>NC_083560.1:59649765-60249765 GCF_019925205.1 Metopolophium dirhodum | reverse complement strand
TATAAAGATTAACCGAGTAATATAGCAAAATTCTACAAGCATAATTGTCGCACTAATTTTACAGACATATAAGATTTATAATTATAGTAAATTACTATACTTAAAAAAAATAAAATGCATATAAACTATGATATATGTGTCACTGACACGCACATCGCACCTCTGCCCGCCAAAAAAAATTTAATCATTTGACATACGAAACAGTAAGTGATATACCTATGGCTGATAACCTCAAGGGTAGGGTGGAACTAAGACGTAAAACTCTATATAAGACCATGCTATTGAAGCATATATGTTTTCAATTGATATGCACGATATTCACCTATATTCTATACTACACATTTTAAAGTTTTAAACTTATATAACTTGTATGGATTTCATATACGTAATAATGTAATATGCAACCGGCATAGCTTCATACAATATGAGTCGATAGAAATGTTGGATTTTATTAGTTATATTAATAATAGGTATTTCTACACATATTCTAGTTTCATTATAGGTACTATGATAATATCATAAAATGTATTTAAATATAATATTACAATATCTTTGTTTAATATAGGTACTTAGTACTTACTTGTTTTTTTTTTACCATGCTATTATAAAATATTTTTATACACGAATACCTTATGATATACGCATAACATATAATTTACTGACTATAATCATTTATACTTAAGAAAAGCAGAGTGAAGAGGTTAAAACGTGTAGCCAGATAAAACTATATCTGGTTTTACTTGTCTTCTTTAGATTAATTATTAATACTGATTGCTAATAAAAATCCATTTCTTTAATATTGAATACCTATTCAAAATCCATGAAATCCACATTATTATTTTTGTTTAAGAATTAAAAATAAAATTAGAGCTCCCTATAATTTAAAATTAAATGCAAAATAGTTGTTAATTTTAAATACAAAGGTCATAGATAGGTTATATATTATGTCGTATATACTTCACAAAAATAAATATAACTACCTATACGCTTTTTAGGCACAAAATATGTTTGTATTGCATATATTTTTACGTTAAAATAAGAATTGTCAGTGTTAAGTATTTCAGAATTGATCAAAAATTATAACTAATTAATTATCAGTTTTATAACTACTTAATTACACATAAAAGTACCTAATCTATTTCTGTCAAAGATTTATTTTAACGATGTTAGCCGATAATTATTATATATGGTTATTGGTAATACATTTTAATTAATTTAAATGTCTTATGTTACAGGTAATGGATTATTTATGTAATATATAGTTGAACGAACATATGATAAGAACATAAGATATCAACATTCAACAGTTTTAATTTATTTTTTTTGGATATTCGAAACAATAAATTAAGTAAGTCATACATAATATACAGCTATATTAATGTAGATAATTAAAAAAAAAATTTAATCTGAAACATAAGTTGTGTTTTAATATTTCATCGTACAATTTTAAAATTATAAACGTTAAAACGTCGAATCGCCCTTGCTCTTATTATTATAGACATATTTAGTATAAATATTTGTAAAACACATTGTATAATATATTAATATATGTTAGGTAGTATGGTGTAAATTTAAAATTGTAATGTTTATTGTTCAAACTGACTGTCATCGGATAGCTAAATATAATACTTAAGTACATTTACGTTGTGTATTTCATTTATTATTGTTATGAACTTTGCAGCCGATTAAAGTTTTCACTTAATCTGACCGCGGGTACCCTTTTTCCTCTTTATATAGTGCACTCTGCGAGGATGATATACCTATACGAAACAATCTATGCGAACAACTGTTAACCATACAAATATTAAGGTACCTATTGTAATAATAAGAGGATGTATACAGAGGGTTCGGATTGTAGAAAGGTCGTATAGTAGGTTACCAATAAAACTTCCGCTATTGGGAGGTTTCACCGTGCCCATTATGCGTCGCGGGCGCCTTGGCGACTCATCTTGAGTGTGAGGCGACCAACACTATCGCTTTCCCATCGATAGTGCCCATGGGTATTATTCCTACTATGTAGCCGTGTAAGACTCGACCGCGCGTGATTCGCGGTGATGTCGGATCGATTCTGTGATCTGCAAAACTGCGTGTGACTTGTTTTTTGTGGATCGCGCCCGACGCGAGGCTGAAAATCGCGAGGTCACTGCTCAAAACACGCCGTGCATCCTCTATACACATTATATTGTATATTATAGTATATTATGCTCACAAAATGTATGATAATTCGCGTATAATGCGTACGGTTATAATTTGTCGTCGGGCGACGTCTGTTGCAGTGTTTAATAAGGCGCGCACAAAGTACGATAAAAGTGAATAAAAAGAACAAAAAGAAGGGAAGACAAAAAAAAAAACCGTAAACGGATCTGGGGAGCGCAAGTCGGCCGGAGGAACGCCCAGTAATCAACTAATCGCGTTCCGTCGCGCGTAGCTGCGCACGAAACCTCGGCCGACCCGAATGCCGCCGCCGCCGCCCGCGGTAACGAACGCCGCCGGATGATTCGATATAATATTATTTTCGCCGCACAATATAATATTTTATATTATTATTATTTATACGGTTGTGCATCTGTCGCCCATACATATATATGTATAGATAAACATGACGTGACGCCGCGTAGCATATACTGCAGCAGTCGCCTCTCCTCGTTTGTCCCGATACGCATACAATACGACGATGGTCGATGATAATAATGTTATTAAATTTTTTTCTAGAACAATCTATATTTGTTTTTTTTTTTTTTTGACTCGATATCGGAAAAATCATCTCGTATTTATATACCGATGGTGCGTGGACCACGTAATGGCGGTCCGTATGTAGTATATAATGAACTGAGTACAGTACAATATTGTACTATATAGGTAGTCCGCGGAGAAGATTTTATAGTAATTTGTATTGATGTCTGTGCGTATTTTATCTCAAAAGAATAAAATAATATTAGTATAATGATATACTTTTTAAAGTATTAAAGGATAATTAAAATAAAAAATGTTTTATTTTGCGAGGGCGTCCGGGGGGGGGGGGGGGATCCAACAGAAAAAGATTAAGAACCCCTGGCGTATCGTAACCTACATGGCAGGAGAGCCACGCGCAATGTTATCACTCATCGCTATATTATACGATTCTGATGATGTTTTTCCAGTTCGTGCTGTCAAACTCGAAATGAAAAAAATTAAATAAAAACCTGACATTAGTTTGTTTGTGGCCTTTCCGAAAAATCTCAGACGGAGCCGCACAGACTGACTATTATTGTGACAATGTGACGCCAATTTGTGTAAATATTTCGTGTATAAGCTGAACGGTTAAATCATTGCTTTTCATTAAATATTTTTAAAATAGGTATCCTCGATTTATATTTGAATATAACTACGTGCCAACGTGAGTTGTGAAGCTTAAGTAGAAAGAGGAACTTATACATTGAGTTCGTGAAAAACGCGGACGTGAGACACTATAAAGTATAAAGTACCTATATATAGGTACGTGTGTTATAACCGCGGTGGTGGTTCGATCAGTGCGCGCGCAAAATACAGAACGATACCGGAAAATTCGATGTCGTAGTTAAAGCTGCATATTAATAATATATATTATTATACAACATAGGGGGAATACCTAAAAATGTATGTTAATTATTATGTTTACAATACATAGGTTATCATTATAATATATTATTTTTCCGTTCGTATAGATTATACCTATTATATTCGTATATCTAAATACTTATTGTTTGCATATATATATGTATATAAGCCGTTATTGTTGAAAATGCAATATATGTGTTTTTTAGTTGTTATCTGTATTTATTTACACATAGCTTAAAAGTGGCACAATATATTTTTATTATTAAAGGTTCTGCACATGGTTATGAACAAATATAACTACGAATACCTCTAATCTCTATTAGAATTCGATTTTTTTTTTTGCATATGGCTAGAATTCAGTTAAAATCATAAAAACAATCGAACATCTATTGATAATTTTTACCTCCATTATTATTGCTGTACATAAATAATCAACTATACATAAATGATTTATTCCCAGTAAAATATTTATATTATTAAAGTGTTAAAGGTTTTATTTAAGATAACCAATGTCCAGTAAACAATCTTATTTTTGCTATAAAAAAAAATATAAAGTTTAACAGCTATTTTTATTTCTTAAAGGCATAAAATGATATAAGAGCAAAAGTTTAATATATACTAGTGTTTATCAATAAATAATAACAAAATGTAAAGTACATTCAAATGTTAAAGGTAAAAAGTTTTACTATTATTTTATTGTCATAAAACTATAGTGAACCATAGCGAAAATAATATATGTAGTTTTAGTAGTGTAGTCTGATATTAAATAATATCTTTAAAGTTTCAAGTCAATTCTTGGTTTTTGAAGACCTAAAAATGAAGTGAAATTCCTTAAAAAAATATGCTGTAATTATTAAAAGCATGAAAATACAATAAAATGTACCAATAAGACTCCCATAAAAATGTACACTTAGATTTTCTAATATTAAAAAAATTATATTATACTCGTCATAATATTATATAAATATCTAATTGGTATTATTATTTACAGAATTAATAACGACGATTTAAGTCCTAGTAGTATTACCATTATGATTTTATATTAAAAAATAACTCTTTATAACTTTATCTAAATTTCCAGCATAGTTTATATACGTTAAAGTGTATTTTTAAAATTCTAGACACACAATTTAAATTTAATCCCCGCAAAAATAGTTTTCTATATGTACGATCATTTACGATCTCAACACAAAGTTTATGCTAAGTAAAAATACGGTAAAGACTTAATTTTTGTATGGTACGTACCAGTAAGTATATAAGTATATTATATATTTTATTCATTTTGCCGTTCAAAAAGCACCAGAGGTGTCCTGTGTGCGACGGGTGGAGGAGTCTATACTACAATATTATATAGAACTCTATTACTGTCACCGTACAGGCACGTATGAGTTCACTCATTATTTCAATTCATATAGGGTGAAACAAAAAGATTTTAGATGAACCTATGGGGTAAAGTGGTTGACAACTTCATTGATATGAATCTGTACTCGACGATTTGAAGTTGTATTACAACAATACGACTACTTGTGAGTATTTTTTTCTTGAATAATCAAGGTATTGAGCTATAACTACTATATAGTATTATACATACATAATATTATATTATGCATTTTACCAAAGCATGTGCGAATATTCAAATCCTCAAAAATAATAGTAAATACTTAGGTACGGTTTTTGCCCAACTTTTATAAAATAATAATATGATATGTAGGTACCTACCTAAACCTACCTCATTATTATTGATACATTAATACCGTTGTGGATAGAACAATATACCTAAGTATTAAATATAGTATGTGGGGGATTCGAAAATTGCATTGAAGCTATTGACATTAAATATTGTTAATATATTTTTAACGTTTTTAGTAGATAAATATCTTAACGCAAAAAGTACGGTGTTTTCTGATGCGATAAAACACGCCGTAATACGAGTGTTTGTGATGAATTAATCCGGTACATTGAGTATAACATTCGAGTGTATACCTAATATCATAATTTTAAAACGATATTCAACATGACTACATTGTAGTAAAAAAAAGAGAACGAAAAGGGGAGGTGATATTAAAACAACAAGTCATACTGACACTACTGCAGGGACGGCTGGACATAAATCAAACGGTCCGCTTGCGCAATAAAATATTAATAAAATCGGACAACGAAACGCCATAAGTCTCCGGCCAGGACAAAAATGTATAATAAAACACAAAACAAAAAACCAAATCTCCTTTTCCGTTCTCCTGTCGATAGCCTTCGTCCTTACACGGGATTTCGAACGGGAGGGTTACAACAGTTAAACGCAAGTGTTACAACGGTCAGTGCGTGTACATATTTTATTAGATAAGGTCGTGCGCTTTTGTCTTTGATGCATTACAATATTGCATTATTATTATTATTATTATTCACGTTAAAGACTAGTCAGCAAATATCAGTCGGTCGGGTATATTTAATATATTATATTGTACACGCGTGTGTTCGTATTTAGATGATCGTTCGCAGTCAAAAAGGTGGATTCATTCGTCAAGACCAATTGTCACGTGTGGTTTCCCTCAGTTATTTCCACAAAAGAAAGGGAGTGGACTGAAGGATAATCAAACAACAAGAGCGCGGTCAAAAAAAAAAAAAAAATAAATAAGCAAGGAAAAAAAGAGATCCCCTACAAAAATTAAGAACCCCCAGTGGAGTTGAGTGTAAAAAATGAAATGATTGCACGTCGCTGGTTTTTAGTACTACTTGAAGGCACCCAGTGACATTTCCATAATTTAACAAATAAAAGAACCATCGATATCTATGAAATTTATTGCCCAAAACTTTTATACACCGCATTTTCACATGTACACTGTATTTTACACATAATCCCCTTATCCCATTGTAATATTATATTAGGCACGGTTAATGAATCAATTTGAAATTAAGAATAATTACATTTCTATATAAAACCGTATAAAATACGATTTGGTCTTTCATTTTTATAATTTCTATTTTATTCAGGTAAGTATTCTATTAAAGTTTATGAAATCATATTTGTTGATATAATAAATGCATACTTGTATAATGTATGTTTCAGCCTTAAAGTTTTACTTGAAAACGATATAGTTTCGAATTGTATATGTACATTTTATTTACCTAATCAATTGAGTAGTTCAATAAAATATAATAATAGCTAAGACTATAAATTATTTCAATTTTATTACACTAACAAATTCTTGTTCAATATGAAATCCGCAATATATGGAACATTCAAAAACTTATATTTATTATATACCCACAACCTAAATTTATAAGATATACTTATTTGGTGTGAATGCATTGAACGTTTAATTTAAAATGTCATAATGTTGCATTTTTTGAAAAATTTTCTTAACTTTTTATTAAATGGTCTATTATTAAGACTGAAAAATTAGCAACCTGTACTCCTCATCTTCATACTATAAAACATTTCATAAAGCACCCTAATAGATATATCAAATTCAAGTCCATATTTTGTCAGAGGTTAACAGCATCAAAAATGCACATGAGCTTATATTTGGCATTTGGTATTCTGATCAAATATTTTTACCCTAAGGCCTGACAAAATAATTACGTTACTGGACACCAAAGGAAAAACGGAAATATTGACATGGCCATTTGCCACGTTTCAAAAATGGAATGGTCTACAACTGCGGTGCATACATCAATATGTTACTGACCAAAGGAGGGTTCAAAAGCCAATTGATGAACTAGAATGAATAATATTATTTTAGTTACTGCAGAACGGCATATAAGTAAGTACGGAAAAAATACAATTTTCTTAAGCTTGTTGTATTTTTTTGTTTTAGGTAAATTTGCCAAGTTCTTAAATAATATTTAACAATATTATAATATTATGTACTTTATAATTATTTTTGATTCTGAGTTGAGACACTTTGAGAGCAGAGCGATTATACCTAACTCCCTCCTGCTTTTTTTGTTTTCACGTTTTAGAACTACTATAACAATTATATTTTTACGTTTGAGGGGAAGTACTGCTAGCAAGGTCGAAGTAACTCCCTCGTAACACCTCAAGATTTAAGCGGGAATACAAGAAAAATTAATTGTTTTATGTTTTTGCATACCTATACTGTGTGGGTAATACTAATGCATATACACAGTACCTGACTATTGGATTATTTGTGTACTGTATGTACTGCAATGTAAACATAAGCAAGTATTATTTTGTTATGAGTTTTGATTAAACGGAATCAGTGTTATTTAATCCTCTATATAATAATATCATGGCCCCTATTATATAGCCGCGTACATATATCTGGTAAAAAATAATGTACACCGATGAAGAAGGGTGCCGCCGCGGCCGCCAATGTCACCGTAGAGGGCTCGGTCGTCTGGTCAATATATAGCTATAATAGTTATCTGCTGTATATATATATATATATATATATGTGTGTGTACCGCAAAGGAAACGCGTGGAACGAGTAAAACAAAACAAAACAAACAACTGCGACGGGAAAAAAATAAGGCGAAAACAGACGTGCGAGAAAAAATAAAAAACATAATACGTATAACGAAAACGGAGGAGGCTGGACTGTCTATATACGTATACACTACACACAGAGACTGCGGCCAGGGCAGTGACAATTGTCGTGGCAGTGTATGCGCATATGAGTGTACGTATGGGGACGTCCCATCGCAATTGCACGCCGGGCTATAAACGTGCATCGGCCGGAATTGGTTGAATAACCGAATCACTAAACGATTTGTGCATGTGACGCATAGGAAGCCCCGAACGGTCCCCAGACGGTCCTATTCACTCGGTCAAAGGTCCATTACTCGAACCCGCGTGTGCTGCAGCGTTTTCGCGTATCCGAGGGCGTTGCCGGGTGCAAACCCCAAAAGGCCATCTCGGACTCGGGTTGTATTTGCCAGCAGCGCGCGCGACAACCCGATAGTCATTTAGAGATCCCGTGGCCGGCGCGAATACGGTTGTTTTTGTATTTGCTATTATTTTTTTTTTTTCCTTTCTCTCGTTTTTGGCGTCTCTCTGCAGTGTAGGTAAGTGTACATATAATGTGTGTGTATATATATATATTAAACCTATACACCGTCTCCGGTAGCGTACCCTTCTTTTAACGATCCGTAGCGTTTATATATATATATATAGGTATCTTTATACGATGTTTCGGGCCCATATGATTTTCGAGACTTTTTATCACTGTAGAATGTCGTATACAGGGTGGATTCACCAAACACGCTCACCTCGATGTTTTCATTTGATAATCATTCGAATTATGATTTTTGCAATTTTCAAGTATATGCATAATATAATATAGATTTTCATAATATACTCTTGCTATACTCTTGCCCGTATGCATAGTCAATTTATGTGTCACGTACATTGACTATTCACACAGACATTAGCCATTTTATATCATTTATTAAGGAGCGATAAAAGCTTTGTTTTTATTTAACGAGAACTAACCATGTTTAATCGTTAACCAGATGATTTTTTATACATTTTGTTGTGTGTAAATCGAAATTCAAGCGAGCAATTTTTCAGAGGTATTTATAAAATCTATAATATATACTACTCATTTAAAAAAAAAGTATAAAACAGATATAATAATATGAATTAATCTATTATATTTAATAAATTTCGACAAATTTTACAAATAATAAAATGTTAATAAAATACTAAATCAATATAAATTATTAATTACCATAATCTTAAAATTATCAGGCCTCATATATTACAAACCTTTTATCATGGAGAATATTTTTTCTAAGTATTTCGATACATAAAAATCGATTTTAGGACGAGTAGTTTATGAGTTATAAGTATTTAAAGTTTAGATGGGCAGAGTGGAGTGGTATGGGGTTACCCCGCAAAATGTTTGTCTACAATTCCGCTTGTCTAAACTTTGAATACTTATATAACTCATAAACTACTCGTCCTAAAATCGATTTTTATGTATCAAAATACTTAGAAAAATATTCTGCTTTGGAATATGAAATTAAAACACACTATGCTGTCATTCAAAAAGTAAAAACTTAAAAAATTATAAGGATAAAAAATATTTAAAAATATAACTTTTTAATAAAAAAACGTTGTTTTTTAACAACTTGAAACTATGTAAAAAATGTTTTTCAAAAACATTAATACTTTTTGAGATAATGAGTGTTTTACGCTTAATGAATCACCCTGTATTAGGTAGATATCTATCTTATACTAGTTAGTGTTTAAATAATTATAATATTTAATAAATACATCTGCAATATGTTCTAGCTGAGTGGGATAAGAGCTGCAACTTCGTTATTTTGTATTACTCTGCCGTGTTTTTAAAGTCATTATGTTCAATTTAAAAGAAAACACGATAATACACGATAGGTATTCTATATATTATTATAATCGTGTAGATTGTAAATAAATATGGTAAATGATGGCATCTAACTAATTTGTCAAACACATTCTATTTTTTACCACGCATTAATAATAAAAAAAAAACTACTTTCGGTAAGTTATGGAATCTTTCAAAACCTACTGAATTAGGGGTCATCCTTGAAAATACGATATCTGAAAGAGAAATGTCTTTCACTCCATAAATGTCAATTTCAGTGGCCAAATGCAATAAAATAGAGGTGTCCGCTTCCCCACGTTAAACCTTAAAATATTCCGAAGGGATACGTATACCCTGATCGAGTTTAGAAGCGGCGATACCATAAACTTAACGTGGTCACACAAAAATATTTTATGAAAATTATTTACAAAATTAAACCATCGATTTAAAGCACAATAAACATTCTATTAAAAATAAAAAAATAAAATATTTATTTTAAAAGCCTAAAAGTATATAACAGTATAATATTATTAGTTTTCTTCTGAGTAATGTTCACACTTCAGTTACTTATAATAAAATTGAAATAGAAGTATTATCATAAACACCAACATTAAATCACAATCTATATAATATTATTATCCTAATGAATTACAAATAATTATATTATTTAGCATTTATCTAAAATGTATATCAAATGAAATATATATTATAAATAGACGACTTACATTTTTATTTTTTATTTGTTATTATTTTTACGATAATTCTTGGACATGGATTACTTCTAGGAAACCCTTAACGAAACATTGCCTATTTATATTTTTGGATGACGTAAACTAATATTGTCTCCGTACATATTTAATTTACTTCAATTAACTTTTTTTAATTATATTGGTATTTAGTTTATGGTTATAACTTATATTTTAAATTTATAGTATACCTAATATATAATAATTTGTAACTAATATAATTTTAGAAAGCAATAATAATATTCATTTTTTATTTCATAGTTGTATAATATACAGTGCACATTATCATATCCTATAGTAACCAACTTAAAAATCCTAATGGAGAATTTCAATAATAGTCGATATCAGAACACACGTTTAAACTTAAGTCAACTAGCTATTTATAAAAAAAAACTGTATGATAATAATATAATATGAGCTTGTATTAAATCTTAATTCATTGACAGTTAAAATTTCTGATTTTATAAAACGATGAAAGAAAACATTAAATATTCAAATTCTGTAATCGTACTGAAAATAATTTAGTATCTATAAAATACTAAAATATCACATTCATATAATTATTTAAGGTTTAGTCATACCTAGTTTTTGTTTAGTTTTTGTTTACGTAATTATCGTAATGTTGAACAAAAGCGAATTAAAATAAAATAATGCATGATTAATTTAAAAATATTATTAATTTACTATTTCTAAAATCTAAAGTAACCGTATCAACGTATCATATCAAGTGCAGCGCACCTCGTACAAGAATAGAAATGTATTCGAGTTAAACATCAAGGAAAACAACAATCAGTGTTCTCAAAAAGTAGACACTATCGAGGATAGAGAAGAAGAATTTTTTTCTTACGCACCTAACTGCAGATAATTTGTCGCATACGCCACACACGTACCTTGCCGAAATGTAAACGTGTGGCGTATATCTTCTACGATAAAACACACAAACCGGAGGGGAATTGTGTTTGCCAATACCCCGTAGATATAATAATTTGATTTCGTAATTTCCGTTAGAAATGTCCGGGACGACCGTTGCTCACCGCTCCCCCGTACATTATATATACGTATTTTATATGGCATTCAATAAGTGTAACTGAATCCGTTTTTCCAGACGACGACGCCGCCGTGTTACGCTGGCAGGGTTGAGGAAAACGACACTCGTGAATTATACGTGCAAGAAAAATGTTCCGCGTGTGTTACTATTGAGTTCAGCTATAGACCCTTCGCGGAAAAGCTTCGATTGGCCGGTGGTTCAGGAAGTGGACACGCACTCGAATGTCTACTCCGTGGGCATTTTAAGCCACATAAATAATTGTACCTTACGAACATTTGTTGCCACAGATTATATCGTACATGCTGGACAGGTAATAATATACGGTAAAGCGCCTTAAACACCTATAACCTTGAATTTGTTTAGGTATAATTTAATTTAATTTTCATCATCACGGGTGGTCATCAGTGACGTATTCTGGGTTTTCCGCCTATAGGCACTTTCCAATTCGCCGCCTTTCCCTCTCCATCCCTCCTAATATTTTTTGTTACCTATGTGCGTTCTGGTTTGTGCCACATTACGTATGTGTATAATATGTAGGTAGCTGTTTAATTTTGAGCAAACGGACGCAATTGTTTAAAGTTTTACTTGTAATTCTAAATTATATAAATATATAATATATAATTTGCATGTAATTAATTTTTACATTGACATTTTCTGCCCTCCAAATGTTGCCGATCTAGGCCCTATAGGCCTGTACCTAAATACGCCTCTGGTGGTCATAGGGGAGGCTAAGCCCTCCCCCCCCCACAAAATGGAATCATATTATGAACATCCATAGACTATATGTAAACAATTATCGGGGTGCGAACAACTTTACTTTAGATATAAATATATAATTCAATGTAGCCATCTAAAAATGCAATTAAATGGCCGCATCTGATTCTTTTGTAAAGAATGTCGATGTTTCGTAATTTTAAATCTTCAATATTAGAGGTCGATAAGGTCGATGTACACAACTAATATAACCATTCAAGTGCGCCCGCACAATAAAATCCCACCAAGAGCAAGATAAAAATTATTTATAATCTAATATTAGTTATAGTGATATTGATATTAAAGTACATGTAGTTAAAAATTCCAGGGGAGGGGGGCAATGGCCCCCTTGGCACCCCCCTGCGGGTGCCCGTGTAACCATAACAATAAATATTACCAATTTAACATGTTAATGAACATTATATTTTTTATACTATAACGAAAGGAACTATGTGCAATTATTTTGTTATGTTTTTTATTATGTGCATTATAATATACTTAAGGTAGTTTCCTTGTTTATGTATTTTCTACGGCTAGATTGAATTAAGCCTAAGATTAAGTATAAGATACTAATTTTAATACAATAATATTTATTAATAACAAATGGTGTGCTAGACATAAGACAATAACTATACTATCGTGTAGAAAGAGTTTTTCATAAAATAGGTATACCTTTTGGCCTTTACCTACATGGAAATGGGTATATCATTTTCAAATAAACACAAATTATAAGAACATAATAATTTGAATTTGAAAAAATATTTTTAAAATAGTTGTGATTTTGAAAATGGAAATATGTTGATAATATAAAAAATGATAAATTCCTACTAAAATTAAAAACTGGAAAACTAATTCAATCAGATATTTTATTAAACTGATATTTTAACTAAATAAGCATTTGAATAGAAAAAAAATGTTGTTCATATATATTAGAAGTAGCATGTTACTATATATTTTTCCTCAGCAAAGAAAATTAAGGAATCATAAATATATTTTTGAATATAGTGCAGTGAAAAAATATTTGCATCACCATTTAATTAGGAATTAAATTCCATTTTTTTTTTTTTAATTGTAAATTTGAATTTATGTCGCCATAGAAAAGCGTTACGAAAATCGGTTGGAAAACTAAACAGTTTTACCCCGCCCAAAAATATATACAATATTATATTAAAAATATATTATAAGATGGTGTACTAAGGTTTTACTAAATAATTGATGATTAAAAACGCTAGGTGATATTAAAACAAAAAACATTGAATATAAATATTACTTAGTTTTGAACTATGAGTGCCTATTTTAGGTGGCAAACAATTAATGTACCTATATAAAATTCAAAATGTATAAAAATAAATCAAATGGTTGTATGAAAATAAAATAAGAGAAATTAAATCTTACCAAACAATAAAAGAAAGGAGCTATATTCTTGAAAATGTTAAATAAGTTTGAATCATCCAACTGTATTATATTATCAGGAAAGAAACCCGAACGATCGAGATATTGAGATAGGACATATATAGGGTTTCTTGACATCATTTTCCGTTTATTTTATTGTAGTATAATATAATATGTTGAAATATAATATAGATGCATATAATATTTTTGAGTACCTACTTTTATTCAAACTTAAATTATTTTTTTTAATTTAATGGTGGGTTCCGCAATGCATGGTTAAAACCTTGCAAAAATGGAACTTTCCCCAGAAGTACTTTCCGTGCATTGTCATGCAGTTTTTTTTATTATTTAAGTGGAAATGAATAAGAATGAGTTCTCGAATCTGAATATTAATATGTTATACATAATCTTGTTTTAAAAACTATTCATAATTTTTTATATCTTTATTTATGTAAAAATGTTGATTTTATCGATTGCTTTATGCAAATTTAAATAATGTATAGAAAAATCGACATTCTTCGTATACGCGTAGATATAGGTACGTCATTATTATATAAAACTACAAAAACTGTAGTTTAATCACATTAGATATTTTACCGTGACTATTAACATATTATAACATTTTAAAAAAGAAGCACTGGGCTTCTAAATAGTTAATGTTTTTCGTAGTCAAACAATTTGGGTTAACAATATAGGTTATTGGAACAACTAGCATGCCGTACAGGTATAATTACAGATTATAAATTGAACGTAAGTAAATGGGGTACATTACAATATTAGATTTTTTTTTTAACTGTTCAATACAAGTTCTGAAAATGGAATAAATCGTTAAAGAAGCTAATAAATATCTTGGTTCCCGTTTTCGACTAGTTTACCATATTATTACAATATTCTAGTAATAGGAGAAACTTAAAATAATTTATCTACTATGGTAGTTATTATGATAATTTGTATTTATATTATGCAATTGCCATTTGCTTTAAATAATAAAAAGAAGTCCTAATTCTAGTATTGTCGTTCTTTTAATGAATAATCATGCGAATAATAAAATTATGAGTACCAGATACCATGATATCTATATAATACATAATATATATTTATAATTATAATAAGTATAAGTATAACATTACAATTTGTAAAATTGTTGAACGGTTATTTAAAAATTCTAAATAACCGTTCAACAATTCTTAATTAGAATTAGGTACCTAATCGACTTTTTATAGGAAAAGTGTAAGACATCGGTGATAAAGCATATAATTTAATTTATATACATAACTATTCCATCTGTTACCAGTTACCACAGTATATTGTGTCAATTAAAATTAAAAACGACATCTTTATTTCTTACATTACTCATTCTTGAATAATTGCAGCTATACTAAAATCGAATGTCCGTGGAGTAAGTACCCAGAATCTCAGGGGTACAACGCCCACTATTAACTACAATAATGAGTCTCTAAGGGATCATATAATATGTAATGAACACCGCCAAAAATTATATTTCAAACGAGTTGGTAACACTAATTTGAAATATATTAGTTCAATTTAAGCAAATCAGTGATAAATTCGAATGATGACTTATAAATGCAGTTATCTTTTAAGTAATATTTTATAATGCTTAAAATTAAAGAATAACTAAAACTGTTAAATAAAATATCACGCGATTTGAAAAAAAAAGAAAATAATTTCGTTTAAAGCAATATTATTTTTTTTATACGAAAACTTTCTAACCCTTAACTTGAACATATTTCTACACCAACCAGTTTATTGTTATTGGTTAAATCTTAAATCATTAAAATATATTTATTTAATCAATGGTATTACGGTTAAGTATGCGATCATTTGTATAAGTGTATATATATTCTATATACATCATCATACATAATAAGCATAATAATATTATATTTAAGTACTCAAATAAAGTATACGCGTCTATCAAGCGTAGGTAGTAGAACCATCGTTAGTAAATTAATTGAAGATTAAAATGTACCTATACATTAAATAAAAAAAAATGTTATGAAAAATGTATATACCTAGGTAACTTATAACTGTCAAATTGATGACAACTTTTAAAAGAAATTAATAAGAATTAAAAATTAAAAATTAAAATATGTTAAGGTTGTTTAGGAACACTATATTTTAATTAAAATAACTAATATTTCTATTACAACATTACAATGTATGCTAATTTCGTATTCAAGTTCCGTTATCGTTTTTATATTATGTAATTATATAGATAGCTCTAATTAAAAAAATTCTGTTGTTAACTAAAAAAACGGAATCATATTTGAATAAAAATCAGATTTTATTGAAATATTAGTATTATTTGTTTATTGTTACTGTATTTAATGAAGGATAAACACAGTTTATTAGCCGTAAAACAAGGTATAAATTGTGCAGTGTAGGTTTAACAAACCAGAAAATAAAGACTTTTGGGAAACTAAAGCAAAGCACAATAATTGTTATTGCCAAATAATCAAAAATATAATAACTGATTGTCGATTGATTGTATTAAGTTATGTGTAAGAAATTATATTCAAAAACAAACTCTTCAAATATACGCTAATACATTATTCAAGGGTGACCTCAGTTGTTTATCGTGGAAAAATGAATAAATACTGGCGGAAAATCCTAAATACATAGTAATTTTCCCCGTAAATCTAAAACTATAGTAAACATTTAAATATTTATATTACATTTGTTTATCATTTCTATTACTTCATATCAATTTGTATTTTTGTATCTACACATTTTTTACTTAATTTAACCTACATCTGTAATCTAACGTACATCTGCGCTTGGACGTTTGTAATTTAAATAAATAAAAAAAATATATTGATAAATATAATTATAACAATAAAACAATTATACATAACAAAATTATGAATCACTTATTTATAATAATATGATAATATTATGTTGGTTTGATCCGAACGAGAGATTTTTAAATATCAATCATCTATATAAATTAAATACATTTTTACGTGTATATACGTCTTGGCAGTTACATAGCTAACATTATTCAGATAATCAAATGTATACAACATATTTTTTGTATTTTATTAATTAGACTATTGCAATCTAATTATACGCTACACCAGATACAAAAGTGCCTGTACCTAACTATTTTAATAAATTGAAAAATTAACACCAGTCCCTACATTACCTAGTATGCAATATTTCAATAATTATAAGCTTTAATTAATTTTTCAATTGGTTCTTGGCTTATAGAAATGCGAGACTCAAAAAATATTATAAATAATAAAAATCGTATTTACTTTAACCAGCAAAAATATCCTACAGAAACTATTTTGATAATTCGATATGGTGGCCAGTAAAGGTTACCTACTTACTTTGTATACAATTACAAATCACGTGATTTATTTTCAACTTACATATTATTATAAGGTCTCCTATTATTTGGAGCAATTTCCATCGATCTATATATATACAATATACACATAAACAATACACTTATTATAGGCCCTTGCATTTTTTAAACCTATTAAACACAGATATTACGAAACATTTCAACGGCGGAGATGGTGGGTCATCAGGTCCACGCGCGTGTTAAGGTTGTACGAATGGGTTTTTCGTGGTGGCGGCAGCGGCAAAGGGTCGGGAAAAAACGTGTTAATTTTATCGGTGTCCAGTGTAAAATTAAATGGCGAAAGAAGAACTGACCACATCCCTCGGTGTACGCACACAGCACGTATAAACATGTATACATAATATAATACATATATATATATATAATATAAGCCCGTTTAGTGACCGTTTACCGGCGTGTGACACGAACTGATAAACAAAATGAAAAGGGCCAATTTCACAGAGGGCAATGGGTAGACGGCAGTGGCAAGAGGGTGCTGCTCTGCTGATGTGATCACCGCCACTGGCACAGGTCCCATAACCATGTCTATCCGAGCAAGCCACCACCGCCGCAGCCAGTTTTCAAGAATACGCGAGGTCGAGCGCACGTACAAACACACACACACCCACACACCCACACCGTATACACACATAAATTCCTCACTTATACACACGTCCAAATATATATATATATATATATATTGTATATTAACGCGCACACACAGACGAACAAACGGACGGACTTCGGAGGCGGTGGCCCTTTAACCCTTTCGCCGGTTTAGCTTACAAATTATTATTATTATAATAATATTCTCCCAGGAGAAATGTAGAAAGAGAGAGAAAATGTTTACCCGCGCGTCCCGACGACTCGTTAAAACAACAAAATGAGCCCTTTAATGGATTAGTTCATTAGTCGGAAGTCATTGTTGTGTATGTTCAACTGATAAACTTTCGCCCACCGCACCCGCCACCGCCGCCGCGCAGGAACCGTACACTCTCTCGCCGCCAATTGCAATTTTATGTAATATTCTCAGCAACCGCCGTACGTGTTTAACAAGCATTATAATATAACCCGACCACTTCGTTTTATTTTACAAATCGGTCTATTTGAATAGTTATTTAAATATGAGCACTCGGAATTACTCGTTAATTAGAGATAACCGATTTAAATGCGGTTTTTTTCCTGCTAACGCCATCATTGCCAGTTGGAGGGTTGTGTGAAGCCGTTTTTTTTCGTCACAATGTCTGTCATAAGTTTCAGTTTAGAATTTTAATTCTTCGATTCAATCAATTTTTTAAATTTTTACATCTTAAAATACAATTTGGGGTAGGTATAAACTCAAGACAGTGGGAAATTCGATCTCAAGTAAACTTCACGAGACACTCCGATATATTTACACAAATTATATTAGTTTGATTGGTATTATAGACAAGACAATATGGGCATATTTGAATAGGTACAAAATAATACCTGTCTGCAATCATTAAGACAATAATTTAAAATTATGAAGCATACATTAAATTACAAGATATATATGTATGGCATAATATATTAATATGTTATTAACTATATATTCTTAAAAAAAAAAAAATTTTCAAGTATTCGTGTCTTCGTCACATGAACTTTTATTAAATAATAAACTGACTGAAAGACCAACTTCAAAAAACAATTTACAAAATCATCAGCATTAACGAGAACATAAGTGTCACTAGAGTTACACAAATTTATGGAATTTATAAAACCTATTTTGGTTCACTATATAGTCCTATGTAAACGGTGCACATGGATTTACCTAAAGCGCACATTGACTGCATACACCCCAATACCAATAACAATAATGATAAAATCTTTTCAGCCTTGAAGGGGGATGTTTCGGGTTCTATAACTTAACGTACCTATGTAAAAGTGTAAAACATAACGCAGTGCTGAATAAGATTAATTTATCACATTACCTAACATTGATATTTTGTAGAATATATTATAATATAGTTGTAATAAAATAATATGTAACATTATTATAACAGATGTGAGTATGTATATATTATTTTTTTTTTGGTCTTAAAATTATAATCATTTCTGCTTCGACCACTAAGGGCATTAGCATTACATTTGTATATTATACACTGCTTGAAATCTATAAATAGGTTAAAAAATCCAGTTTTAAATTAAATATTTAGATATTTATGTATATTACTATGTTCATGAAACATTGTATTTATTTTAATTGTCATAATATAATAGTGTTTAATTTTGTAAATAAATATTTTTATACACAAGTGAAAATGTTGATAAATTTTACATAATATGACGTACCTAATTATAATAATTAATATTATACTCTTACAATATACTATAATATACACAATATCATTTTAGTTTTGACGATAACTAAAATGTAACTTAAGAATATATTTTGAAGTTTTAATTAAAAATATGTGTAGTTATATTACGTTACTCTTTCGTATGATACATTATTATCTATATGTTATAATCCAGGGTATCTACGATGTGGTACAAGTTTAAAACAAGTAATAATTGTACACGTTATTCATAATCAAAAGCCATTTGTTTAATTTTATTTACATGGTCTTTTATAACCGTTGATGATAAATCATGAATTTAATACGATTCATTCATAATGGCATGAATGAAAAGTACCTATGTGATTTTCCGTGTCTGTTAAAAACACATCAATGAAGTCCCTCTTTAATGTAGGAAAGGGATATTTAGGACCCCTTGTAATAAACGCGGTTTAATCATTTAAAAGGATGATTTTGTAATAGGGTTATAATATAGTAGCAGTCCATAGAAATGATTTTCAATGTGGTATGCTTACTGGTTAAGATTTATTAATTTGCAATGTTTAACCAGTAATTGGCTTTTGTAATAACACTCAGGATAGTATGTTTTTAATACTATTATTATATGACAAAAATACAAAATTATGGTAAATTTGTATTTGCAGCTGAAATGTGATTACAAATATTATATCTATGACACAACAACGAAAACTAAATATTGCAACTTATACCTGTCGTAAACAGTTGTTATACTAATTACCAAGTTTAAAAGAAAACGATTAAACATTTTAAAAGAAAACAATTCTTTGAGCACTTCTTTCATCCTAATACTTTTTGTAAGTTTTTAACATCACAAACCACGTATAAAAAATAAACCATAACTTATTAACTTTTACAATAACTGGCTTACCAGTTTATTGTATGAAATAATTAAAAATAAACATTTATACATTTTTTAATATTTTTGGAATAGTGGATACATATATAATGAATTAGGCATAATATAAAATATCAAATTAAAAATAATAATTTGGTAGTATTTATTCATAAAAATAAAATTTGTTAAGCTCTTCAACATTTTCAACTATAATCAAAAACAGAGTATCTGAATATATTACTCTTAATTATGTGAGATCGTCTTTCAAATTATACATTTGTAACATATCGGCGTAACACGTTAATGTATTTAAATAAAAACTTGAATATTTCAAATTCAAAAAATAGTTTCAATTTATAATCTTGTTTAAGTTTATAATCATGGTTTAAAATATAATAAAATGTAAATCTAATTCATTACATATTTATAAAATTATTATTTTCAAAAGCTTAAGTACGCGATGAAGAAATTCCTACCTATGTCTAAAGTGACTACGTGCACAAAAAATGCGAGAAAAAAAATTTAAAAAATAAAAAATAAATAACATTTAACACTAGGAACGTGAAATTTGTTTATATCAAGAGTTGTAAAAATCATATCCAACGCAAAACATTAACTGTTGACGTAAAAAATAAAGCAAGTATAACTGGTGATTCTGGAATAAAAGGGGAAAAAACTAATAATAAATATGGTATACCACACGGTACAGAGTGGAAGGGCCGTCGGTACTTTGTAAAGTACATAAAGCGTTTACAACGATGGTTAGGGGACTTATATAGGGTGGGTTTATTGTCGGATACGTACATACCTCCTCGTATCTTATCTTCCGGACCGTCTCAATTTTATAGCTTTCCAATCTGCAATCCCTTCCTTTTATAGTTTCCCCTCACCTTTGGCCACTGTACTGCTTTTTTTTAAAAAAAAAAAGAGAATCGACCTCACTGATCACACACACTCACACAACTACACCACACACGTATAATTCTACGTCTCCATTATATTATTACATTAATGCTTTTTATTACCGTGACAATTTATCGGTAGAAGAAACACTTTTTTCAAGAAATACTTAAAAAATGTCTTTACTTGACTACCTCTATTTTGTTATAAATTATACGCCTAATACTTATATGTAGGTATCTATCAAATTATTTTAAATGTTGAAATTATAATAAAATATGTCATACTATATTAGTCATTAGACAGTTCAATTAATCGAGAATTTAATTTTTGAGTTTGACTCTGTGTATCATCATACACAGTGCGGCACGCGATTGCGTAGTTTTTTTTTACCGTTTAAATTATATTACGATTACGCATCAAATTAGTAGGTAGCACGATTTCACACCGATCAGTGTTCGAAATTTTGAATATAGCTGGATAAAAATTGTTTACATATCTTATAACTGTTTTTAATTTAATACTTTTTGTGTATACGATTATGATGGTAAGTATAGTAAAAAAAATAATAAACAGCTGTAGTTGACCGGTAACTATATACAGAGTGAATAAACTGGTCACTTCAAATTATATTATTTAATAACGAATTTATTTAAATTATAATTTTTGAAATTTTTTTTATATATCTATAATGACTTTATTTTCAAATCCTAAGATTTTGCATTCCATTCAAGGAGTGCCCAGTGGCGATGTCAACATAATTTTTAAAATAATAATCATCCTTTTTCCTGTAATAAATTGTTAAGTAGATTGTTGTAATTTGTTTCCAAAAAGTATTGATAAATATGTTGAAATGTTCTTTTCTAAAACTGCCACTGTAGCTTAAAAATATAAAAAATAATAATACATTATCACAATTTTTCTCAATCATTTAATTTTAACATTTTTACTATTTTTTTGTTTGTATGCTTAACAGAGTTGGGTTTTGAATGTGTAATAATTATGTATAATTACAAAACTAATGTTTTTATAAAAATAATTATACTGTCTTATAGAAATTACTTTTCTTTAAACTTATTAATACAATTTTGTACAGGAGTTAAAACTATCTCATTTGGGACTTAACACTGGGCCTATGTAGGATATTACCTAATTTTGTAGAAGTTGACCATACCCCATGGAATGGCTAGGGCCCTCACCTCCATAACTAAACTGAACTCCTCATTCCCATGCATAAGATATATATTCGTCCTTTGTCCTTTTCATAGTCCTCGTCGTGCACATTATGTTGCCTACTATCCGTCCCACATGTCATAAGAACACTGGGTTATCTATCGACTGTTCATGCAGGCGCAGTTTTATAAAGTATTGATCGATTAGTTTTCAATTATTGGTCTTATGGCCAACATTACTATTTTATTTTTCTATAATAATATCGCACCATACACCTATATTCACACCGTTTTCCTGTACGCTGGTATTGACTTATAAGTTAAAAATAGCTATTATATTAAATAACTTTATAATATATTTGATTTGTTTTTGATAAAATTAGGTCAGTTTATTCTTATTTAAAAAAAAATTAATTGATAATACCAACAAAAATCTAAAGGGGGACGAAGTGGCCGAGTGGACTAAGGCGTCGGTTGTGATGCACACCGGCGCTGGTTCAAACCTCGGTACACGAGTGGCATTTTTCTTCGGGCAAGTCACGGTGTCCGAAGAACAAGTGCCGCCATCCCCCAGCCGGGCATGGCAGATACCTACGGGTGCTCACTTGAAAATCTGCCAAAACTACACACACGTGTTTACACCTACTGCTCCCTCACCCACAGTTTAAAAACCCCCCCAATGGCCTAAGTTGCCGCGGGTTAACTAATAAAAAAAATCTAAAAAAATATCTTTAGAAACATGGGTTGACAGACCGTCTCAATGCATAAATAATAATATGAAACCTCAAACCATATTCGGTAGAATGTATCTAACAAAAACCTAACCATTAAAAAAAATGCCAAGTCCCAGACCCAGAAAATGTCTTCCAAAAAATTCTGCCAATCAAAGTAGTGAGACCTACATTGCGGCCAATTATGGTATTTCTTTAGTCGATAACCTTAATACACAAATACATTCATGTGCAACAAATCGCTTTTAATGTTATTGCTTATCACTTGGCTAGTTTCTGATTTTGTGTCTTTGGCGCTGTCAACAACTGAAATAGATTTCAATCACCAACTGGTTGTTTTTCTTTGATACTGCCAATTAGCCAAGTAATAAGCAATATAATTAAACATTTAAAAATAACATTCATAATAAAATATAATATACAATTTAACTTCATTAAACACAAGCCTGCATAGCACGAAAACCACAATAATATTGGATACAAAAAGTGACCGTTTTCTGGACGTCACGAAGACCAGGACTCAGTGACATTTCGCCTTGGAAATCGTAAGTCAGTCGTCAGTCACCTGTTGCTAATATTATTCACAGATTACTTGAAGAATGTATAGACAGTTTTTCAACACGTCTTGCAAAATGCTAGTAAGATTACTAATCTTGGTAGAATTGTCACGTCACGTATGACGATTATTTTAGCATTTAATAAACATAAATCATATAATTAATTTTGTATTATTCGTCTTTATCGGGGCAACGATGAAGTCGGATAGTGTGTAAATTCACTGAGTCAAAAAGCGAAAAAACGAAGGTGTCCTCAAACAAATAATATTTTATCCTAACCTTTGTTATAACTGATGATTCTGCGCATAGATTTTTTTCAATTAATATTTTCATTGAAGTTATTGGAACTTACACAGTTTTATATTTTTATACAAGTATTGTCTTAATAATCTACTAAATATAGACCACCGAATCATGTTTTTAATTGAAAAATAACGTTGGAAAATTTCTACAGTGATTTATCCCCCTCGTAAAATTTTGAATTCTCATGGATTCCCCCCCCCCACCCCTATTAGCATGGTCACCCTCCTCACAAATGATAAAAAAAAAACTAAATTTCGCATTTTTTTTCTGCGCCAGTGATAATAACCATATAAAGCAACTATAGATTGAATTTTCGTATCAAAAGTCTTGAATAAATCGTTGAAAATATGCCGGATTGTAGATCTCATATAAAGAGCTGCCCATGAAACCAAATTCGGGGCACGCCTATGATCATTATCCATTATTCACTGCCACTATACTATGGGTACACTATGCCATCACTATTACTACTACTACTACTACTACTAATAATAATAATAATACTGTATACTGGTATTCTATTATACTATACGATGGCAGCAAAAACACAATGTACCACCTATGCTTCCGAACGTATATATTTTTATATTATACATAATATACTCCCGCGTATTATATATGTCGAGTGTACACGCGTTTATTAGCCTTATTTGCACTAACGGGTCTCTTTTGCGATTGGGGCGTAGGCCCTTTGTTAGCGCCGCGTCTCGCGGATGTCAGCAAAAGCACGCCCGGCTGACACGTCCTGACAGATATCCAACACGTATAATAATAGGTATACACTATACGACCGTTTCATAATAATATATATATATATAGTATAATATTGTATCCTTGTAATATTATGTATATAGTATTAATGCAATAATAACGCACCGTCCGGGCAATGCGCGTCGCGCACGGCCGTTGTCATCGGTAGTCGGACTTGATAGTTTTTTGCATTGCGAAATAAATATCATATATGAACCTATAAGACATATACGACGTGCGACGAACTAACCGGGTGGGAGTAAAAGAAATATCGATGCCAACACGCGTTACGTTATTTTAGGGTCACGGCGGTAACTCGTTATATTATTAAGAGTAGATATCGTACGAAAAACCTATAGTATCCCTTGCACACCGGGTAGATAATTGTTTTCAGTCAGTCGACAGTCGTTTTATATTGTTATGTTAAATATTATGGGTTTTTTTTAAGTTGAATATCACTCTGAATGAGTTTCAGTTGGAGTTAGTTGTATCGGATCAAGCCGATCAACAGAAAATACCGTTATTTAAACCTACTCGTGGTTCAGTACTAATTTAGTAAGTACCTACTGGCTACTTGTAATGCAGTACTATATTAAAATTCTATGTAGGAAGATACTATAGTGTAATTTTGATTTTTAATCTAAAAGTTCTATTTGTGAACGCATATTACATTGTCATATTGATATATCTAAGAGCATTTAATAATTTAATATACCTAATATATTTTTTTCATATACTTTATGTTTCATACATTAAAATTTCCAAAATTAGATTGTAAAAATATTGGTATTGTGATAATGGCGTTCCATTAAAATAATATGTAAGTAACTACTAGGTACTTATTCTGGTACTAGTACTATACGTAAAAATGTAGTACTACTTTCGACTTCCTAAAAAAACACTGAAAAAATATTGTAAAACTAATAGGCTATACACCTATACATAGTTATAACCTCCAATCTTCTAATTTAGAATCTGAGATAATTTATAATTATGCAACGACAATATTTATACTTTTAGTGGGTGTGTTATCTCTTGTACGCGTGTTGTACCTTATTATACGCGCACTCATCTGCAAACGATGATGGGTTTCGGGTTAAACGACGAAGCGTTTATAATATTAAACAGCATACTTTTTGGCTTGGCGTGTATACATCGTAGTCATTAATAAGTTTAAGTCATCGCCCGAGTCCGCTCTCCGTCTCACTGGCTGGTCTACCTTTCTTTTTCTCGGCGGAGAAAACAGATAGGGTAAAACTACGTGAAAGGAGTCAATGGCGTGTGCCCCTCGATATTCCATCATCTTTTTGACGTTGAAGAGGTTATAATGTTATACCACTGCCTGCGGGAGACTCGCGCATTATATAACGGCCGCCGCCTCCGCTGGCGTCAAATGTCAACATATAAATATTCAGCGGGTTTCCGGGGGACATATTAATGAATGAAGATGAGGGTGCTTCACTATCGGTTCTGTCAAATGATACGATTTTTTCACCTCTTTTTTTATATTTCATATATATTTATTATATATTGATGACGTTCGTATACTTCGACGAATGATAATATCTGTCATGTAGTGTTAATTTTGTAACATCTTTTTATATTTATTTATTTTGACATGACTAATAACTATGGCCAGTCAATCTAGGCTTATACCAATCCGCGTAGTTTTCCGTTGTTCCTAACCTACTCAAACTAATACTCATCGCATCAATTTTTGTTATTATAATAATATTATATTTCCGCCTTACAGTATTTATGGTTTTTATTTATGTAGGTGCGCGCCGCAATACACGCAATATTACCCATGTACAAAATTTTAATGTCGACAAAACGTATAGCATTGAAAAGTACCTAGCTAATTTAATCATTCACGTTTGTACAAGTTGAGTATTATTTTTATTTTTTAGAATGTCTATGTACATTGAATACCATGCGCGTAAATGATAAGCTATAATGGCGCATAAAATATACATAATCAAAGACAGATTCATTGTCTCATTAATTTTGTACATAAAGCCGCTATAGGTCTAAAGCTACCTACTATTCATATTGGTTTTATTATAAGGTTAAAATCATAAATTATAATCAATATAAAATATTCCCCTTAAAATAATATTACTATTTGACTTGTATATAACTTGAGTATTAATTGTAATAGGTTTTGGATATTTTATGTTATCAGCCTATTCTTAAAAATAATTTGTAAACTATTTGCACTACCTGCAATTTAGAAACCACAAATAATAATATATTTTAATACTTATTAAATTTATTTTATTAAAAGTTAGATGTTTATTTTACGTCAAAAACATTCACTGGTTTTAAACGGTCTATATCGTCTAATATAATTGAAACCTAAAGCCTACTCATCGAAGCCGTATACTAATCCAAGTCTAGGGTTATTTTACTATAAAGGTATTTATTTACTCAACTGTAGTTTTATATGAAAATTCATTGACTAATAAAAATAACATATTACATTTCTTAGTTAAGTATTAACCAACTGTGTTTTATTTTAATTAAAAAATATGTTCAAAAATAAAATTAATGTATTCAGTTAGTATAGGTATGCTATATTAGGTATAATATATTATATTAGAAAACTATAACATAATATTTATCTTGTGCACATGTATAGTTTGTCTGTATTTACCAAGAGCAATGTCAATAAATACTTAATAATTTTTAATTTCCAAGTTCAAAACATGTAATACACATTTAAACCTCATTAATTTAGGTTATGAAGTGCTATTAATGAATAGCTTCTTCTTCAGCCAACCATGACCAATTCCCTATAATTGTATCACCCCTCCATTGTGCTTATTGTAATTACATTTTTATACAGATTGTACAAATAAAAAAACAAATATGACAATAAAATTTAGGTACCTATATAGTATATATAGTATTTTAACTAAATGTTCAAATGTTGTACGTAAGTATTTTCGATATCATGTGGTTAGGATTTATCATAAAATAAGGTTATGATAACTAATGTTATAATTGTAATCATACGCGTTAAAATAATTTTTTTTTTTTTATTTTTATTTCATGATATTATATTTTTTTAGTATTTTGTACTTAAAATTTAAACATAGGGTTATTCGCTTATATAATAGTTAGTCATCAATTTCGGTTAACCCACGTTTTATTATAAAAACACATTTTTGTATTAATTATTTTAAATATAGCCACAGAGTACGGACGAATTTATGATAATATAAGTTGTTATTAGACAAGAATTATTATTTATCCAATAGGTGAATAGGTGATACCTACATGTGACATAATATGGGAAGGAAGGACGGAAGGTATAAACTATAATATTATTATGTAACTTACATGAAAATATAAATCTATCTATGTCAAGTTTCTGATATAAAAAAATAACCAGAATGGTGTAAGTTGTATGATAATTATAATAATATATTAATATATATATATTAGTGCTACACTGTTATATCATCAGCCATTCAAATAACACGTATACGGGTGGGTCGGTCCTTCCTAACGAACATCAACCCAACGTGCCATGTACCCACGTTAAACGTTTGACAAGGCATTCAACCCTCTTTAAATATTAATACATTAAAGAAAAAATACTTATAAAGAAACTTCATTAACATCATGGTGATATAAAAGATGTATGAAAATAATGTTGGTCTTGATTAATGGTTATTAAATCAATGATTTAGATATGGACCATTGCAACAAAAATGTAAGTGTTTTAATGTTCGCGTAAAGGCTTTTATCAATCTGTGAACATCTAAATATTCATAACCATAATGATTAATACGATAAAGGAGTTATACTTTCTATTTGTCGTGTATAAGGTATACACATGTTTTTAGAGTTGGTCGTCTATATCACTTAGCAACGTCAAACTGTATACAATACCTGACGATATTACATTTTTAAGTGTATTTTCTTGTATTATAATTTGTGAACGATTAAATAATTTAATATATAATGCAGTATTTACATCAAAGGTATTTCAGATTTTAGTCGTAACATGGGAATAATATAACATGATTCAAAAGAAATATATTCCTCGATGAAATGCGAATAGGTATCTGAAATTATACTATCGTAGTTTTCTGGATAACAAAGTGTTAGTGAGTTCCATATTACCACCAGATCAATGCGTAGTAGTTGTTATTTGTTATACAAAATGTAAAAGTATTGGCCTAGAGGCAATATACCTACCTAGTATATCGTTGGCAATCAATATTTTTTTCCAGACCTCTATACACTATGTAGGTATATAATATAATCTAGATTTATACATAACGCTCCTTTTATTTTATTGCTTAACAATGTTACGAGTCCCAGAGAGATATACATTGTTGGATATTGCATGAGAAAAGTTGAGATGAACAAAGTAACTGAATGACTGGCAACTGCACACGAGCATATCAGTATGGTTGACCAAAACTTACGCACAGAATAATAAGGTGTTAGGGTTAATGATGAATAAAAATAAAAATGATATTACATAAGACATAATTATTTTTATTTTTTCACAAACATT
Organism: Metopolophium dirhodum; assembly: GCF_019925205.1. Taxonomy (NCBI): domain Eukaryota; kingdom Metazoa; phylum Arthropoda; class Insecta; order Hemiptera; family Aphididae; genus Metopolophium; species Metopolophium dirhodum. Next base: position 60,220,448 of record NC_083560.1, on the reverse strand, counting down.
TTCAGCATTTGATACAACACTTGACAAATATTATTTATATCCACTTAGTTTAAATTTCTATCACAATACCTACATATAAATTTAAATTTAAAAAAGTATAAGACACTTAAATTTTAAATTTGTTGTTTCGTTTTTTTACAGAAGTGTCACAAAATAGGTAAGTAGTGAGTACTGTGTGCCTCAGTGTCTGGGTACATATTTGAGGAGTTGTCATTCCGGATATTTTGGTTATTGACGTATTTCAGCTAAGTAACAAAATAATTAAATGTCCAATTATTTTTAATTAAGAAGATAACAATGTGGAAACGATTGATACGCAATATCATTACTAGAGATAAAGTTGAAATTCTAATCAGTGCCTAATTCTTTAGTTTAGGTAAAACATGGAAATATATTACAGAGAATATGTATAAAATTAGTAACATATCATCAGATTCCGTTATAGCAAACTCATTTTATTATTTTTTTTTTTTGAATTGTGGCACTTTTGCATATAAGGGTCCAGGGAAGTAAACGGTGTTTATTAATTATTAATACCTATTTGGGTATACAATATAATGTAATGTATATTATATAATATACCTATTTAGGTACAAATATATTAAACATTTACTTGATAATTTCGTTTCGAAAACTCCGATTTTTGTATATTTTATAATTGATGAACAAACTAAACTATCGTTTTGCCATATCCTACAGGCTACAAATAGGTATATAATATGACGCGTGACGTTTCAGTAAGTTCACTATCAACCATCCGACAAACGTTGACATTACGGCTCGAGCTTCATTTCAGGATAATGAGCAAAACTTTTAGATACCCGTTCCATGGCTGACTATTATAGTCGGAATTTGAAATGAAAAATATCAACCGACTTGGAGAGGAAGCAAATTTCCATTTTAAAACAAAATAGAGACTTGATTTAGAGAATCATAATATGCGTCATAAAATAAAAATATAAATGAAGCAGATCTCAATTTTTAGTTTATGGGTAATAATTTATAAATAGTAATGTATAAAACACAATACACATACCACTATTTTGAAATTACGAATATATTAAATTGTAATATTGTATTTACCACGTATGGGAAATTACACAAGCTAATTGGTAACTATATGGGTTTTTTTTAATAGCGGCGAAAGTATGTATGAATGTTATACGATTTAAGATAAACCCCTGCGGTATAGGTATGGTTATAGTGGATTCATCCTAAGAAAATAAAAATTGGGAACGGAGCACAATTTATAATTATTTTATAAGATAGAACATTGTAATAATTTATATAACGATGCATAATATGAGGGATGTTGATCAATTAAATTAACAGAATAATGTATACACTATAATGTTATATACAATATATATTATACATATATAACTATATTTTATTAATTTTTTTCAGCTTTTCTTTTATAAGATTCGTATTTATATTGTCCTGCCATAATATATATAAGGTAGGTATACATAGTAGTATTACATCGTATATAGATACTAAACTAAGAATAAATCAAACTCATTACTTTCGTTGATATCGATTAAAGGTCCATCGCCATTTTAACACACACGATATTATTTTATATAAATGCCCTTTTCCATTTTTCCAGACAGTATAAGCTTATACTTTCGGGTCAGTAGATAGCCTATAGTACCTACTATACCAGACGGCGAGTTAGGGTCTTACGTCCCTCTCAAAATATGTAACATTATACAGTATCGTATATAGACTATGGAGTACAAAGCTAACTATATTCACACTAATGCAAATATACAATACGGTATATGAAATACGCATGAATTAAATGTATACATCAAAACATGTCTTGGTAAACAGCTGGTCACAGTGTACCTACCTAAACATGCATTTACACAAAAACCAGATGTTAATACATTTTGACTGTTCGATTACTTTTTTTAGATTCTGAGCAAAGCGATGAATGTATTGATTTTACAATAATGTGTGTGTTTTTTTTTTGTGTCTGTCATCACCTTCTAGGACAGAATAAATTAAAAAACGTAGATACTTGAAAATTTCACTGAATGTTTATATTAGCATTCTCTATACACGATAACTATTGGAAATAATTTGACTCTTTCTGAGCTGTTTACGGACATTGTCAGTTTTAAATTCTTTTAGTTTTTTTTTTCTATAAATATCAATAACATTTTATTTGTTGGGTAAAAAAGCGTGAAAATTTAATATAAAGCTCCTGATATATCGTTCTAATATCAGATGGAAAATATTAAAAATACATAGGCACAATTTTTTATTATAAGCATTTAAAGTTCAAATTCTGACAAAATTTATCAAATTTATAATTTAATAATTATTTTGTAGTTGAAAATGTATAAAATGTTCAACTTTTATAGTTAAGGATTCAACATTTAAAACAAGTGTCGCCGCCGCGACAATATGAGTAGGCTCCGCCACCGACCGGCACACACATATACACACAGAGCCTTTATTATTATAATTTGTATTAAATGTTTATTGTGAATTTATTATTGTTATGTAATATGCAGATTATAAAGCTCGTTATCGCATGCCGCCGCGTCGGCTGTTTAGTTATGATTTTTGCACGGCCGCCAAAAGAGTCCAGTCCGCTCGGCAGTGCTAACGCCGAATCACGTTATATTTTCTAGAGGCGCTAATCGCCATCGTTTTTTTTATATTGTAATTTTTACGTGCGCGAATCGCCATATTTTTAGAATGTATTTATTGTATTTTAGTGTGTGCTAATCACCACGAATAACGTCTGTTATTATTCATATTGTCGCATAATATTGATTATTGACCGTGTACGCTATTTATTATACCTTTATACTATATGAATTGTGAATTATATTGCAAATTATATAATTATTATTGCCACTAATGTGTACACAAATTATTTAGGCATAGGTAACAGCTGGCCAGCAGTGCACCACCAAATTATGTGAGTTCCTTTTTATATTATTATTATATTTATTGTTGTATTACTGTTGAGCCATTATTATTATATCTAAAACTTGTGTTATTATCAATAATATAATAACTTGTATATTGAAAATATGCACGCATATTTATTATTTTGAACCATAAACCTATTGGTATAATTTATTTCCATAGTTTTGAGCATACACACACACACACACACACACACACACACACACACACACACACACACACACACACACACACACACACACACATATACACACCAACACACATCATCACACCACATAGCTCACTAGTATTTGCGCGGCGAACCCAACCAATGCTAGTTGAGCTATAACATCACTACACACAGGTCGGTCGGTGTGTGAGTGAGCGTGCGAAGTAGTTTGGTGACCGGGCACCACGGCTTATTATTGTTTGTTCCCGGCCCGTACATTTGGTGACCTCGACGTGATTATCGGCTTACGCGGCATTACGTATTTTAGTATCGGAGTTGGAGAGGCAAGACAGTCGTTGATACAAATAACATTGAGCATCGTCCGCACGTTTAATTATGATACCAAGATAATTTGCGTGGAGAATTATAATAGGAATATTATATAACTATAATCATTTCTTTTACTGTTATATATTTAATTATTTTGTTTATTACTGGTTGTCTGTATTATAATTATGGAACTCGACGATTCGACGCTAAAGGTGATATCGGACCTCAAAAGAAAGCGAGGTGTCGTAAAGGCATTGTTAACGCGGATCATAACATTTGTGAACAATTTCGATCCAGGAGAGCAGGCAGTCTCACTGCTTGATTTTCGACAAGAGGAGCTACCTCAAATAAATCGAAAGTTTTACGCGATTCAATGCGAGATCGAACTACTTGCGGTGGATGATGCAGAAGGCGCGTAGCAAGACAGAGCAAGTTTTGAGGCTGATTACTACGATGTAAGATCTCGGATACACGAATTAATAAATGCAGAAAGGACATCTAGTACAACTAACCAAAATGCATCGTTTGGAAACAGCTCAAGTAACACTCGTATGCATCTAACTCTTATACCATTACCCAAGTTCAATGCTAACATTCAGGATTGGCCATCGTTCTACGATGTTTTTAAGACAATGGTTCGCAACGATGAGTCAATGCCACCAGCACAAAAGTTTTATTGTTTGCGATCATGTCTAAGCAACCAAGCATTAGACTTAGTCTAGTCAATACCGATTAGTGATGGTAACTATGAGGCAGTAATTCAAAGGCTAATACAGCGCTATGATAATAAAAGTCTAATTATACAATCGCATATTAGGTCAATTTTGGATTCCCCAAGAGTGGAAAAAGCATCAGCAACTTCACTTCAAGGGTGGCATTCTCATGTATGTGTACACGTAGCAGCATTACGAGCAATAGGGCAGCCAGTGGAACACTGGGACGCATGGCTAGTTACTATTATCATAAGCCAACTTGACAAGAATACTGGGTGGCAACAACACCAAAAAAAATACAGAGCTGCCAAAATATGAGCAGCTTGAGAAGTTTTTAGCAAGTTGTTGCATTGCATTTGAGAGTACAGACGCGTGTATCCAAAGCATGGACAAGCTAACACATAACTCCAAAAACAGAGAACCGAGTTCCAGAGGAAATAGACAATCAAGCAATGCAAGGAAAACGTTACTGACCACCAGCAACAACCTGCAAAGACCATATCCCTGTTGTACAGAAGGTCACAGATTATTTGCTTGTGAAACCTTCAAGGCTCTCAAAGTGGCAGCACGACTGGATTTTGCGAGATCGGAAAGATTATGCTTCAACTGTCTTGCGCCATTTCACAATGCTGATAACTGTAGGACTATCTACTCGTGCAAGAAATGCAACAAAAAACACAATACAATGTTGCACTTCGAAGGTCAACAAGGATCGTCTGCCGACAAGAATGGCGAAAGTGACAATGATAGCGTCGTAGCTGAAGCAAGCCAGCGCCCCCCCCCCCCCCCCCCGAAAGTTCTATCCGCCCAGTGTAAAAGCGGACATGTTTTTCTAGCCACGACCTCTGTTCTTGTTGTCGACAACCGTGTCGAGCTTAGAAAATGTCGAGTTAATTTAGACAGTGAGTCGCAAATCAACTTTGTATCATTAAAATTTGCAAATCAGTTACAACTTTCTCGTCCAGAAAACAATATTGCCGGTAAGTGGTATCGGAGCAAATCAAGTTCAGTCAGTCTCCAGTATCACGCTCAAGTTAAAATCTCGAGTGAAACTGTTTGAAGCTTAGTTAATCTGTCACGTGTTGCCAACAATTATAGATGATCTATATCTATCTATCTATCTATCTATCTATCTATCTATCTATCCATCTTTATTGTCCAAGACCACCAACTGGATGGAGCATACCAGAGGAGCTAGTCCAACAGCTGGCTGGTCCATTTTTTTATCGCACTGGAGCAATTGATCTCCTGATTGGAGGTGGTATTTTCTTCAACTTGGTCAAACCAGGCAGGGTTCAGCTCCAGGTAGGGACAGCTTGGGTTGGGTGGTGACAGGAGAAGTTAACGCCACTTGCTTGTTCTCGGCAAGGACCTTTGGTGAGATTTGTAACGATGAATTTAGAGCATTGTGCAGCACTGACTCAACAGGGTACGGATCTGAATCTAAAGCAAATAAGAGGGCCTTAGAAGAGAATAAGGCATTGCAGAATTTCAAATAAACCACCAAGCGGGACGAGACTGGTAGATTTATATTGCGTCTTCCCTTTAAGCCAAAGGTGCATGAGCTTAGAGGCACATTAGAAATGGCCAGGTCAAGATTTTTAAGTGTCGAACGAAGATTACAGAGAGACGAAGGGTTGAAACTGCAATATATACAATTTATGGATGAGTATCTAGAAATGGGGCATATGGAAAAGCTCCACGAAGAATCAGATGAGTCCAGAGGTGTATTCTACCTTCCACATCACCCAGTACTAGAGCTTTCAAGCCTTACGACAAAGTTGCGCGTCGTTTTTGATGCCTCGGCTAAAAGTTCATCAAATCGGTCCTTAAACGATGTCCTGATGTGTGGCCCAACCGTGCACGACGATTTATGTGAAATTTTGATGCGTTTCCGCAAGTATCAGTTTGTAATAACAGACAACGTTGAGAAAATGTTTCGGCAAATCAAGATAGATCCAAGAGATCGAGACTTCCAGAGGATACTTTGGAGACCAGAACCAGATGATGCGTTGGAGTCCTATCGGCTTACGGCTGTGACTTACGGTACCACACTCGCCTCTTTTATGGCCACAAACTGTTTCATATCGCTGGCTGAAGGCTCAAAATATAGTGACCCAGAAGTATCTGAAATCATACAGCGTGATTTCTACATGGATGACTTGATGTCCGGAGCTGACACTATCGATGAGTGCTCTCGGCTCCAAAAGTGGAGAAGTGCAATTCTTGCTTCAGCAAACCTACCGTTAAGAAAATGGTTCTCTAATTCCTCTGAACTTCTAAAACCCATAGGGAAGTCCAGCAACGATCCCCTATTTGCCTTACAAATCGGTACTGAGGACATAGTTAAATCACTTGGACTCAGCGGGAAACCAGAAGCAGATGAATTTCGATTTTTTGTGCAACATAATCCTACCAGGGCAAGGAGTACCAAGATATTGCTTTTGTCTGATTTAAACCGAATCTTCGACCCTTTAGGATTTTTGTCACCAGTACTCATAAAAGTAAAGATATTTCTGCAACAGCTATGGCAGCTAAAGATATAGTGGGATAAGGCCCTTCCAACTGACCTAGCGAGCAGATGGGAAAGGTTTTACCGGGAGCTCAAGGAATTAAGTTTATTGGCCATTCCAAGGAAATTTATTCCACGCGTGAGTCACCAGGTGAAAATTCATGGTTACTGTGACGCATCTGAAGAGGCATACGGGGCCGCAATGTATATCCGAAGTAAAGATGAAATGGGATGCTGGCATTCTCGGTTACTTTGTGCCAGGACACGGGTGGCACCGCTAAAAGGGTCAATAACACCTAGATTAGAGCTGAATGGTGCACTTAGTCTAGCTCAATTGGCAAGAAAAACTACAGAAGCATGGGGACTAAGTATCAAAGACATACAACTATGGACTGGCTCTATGGTGGTTCTAGGCTGGCTCAAGAGCCAAATAGCATGACTCAAAACTTATGTAGCAAATCGAATAAATCAGATTTTGGAAATAACGGAATCCGAACAATGGAGGCATGTAAGAACCGATTAAAATCCGGCTGACATACTATCTCGAGGAGTGACCCCAAGGGAGCATCAAGATAAGGTTCTTTGGTGGAATGGACCTTACTGGCTCGCAGAAGAAGAGAATCAATGGATTTAGCACGCAGTACCATTGATACCAGAAGATCAGATGCCAGAGGAACATCCAATCAAATTGCCATTGGCCGCAGTCAATCATTTGGATAAAATATTACAGCATTACTCAAGTTGGAAAAGACTTGTTAGGGCAATTGCTCGGCTGAACAAATTCGTCAAATTTCGAAGGGCAAAAGGAAGAGGGGCCAACGTGACTCAATATTTTATGGTATCTGAACTAAGATCGGCAGAGAAAATATTAATTAAACGAGCACAAGCTAACGAGTTTTCATTGGAACTCCTCACAATGCGTAAACAAAGGGAGATTCCTAAATGTATCAAACTTAAGGGATTACGTCCATTACTGCAAAAGGATGGTCTAATAGTGGTAGGAGGAAGACTTGAAAATGCAGACCTTGATGAGAACCAGATACACCCAAATGTTTTACCAGCAAAACATAAGATAACAAGATTAATTTTTGAGGACTATCATCAAGCACTCCTTCACTGTGGACCGCAAATACTACTAGCCGTAGTTAGACAATGTTACTGGCCCTTGAGAGGTAGGATAATGGCTCGTTCTACAGTTACACGCTGTATCAATTGCGTTTGTGCGAAACCAAGATTTGAAACCCCACTTATGGCTCCTTTACCAAAACAAAGAGTACAAATGTCTCGTCCATTTACAACAACTGGCGTACATTTTGCAGGGCCATTACAAATTCAAAGTGGTATACGTCGTATAACAACAAAAAAGGCATAGATAGCAGTATTTGTATGCTTTGCTACGAGAGCCATAGACTTAGAACCCGTGGTAGACTTAACGAGCGAAACATTCCTTGCAGCCTTACGTAGGTTTATGGCCAGACGTGGAAAAATCACCAAGATTTACAGCGATAATGCAATAAATTTCGTGGGTGTGCAGAAAGAGCTAAAGGCGTACTTAGAAGACAGTGAGAGGTATATGGCCAACGAAAGAGTTCAATGGCACTTCAATCCACCATCGGCGCCACACTTCGGTGGTCTTTGGGAAAATGCTGTAAAAAGTACAAAGCATCACCTATATCGAGTAATCAAGGATAGCCGGCTGAATCTAGAGGAGTTGCTGACATTGCTGTGCCAGATTGAGGCATGTGTCAACTTATGGCCTATGACACCACTAAGTAATGATCCAGGAGAACCCAACGCTCTTACACCGGCTCACTTCCTCATCGGGGGTCCACTGCTCCTACCACTGAACCTGAAATTCCAAGTGAGACAGTTAGCAATCTCCGCCGCTGGAGACACATTCAAGGATTAATGCAGATATTCTGGAGGCGCTAGCACAAGGAGTATATACCCCAGCTCCTGGTTCGAGGTCGATGGGTAACACCAAGGAAAACCATGAGTGTAGATTTTTTTGTCCGAGCGCAGCGCAGCGAGCGAGTGGCAACGTGGGCATCCCTAACGTGGTATACGTACTAACACTTTGGCTCACACTAATACCATTGAGAGTTCTTGGGCCAAAATAAAATCACGGAATAATCCAGGTTCGTCTCCATTTGTTGGACATTGTTGAACCTGTGTAGCACAAAAAACATGTCCCAACAAACAGTTGCGCTGCTAGCGTGAACTTGGCAGTGCAAAATTCCGAATTGGCCCCCCGGTGAAAATAATGTCCAACAAATTTTGTAAGTTGTCCAACAATACCCAACAATCCACCAACAAATTTGTTGGATTGATTGGATCGATGTATGCTAATGTCGCGCTAACAACTTCACAAGGGTATTATATTGGTATGATAAGTTGTCATTTGTTTTGAATTTCACAATATAACTTCATTAATATTTTTATGAGATAAAAATTTCAATTTTATGGACATCTAACATAAAAAAATAACGTGTAATGATTTATTTCCATTTTTAATTCAAATAATGAATCGTTATATGTAAGTTCGTTTATTTAAGTTTGATAAGTTGACCTGTAGACTGTAGAATCTAGGAGAATAATAATGAACAGTAAATTATTAACAATCTTATATTATGCTTACCTATGCCTACCTAAACACATAAATCTATTACAATATACATAAGTATATAGTTTAAACGTTTAATGTTATTACTTTTTGTCACACTATGTTAAGACTCATAATCTAAATACCTCGGTGCTCACTATGTATACTAAGCAGTAATATAAGTATTCGATACAGAGACAAAAAGATTCTTTTATTTTGCCAATACTAGGTTCTACAAGATCCTAGAATTCCGTACCGTCGATAGCAGTTTGTTTCTGTAACGTGTATGGATGAATAGTTTGAGCACGGTTGGGGGTGGGTCATTAAGCAGAATCTCGTGTTAAATTAATTTGGTACGTTCCACTTTATAGCTGAACACGACCATGTATTTGTTCAATACTTCGGTATGAGGTTTGCGCGAGTTTTAGTGTCGTCCCTAAATTATAATTGTGACACAAGTCGAGACTAGTGGTGGATGGTTGTGACTTCTCTTTCCAGCTTTCCCTTTTCATATCGACGTGCGAATTTGCTTACACATGTAAATTATTCATGTGGCGTAATCCCAAGAGACTTCATTGTTGGCAAGAAAGTTGTGCCTAATAACTATATATTCGCAATATAAGCTATCTACATAATAGTTGCTTCAAATTTGATATCGAGTGCACCTATCCTAGCTTCGAATGAGAAGGTGCCTGGTTTGTTTCAGTTTGACCGTCCACCATCCGGACTTTGTTGGTTGGTCTATGGAGGATTTTGCCATATTTATAGGCTACAGTTGGGTTTACGTATGATTTTTGTGCCTGTGAATCTAATTGAGCCTTTACAAATTCTGACGGGAATTCGAGTTGGACTGTGGCCCGTGGAGGTCCGAATTTTGTTCAGACGTGTTCGTGTCACGATATTAGTCGTTTTGCAATCGGTTGATCTGGATAACTGGTTTTGAACAACGCGGTGTTTGGTGGTCGGTGTAAACCGCCGTAACCAGACTATCCCTATCAATTGTCTCTGTGATCACCTGATGGTCTATGCGCGCAGACTCACCTAATGTGGGTAAAAAAATATTGAATCCTCGTAAAAGGAGTTAAGAGGTTACATGAAGGGGATTAACTCCCTTAATCTCTCGGTACTCAAAATCCTCAACTCAACTTTACGAAGGATGATGTTGGTAGCATCAAACCTCTTTTTAAGCTGGAGCACCGCGAACACTGTAAACTGGGTAATTGAAGTTCGTCCACCAATACTCCTTAAACTGGAAGGAAAGCTTGCGTACATAGGACTCACAAAATTTAAAATGAAGATTTGGGATAACATAACGCAATTCTTCAACTCTAGAGAAGTCCACCTACAGAAAGTGCATTGGCGAGCACTATAATCACGATGCTGTACATCTGACCAAATAAAATGTGTAAGCTGCAAGAGTACACATCAGGCCAAAAATAATTCCTGCAGAGAAAAAGAGCGTGTCACTAATACAGAACTACGAAGAGCCGACTTTGATCATAAATGAACTGCCTCTATGATCACCTTAATGAAAATTTTGAAAATAAAAACAATACAAATAAATATGAACTACCAAGTCTTAAATTCTGAGCAGTTTAGATACCACTACATGGGGGACAAAATTGACATAGTACTATGTCAGGAGCCAACGGTAAACGTAAATGGTATCGTTGCGGGCTTGGAGATGTGTGCGCAGGTCGCGCACCTCGAAATACCCTGCGTAGTTATAATAGTTACAAACGATAGAATCCTTTACATAAATCTGCAACAGCATACTACGAAGTATGTTGTGACAGCAAAGGTCAGCACTCACGGTAAGAAGAGACCTCCATGGTACTCGTCTCGGAGTACTTCTTATATAACAAACCGACCTCCGATTTCACGGTAATAATTAGAGGAATAACCTTAAAACACATACGGATTGCAATGTTATGTGCCAATTGCAACGGGCATCACCCCGGTGGTACAGCTCGACCACAGACCAAAGAGGTTATATGGCGGAAAATATGATCGACGACCTAGGCTTCGAAATAGCAAAAAGTGTAGGCATTATACTACCAATATATATGCGCACCAGGCATAGGGTCGTCAAACATAGACATAACTCTAACCTCGATGAACATAGCGGAAAAAATTGGAGACTGGCTTGTCATGGACGATACGGACAGTGACCACAATACCATGTGTAAGTAGTGGTTTCTTCTAACCAAGAAAATGGCAAACCTCAAACTATCATCAGTTAGGCTCTACGTTGATCAGTCAGTGAGTCAGTCAGGACACGTTCGATTATATTATATTATTATAGCCATCCCTCCTGGTACGGTGTTGCCCATGAGATACGCTTGTGATTATGCGATTAGTGCATTTTCAGATCCGGCGAAGTACGTATAGTACATAGGTACTTAATTACGAATGTTTTATTAACTCGTTGTTTATAATATGCGTGTGTTAATTCCCGCCTTTCCGGGACAACAGTCGAAAAATTACCTCAAACTTCCCATTTACCACACATGTTTCTATACGTCATATGCGGTATACCGCACACCTCTTGTGTACCAATGATTATTTTCAACGATTAGACTTCAATGATGTTAAGATTATCTTAACGATGTAATTTCTATATAAATAATATAATACTATAATAAAACCTGGATCAAGCAATAATCGTGACTGTAGTCATGAACCTATGAGGTAACCAGTTTAGTTAGTGCTGTAGTACCTATGTGCCCGATATGATATTCTGAGCTTATACACTTTAAATATTTTGTTAGCCAAACATTTTAATGTAATTATTCAATCAGAGGATAACTTTTTTAAGCAATACCACAAAATACTATGGTAAAATTAACGGGACGTGGAAATCACACAGTGCACGACTGGATTAATTTATGTCGTGACATACCATGAAACGGTGCACGTACTCTACGTGGCACTGTTGCGTAATAATGGATAACTCTTATTTTATTTCAGTATAAAATGTACGTGTTTAAATCCATTAGGCATGAATGAATTATATATTTTACAATAGGTGGGAGGGGTCTGAAGGCCAGCCGGTCATCGGGATCCCCGTACAAGAATATGAATGTTTTTTCTTTACCAGGTTAGATACAATTTATGGGATGGGGAAGAGATTTAAACACATCAGGCCCGCTTACAAAAATGGCGTCCGCTCTATGGGTCTCATCCGGTAAGCGTGGCCGTAACAGGCGCGCTTCTATGTATGTATAGTTGTCCTGAGAAGGACAATTTTCATGTATTTCCCGTGGTTATCCGACGGTATTAGCCGTCGGCCGGGATGGTTTCAGCTTCAGCGTCGTTGGAGCCGGTGTCCCCGCGGTCTTGGTAAACTATTACGGCTTTGCCCGTATTTACGCCTTGACGCGGATTTTGAGCTCTTCGAGGACGTTCGTCAGGTGTCTATGGGTGAGACCAATGCCTGATAGCCGATTGGCCCTGAGTGGTGCTGAACAAGATACACGCCATCAATTGTATGGTATAGGCAACCCGTAATTCGTTGCCGGTGTGGTCTACGTTGTCGGCGGTCTTGCTATCGTTCCGTAGTTGGCCTCGTTGAAGCACTTGATAGCTCGCTTCTACAGCAGGCTGTTCAACTTCGCAAATCGACGTGGGCCGATTTACTGGATAACGGATTCGGCCGGTGTTTATTCAATTTCTTCAGGCTTCGTTACGTTCTTGCTAGAAGATGTTTACTGTTTGAAGGTTTGAATTGAAGTTACGATGGTCACTTGGTTATAATAGTGTTATTTTCCATCGGCAGAATCCATATATTTGTCAAAAGTCTCATGTCTCCTTCCATATAACAATATATGCTGGCCATGAGAATGGCCGTTTTAGTGGTGTGTATTATGTGTGTATTATGTGTGTATTTTCCTCGTAACAACCGGTAGCTGCTTTTGAAAAAAAGAAGGAAAATGGGAAGTACAAATACCATTGTTCAAGTCGATGAATCTTTCATGCGTGGAAAAATAAAGTACAACAGAGGACGATTACTAGAGGCTGATATTGCTACTGCAAATGTATCTAGCGAAACCACAGCCAAGGAGGTGGGGCATGTGTGTTTCGCTGGGCGCCGCGGGGTTGACGGACCGCGGCGCTTGCCGAAGGCCGGGGCGTCCACGTCGCCGGCGGATGGATACTGACTTATAAAGTTTGCTAACACCGAGCCAATCGTCCCATTTACGGTTGATTACGTGAATCAACCGGTGACACGAGATCCAATCACGGCGTCTCCGACGAGCGACTCGCTGGAGTGCGTGAGATGAGAATCACAGAAGGCCGACGCTAGCTCCTATATGCTTAAGGCGTCGCGTCGGGTGATTACTTCTCCGAACATCCCTCATGAGTACCTTGACCGATAGATGGTTCGCATCAGCTATGAGCAAAGATGCGTTCCTGGCGGAAGAGATCAAACCGAGCGGATGGGAAAGCGCACTGGCGACTCGCAGGAGTGCGGGAGATGAGAACCACAGAAGGCCGACGCTAGCTCCTATATGCTTAAGGCGTCTTGTCGGGTGATTACTTCTCCGAACATCCCTCATGAGTACCTTGACCGATAGATGGTTCGCATTAGCTATGAGCAAAGATGCGTCCCTGGCGGAAGAGATCAAACCGAGCGGATGGGAAAGCGCACCGGCGACTCGATCGGCGGATGGGCGGTGATCTGGATTCAGTCAATCGTTTACAAATGACCCAGCCCGGGAGGGAGGACTCCGGGGTTGTGCGCCGGAACCAACCTCGACGACTGGGTGCCACCAGTGGCAAAACCTTGAACGCACCAGCCGTAGGGCCGGCAAACTCAGTTTGTCGTCAAAATAAGCACAATTTGTTACCGTAAGACTGAAATCACCGAAGAGTGGGCGGAGACAGGATCCACATGCCTGATCTACGGGCAGGTAACATCTTAGTAACGTTAGGCGGAAGCGAGGAAGCGGTTAGGTCCATCGCTCCCGTAAGAACTGCTAAAGAAACTGCGGTGACGACGGCGACGGGGGGTTCGGATCCCTCGCTTCTGAGCGGAAACCGACCGCTACAGACAACACGAGGCCACCAGAACTCTGAAGGCGGCAGAGCGAGGACGGATCTGGGGGGCCGCTGGTTACACCGGGCCGGTGTTCCAGCGCCTGCAATGGTGAAGCGCCCGCCGGTTCGGGAGGGAGCCGGCGGGCCCCCGGAGTGGTCTGACCTAGGTTGCTGAAAGGGCATCGAGGTAACCCCGTGAAGACTTACCGGCGCTCACCCGCCTGGCAAGCACGGCCCAACCGGGTCACGACGAGTCAGGCGGATGGAACGACCTGTACAAGTACACACCTGCTACCGACCGCGCCAAGACGAGTCACGTTGAGAAACTGGCTGACTAATCTGGTCCGGGAAAGGGGCAGGCGGGGTATGGTCTTAACGAAGCTAGCCCTAGAGCTTCGAGTTAACTGAACTGTAATCACAAGGGCCCGGGGCAGGTCATTCTTGGTGCTAGCGAAATGACCAAGGACCTCCGGGTTTCCTGGGCCACCTGTACCTTCCAAGGTGGCAACCTGGTGGTTTAGAATGCGCTAAGCCATAAAAGGGTCTGAAATGGGTAGGAAGGCGGGGGGGGCGCTCGAACAAGGCTACACCCTCGAGCGCCCTCGCGAAAAGCTCACTCATGACTGTGTGGAATCATGAGGAGCAAAAAGAGCCGCGGAATTGAGGCCGCGGCTGACGATGTCCTGCCCGGGTACAGGATTGGGCGGTTGACGAACGGCCTGAAGGCGTCTTCGCACCCCCGGGCCACCTGAGGGCCCCGTCCCGATCTCAACGCCAGTGGAGGGCGCATCTCCAAACCGAGCTTCCCAGGGTAATAGGAAGCACCTTGAGGTGGTCTCAGAGACTTACCGGTGGCAACGGGGAAGGGTCATCAATGAAGGAAAAGAGGACTGGCTAGGCAGCTTTCAGCAGACCAGCCATTCCAACAGTAACCCCAGAGATGGGCAGCTTGCCAAATGCAGGTCCTCAAGGATCGCAGAGCATCTGCTTACACATACGACTGCCCGACCGTCAGCTACGAAAAAGATCCGCGCTCAAGGTGCAAGCGATCGGAGCGGACCGAAACGCTGAGCGCGGACTCACGGGAAAAACCAATAACCGTGTTCCGGGCGTATCAACGCACTGAGGATAGGGAGACCTGTTAGGCACGTCAAAAGACCCCGACGTGGGTCCTCGTATAACGATGACCGAGGTGATGAAGAGCACCTTCCTTTTCCGCACGGGAACCATCTACCCAAGTGGGAGAACTATACCACCTGCGACAAACCAGTGAGCTTGGGCGAGAAGCGCCAGAGCACGACGAGGGAAGCAGACGCGGACCTCCGTCGGCGCGCTGGCGCTTCTAGCACGAACCCGACTGAGAGCACACGGGCCCGACCAACTCGTGTGCGAACACGTGCAAGGTGGAAGTCCGGCTGGGGGACACCCTCCGTCAAGCACTCAAAACCCGAGCATTCGGTACGGACACGGCACCCGGCAAAGAAAACCGTACCACTCATAAAAGGTCGCGTCGCGACAGCGTAAACAGCTGCCCCGACGCCGATGCTAGTGGGAAAAGAGTCGTTGTGAGTACTCTGGATAACGGATCCTTCAAGCTCATCTCGCGGGCGACGAGGATAGCCCCACTGGAAACCCGACTTAGCTAACGCCCGAACGGTAACAGTGCCCGTCGAGCTGTGTGGCGTGCGTCCGGCCGACGTGCGCGGGTACCTCGAGTGCTCGCGCCCGCCGGCCGCGCGTTCGCGACACATGTGGATGGCCTCGCGGGGGCTGCTGGGAGTAGCGCCTTAGTAGAAGGGGAGTTATTTGCCTGGGGTCGAATCCAGCGCTCGCCGACGCGGTTATACGAAACCCACCGATCTATCTCGTACGAGAGTAGCCGGCAGGGGACCGTCAGCCTGGCGCCAGGGCGCCCTGACGTAACCCGTCGGAGGGATGTTTCCGCGTCACCCAAAGGCGTGAAGGAGCCGCCCTCGAGACATATGGCTAAAGGTGTAAAGACCCCCGAGGTGCTGGTCTTATAACTCCCCGTCACACAGTGGTTAGTAATTGCTACTGCAAATGTAGATGTAAACGAGGTGAGCGACGAAGAGGAAATTTGATTTTAGTAATCGAAATTATGGCAAAAACTTACTGGTCCATGGGTGTTTGGAATGTGTCAAAAAAACTCAAATGGTGTAATCGAGGCAAGATACTTTGTTGTAGAAAAAAGAGACAGACCGAAATGGCACGGAATACGTCAAAATGAAATTGGAATTAGTACAGAAATACACTCAGACGAATCGCTTGCATATAAGAAATTAGAAACTAAAGGGTGCATACAAAAAACCGTAAACCATTCAAATTTTTTTGTCGATCCTACCAGTGGTGCACACACACAACGCATAGAAAGTTTTTTTTTTTGGGGGGGGGGGGGGGGGGGGGGGGGTTAAAACTTTGTATTGTAAAAAAAAATGCATTGTACATCACCATAATTGTTGACTTCATATTTAGAGGTAGCGTCTAAAACCAATACAGATGATACATTTGAATGTTTTTGAAGAGACGTAAAATTATATTGTACCTAATGTAAATAATAAAAATGATGATAGTAGTTTTTGATTTTTATATATATAGACATATTATTATATTATTACACTAGCTGATCCCGTGCACTTTGTTGCCCATTAAAATGCCAACTCTATATGAATCTGTTTTAAACCAATGGCAACCAATAATTACTATTATAATAGCTTTAAAACCCATGACAACCATTTATAAACAAAAATTTCCATCGGAAATCTTAAAAACCCTGTTTGAGCGCATCCCGGGGTCGGTCTTCTCCCTTTTTAAATTATCCTATCTTCTGACCAGAGGTCTAATCTTAATAACATAGAATAAAATAAAGTCCCCCTATTTTTCTGTATGTTTAGATCTTTAAAACTACGCAACGGATTTTGATGCGGTTTTTTAATTGATAAAGTGATTCAAGAGGAAGGTAGGTCCAACCCGAGGAGGTGCTCAAACAGGAATTTTGAGATTTACGATGGAAATTTGTGTTTATAAATGGTTACCATTGGTTATCGGGCAGATCAGGTACAAGCATGTATCAAATCGAATTTTCGCATATTGCCTACAAAGGTGGCTGAGTTGCACCTATAGCCGCATATCGGCTGGTCGTTCTTGACTTGATATGCTGTCGCACATTGTCCGTGGTCCGATATAGTCGGATTACCTACCTACCAGGATGTCTGAATTGCACTTACTGTAACGAGTTACACCCAAAATGATTTGAACAATCACCATTTTTTTTAAGAGTTGTCATTTTTTACGGGCAACAAAGTGCGCGGGATCAGCTAGTCTATCTATATATATAAAAATAGCTGATCTCATGCACTTTGTTGCTCATTAAAAATGCTAACTGTAGCAACGAATAAAAAATTATAATATTATAATATTAATTCTACTTAAAGGCTATAATAAATAATAAAAATTTAAAAAATCCAGACTGATGAACCGTCTCCACTCAGAATCGTTTTTCTTATACAATGATATTATATCATTGAATTCAAGTTTAATACAAAACATTATACACTGTACATTATACAGCAGAGTGACAGTACCCGCTTTTTGATAATTATTTTTCTATGCCTAATGTAATTTTTCTGTACCTAACGTAAATAACGAAAATGATGATAGTAGTTTTTGATTTTTATACATATAGACATATTTAATTACTATAAATATTGTGTATCATTAAATCAAATATACTATAATTCTACTATAAATTAATTACGTATAAAAAGTATGTTATAGACCGCATATATGCCGTATACAAACATGTGTGGTAGACGGTAAGTATGCGCGGTAGACGTAGATCGCATATGACATATAGAAACGTGCGGTAGACCGCATACGACAAAAATACCGTTAGCGTTATGAATTCCATTTTTACTAAGTTATATGGTTTTGACCAAATATAATATACAGCAACCAATAGTTACCAATAGCAACCTTACTATAAACAAAAATATATTATAACAGATGAATTACACAGTGTTTGAAAAGCCCTAACTTTTTTATGGTGAATATAGCCGCAATTTCAATAAAACAAACTGAGGGTGCTTAAGATCTGTATTTTCTGAACATTTATAATTATGAGACAGTAATGTCTTTTTTGAGCAAAAATGTTTTATAACTTATAAAAATTAAACATTGAACACTCAGCCGAACCAATCGGTAGTGTGAATGCCACCTTAAATTGATACAGTCTTCATTACTATTTCTATTTCATTATTAATGTTAGGTAATGTTAGTTATAATTAAAGACAGGATTTTTGTGCAGCTAACACCTCAAAAACGTGCAATTAAAATGCTGAAAAGTGCAACATCGCGCAAAAGCAATATTTTATTAGGAATTATATATCAAATTTTTCTTCGAATTAATTAACTTCAAATTTAATTTTTATTGCTATTTGTTTTTTATAATATTATTATTTATTAGTTGGCATTAACTATTATATATTATATTCAAAAATAAAATTTAAAAAAAAAATGTAATTACACTAAATTTTAAATATACCTACATTTTAAACTGATTTACAATATTTGATTAAAATGTATTGTCGTCATGTACATTTCTAAGTTTTTGCTGTAAAATTATGTCTTCTCTCACTTAATATGTGCAGGTTTAATATTACACGTTATAACACGCCATAAAAGGATGCAATTGTACGGGAATCCGGCCTTTAGTTATAATATTGTAAAAAAAGTTTAATAAATACTTTATCTAATAGTTATCCATAGTTCAATGATTTAATTATCTGAATCTGAACATTACTCATATAAGTGCAAGAATAAAATAATGTTATATTTCTTGCGATAACTGTGACTAAATTTAAAAATAATACGTCAAATTAAAATCGGTATACCTATCTGTAATTACACTAAATTACCATATTCGCAGATTTATACTTAAGACTATTCACACAATTTAAGGTGAACTCTGTGGTGATACTATTTTTCCAAAATATGAAAACCTCCATATTTACTGTAAATTGTCAAGCCGATGATTCTTTTGACATTTTTTATGTAATTAAATCCAAATTAGAACGAGTAGATTCTGAGGTATTGAACTTAGTGTAACTATGTACTAATATGAAATAGTCATTCATAATAAATTCACATAAAATATAAAGTGTATTATGTTATATTTAGTATAGTTGTTCCTTAATAATTGTTATGCTCGGGCAAATTTTATTACCTAATTATCAAATGTTCAATACACCTATTATAGTAATTAGGTACTATAATAAACTGTCAAATCATCAGTCCCCAAAATCTCTTAAGAGGAGATCAAATATACAACATAGCAAAAACTGTTTTGCGCGGGATGGAACCAAGAACGCTACAGTCATAACTAAGAAACGAAATTTTCACCACATAAAAAAGAGAACTTCGGCTGTGCAATACCATTTTTATTTTTTCGTTATCGGAACTTAAAAAAAAGTTATTAAAAGTTTGAAAAACACAAATAATAATGGATTTTGAAAAAATAAGAACTTTTTTTCGTATAAGTGATATCAAAAAAAAATAAAAACGATATTGCACAGACAAAGTTCTCCTTATATGTGGCGAAAATTTCGTTTCTTAGTTATGACTGTAGCCTTCTCGATTCTTTCCCGCGCCAAAACGTTTTTGCTATGCCGTACGTATGTAAGACGGAGACAACATATGCGAGTGCGACGTCCTCTTAACCTATTATTAAGGAATATTATCTTTAATACCTACACAAGGTTAAATTACTGAAAAAAAATTTGATCTATTTTTGAATTTTCATGTACCATCTAGCTATATCATGAAATATCACCAAAAAATCATCTACTAGACAAATTACAGTAAAAAAGGGTGGTTCCGATTTCAAAAAGGAGTTTGTATTACCACTGGAAAATCCTTAAATGGCATAAAAATCCAAGTATTTTTAAATTATATGGTTCTTGAGTACCTAAATGATAAAAAAATTCAACAAATTCCAAAAATAATAATTTGAATAAAGACAATAAAAATAAAATAAAAAACATTACTAAAGAAAAAAATGAGTGATGTAAACGACGATATAAACAACGAGTGTATACAGCAATTTTAAATACATACAATATAAACAATAAAATATATTGTTTGGTTTAAATATTTAACAATTTAGTTGATCTCGACACAGGTGTAATTTTCTAAACTACTACAGCAGTACAGCTAGTGAGGAAAGATTTAGGAATAGTATAGGATCCGTTATTATAACAAAATATTTATTAACTATTATTTAGAAAAAATTTAAAATTGCAAAATTACGTTGGTAATTAACAACACAAATCAGGCCCTTTATCCATATTAACTTTTATAAACTTTTAGAATTAAATATATTATTCTCAATATATTATAACTAAATGTTGTTCTTAATGTTGGCTTAATTTATTATCTATAGTGTTAACTAGTTATGTTAATTATTGCAGCTTTCAATAACTTTTCGACCTTTGCATAATTTTTACATTACAACTGATGTATAAAAAATCAAAATTCGTCAAAAATCCATCACTTATAATATCATTACAAATGATTCGAACGATAAATACGAACATTTATATCGGACCCACACAGAAACACTATTATAACCACCTACATTTATAAGTTCATAACATAATATACACAACATATTTTTTGATACGTATAGAATATTATTGTATACTCGTACGAGTTGTACATGTATGTAATTTCATTTTTTTTTTCATATGACAGTTAAAAATTAAAACTACCTTAATATATAATAGATTAAGCAACAGCTCTAGTTTTTCAAATTAATTATTATTGCATTCATTTTTACACAAACACAACTTACTGTATAAGCAATATTAATTACGAGAAAATAACGATTTCAGATGAAACCTTTTACTTTGTACACATCGGTTTAATTTATACATTTACACACATGCACAACCATATATAAACACATATAATATTATGAAATGTACATAATCATTAATTGACACACAAAACAATATTTTTTCAAGTCGTAAACATACGCATAGCAGGAAACCACGATTTCCGCAGACTCATGTTTTTCGGAAACACGGGTAGTTTTGGATTGTGTACAATATGTACAAACTTTAATGAGCGCTCCAAAAAACTGATGACACAGAACATTATACAAATTTAACGTTCGTGTGTGATTGTGTTGAATATTTTTCAGTCAATATAACCATATAATGGGTAACATTATATGTTAAAAAAATTTACATGCGAAATTAAACTCTCAACCATTTAATAGCTAATAATGTTTTATTAAAAACGCTTGCCAAGTCAGGGAACGGCATGTAAACTTTCTTGATTTTTAATTTTTAGAAATTTATTAACTGAAAATCACACCCAAGCAGTATAACGATCTGAATCCAGAAAAATGTCGGTGTGAACAGCCCCACAAAAAATCATTTTCATTGTCATTTAGTGAGATAGATCTCCAAACCGGAGAGCGGATTTCGTCGTTTGGAGTTTTGTTAGATTCACATTGGTTAGGAAAAGTGCAGTGAAGATTTTTAAAACTTTATCTTTAATAGTTAATTCACTACAGAACATTAAAAAAAAATTAAAACAAATTTTATTGGAAGTTTTTTGATGTTTATCAGCTTTACAGCTTTGTAGTGAATTAACGATTGGAGATAAAGTTCTGAAAATCTTCACTGCACTTCTCCTAGCCCATGTGAATCTAACAAAACCCCAAACCACAAAATTCCGTTCTCCAGTTTCAAAAATCTACCTCGCTAAATAAAAATCTAGCGAAAAATAACTCTTTTTTTTAACTGTGAAAAATTAAATAATTTTTTTTTTTTAATTTTTAATTCCACATTTTGTGTCTAATTTATGATCCTTTTTTAATGAGTTATCAACCAACTTTCTAGATATCATAGTTTAGGAGAAAAGATAAAAAATAAAAATTTTAAAACTGTTCACGCCGACGTTTTTATGGATTCAAGTGGTTATACCGCTTGGGTATAATATCAAATCTCTCTCATTAATATTTTATATTAAAGCTAGCTAAATTACCCACCTACTCATCATTACTGAGTTAAATTTTTATTATTAAAAATCAAGAAAGTAAAAAAGAAACGATGATACCATCATTATAATTTTGGAAAATGGCACTATAGTCGGTATTGAATTTAAATTATTTCAGACCTAGTAATTGTATAACATTATCGTTTATTCGTTTGCTTATTTTATTAAATCATAAGAAGACAAAAATATAAATTTGTTTTAATGAATGAGAAACAAAATAGAATTTTCCAATAATTAATTGAGAATTCTGTCTAATACAATTTAACTTTTAAAATATACTTTTAGTAGTCCAACAATTGATAGGTACAATTAAATTAGTAATACTTACCATTTTCTAATAAGTTCCATCTCTTCTAGTTATCACGAAATAACTATGAACAGTTAATATACAACTCTAAATTATGTCGTATACAATTTTAATAATAATAAAATAATACAAAACTAAAATTTAGAAAATGTTTACAAATTGAATGTTACAAGTATAGAATCTGATAATTTAATTTAAGTGCGTATATTATATTATAATTTATAAATGTACATATATTTTTGTCTGGTGAGTATATCTAAGTAACAACCATATATAATATATGCCCATATAATTTTTTTATTTCGCTTTAAAAACTAAATCATGAAAACAATTGTGACTTCCGACGCAAATCAGAAAGCCCATTAATTAATTATAAGATAAAACAATTTATCCCGCCGATCAACGACCACACCACCTGTACGGCCGCCACACACGCTCCTCTCCTGGTACCCAAGCACCTAAAATATCGGCCACTCATTATCTCATTATCATATGTGACCCACTCTGTCACCTGTCGTCTGTTCGTGCCACCCAAGATAGACGAATACCGGCCGACAGAGCCAAAAGCACGGCACTACACTTTTTCCCGTCTCCGAGCAACATAATATGAGCGAGTAGACTTCGTTTTTGCTGGTGTGCCGAGGGGCGGCACATGAAAACATCATGCTAAATATTGGTAATGTTTTGTATATACTATTATTATTTTCACCGTGGCCGGTATTTTAAGGTATTGTTATTATTATAACCGCTCAGTCGGAACCGTGCGATGAGCGTTATTTATTGTTAAGCGGTACTTATACGCTATTATTGCTCTTATTATTATTAAAAATGGTATAATTATTATTATTCCGCCCACCGGTAACCGTTTGTTACGAGCCAGCCGGTACGTTCTGGCGGTATACTATCTTATTTTGTGTATTGTTATTTACTATGTAACAAGTGTCCACTAGTATTATCTTACTCTGGCCGAGTTTTGTGTCAGTAGGCTTTCTGGGCACCAACTTCATTTATTATTCAAATAAAATAAACATATATATATAAGGCTGGGCATTAACGAGTTAAAAAGTTAAAGTTAAGTTAAAAAGTTAATTTTATTTTAACTTTTTAACTTAACTAGTTACTTTTGGCTTTTCATTAACTTAACTGTTAACTTATTAAATTTCTTTCTTAATTAACGTGAAATTAACGAGTTAATTTTTCATTTTAAGAAGTTAATTTATTTTGTTTTTAATTTTATAATATTTCACTATTTCAATCTATTTCGTTTTCATGTCAAAAAATATGTATTGTAAATTGTTTAAAGTTAAAAATGTATATCATTCGAATCTTACTTATATGGAAATCTGTATGAAGTATTAACACTATATCCTATAATTTAGTTTTGGGTGGGAAAAAAATTAAGTACGTTAGCGTTGTATAAACAAATTAACTTTTTTTTAACTTAATAAAAAGTTAACAAAAAATGTGTATTAACTTTTAACTTAACTGAGTTAACCTATAGTTAAATTAACTTTTAACTTTTAAATTTTTGTTATTGGTGCATATTAACTTAACATAACTGAGTTAAAAAAAATCATTAACTTGCCCAGCCTTGTATATATATATATTTCCCCAAATTTAGGTTTGTTTTTATTTTAATTGCTGGTCACCCATCATCTTAATGTCCAAATGTATCCCACTCTCATTAAACTTCTATATTAAAAAATCCACGGCACTCCGACTCTCGGGTCTCGATCCGTGGTTGGCGACCGCGACAGGACCTCTTTTTAAATGAAAAAATTAGTGCTGAAAATTAGAAGATATCGATGTCAATATAGATGAAAAATCGCATATGACCAGAACAATGAAAAGAAAACTTCAAGAAAAAAATAATATTGATGCTAAAAAAATTAATGTATTATATATGCCATTAGAAAAACAAATATCAACGCCAGGAAAATCATTAGAAGATCCTCAATCACAAACTCCTCATCAAACCAGAGAAAACGTAGAAAGGAAAGAATGACATCTTAAATCCAAAGCAGATCAAAGGAAATTTGAAGATCAACATTTAAAAGCTGCTAAACAAAGAGAAGAACAAATTAAACGTGCTGAAGAAAAAATTAAAAAAAGCTGCTGAAGAGAAAAGGAGAAAAGAAGAAAAAGAAAAAGAAACAGTTATGAAAGAGGAAACATTAAAAAAAAAACAAAAGCTAGCAGAACTTCGATTAGCTGAAATTAATGCTAAACGTAAACTAGTCCAAATGTATCCCGCTCTCATTAAACTTTTATATTAACAAATACACGACACTTTCGGGTCTCGGTCCATGGTTGGCGACCGTGAAATATGTTCGAGGCGGCCACATGACACTCGAAACATGAGTAATATGTTCGAGCAGTCACACAATATTGAAAAAAACACGTTTAAAACGATTAAAAAGGTTTTTTTTATTTATTTTTTTATAAAATTAAAAACCATGTTTGGAAAGATCCAAGCGTGGTATGAAAATATCTCATAGGATACGACACTTCAACAATGTCGGGCTATCCATGTTCAAGTTTTTCAAAAGCAGCAGTAAACCATGCGTGAAAGGGGTGCAATATTTCGGATCATGGTATACACTACACAGTATGTCCATTTATACATAACCCAGTTAAGTGTTAACATAATATATTAAACTTAAGCTACATAACTCCCTATATCAGCTTGCCCAGTAATGCCCACCTTTTTTTATTTTTTATCGATTCAAGCACTGATTTTGAATTACCTAACCATGATATTTTTCAGAAACTACATTATAATAAAGTAATATTTTGTCAATACTTTTTAGTAGAATTCTCTCCTTTTTACAATTATATCATGTGACATGTGCTATCAAAATAAGTATTTATGCTTATAAAAACATATCTTGTTTTTTGATTGTTTATACATCTAAAAATTATTTTTATTTTATAAATATTGTATTTAAATAACTCATTACTCATCCAGTAACCCATTTTATACATTTAGTTTATTATTTTTAATATCAGTATTTATTTTTAAATTAGTATTTCTGAAATTTAAGAAAATGTAATTTCGTTTTCTTAACTGACAAAATACACTCAAAGCATAATTAATAATTACTTACACTTATTCAATTTGTTTCTTTCTTTTTTCTTGTTAACTCATCCACACGTTTAATCTTCGATAAATATTTGAAATTGCTGTACTTATTTAAATAGATATTAGCCTCCTTCCGTAGAATATTAATTTCGTTAATAAGATTCGTGTTTTCTTCCATTGTTGAATAATAAAATTCGTTTTTCTTGCCAAATACGTTTAACGCATCTTTCAGATTACGAATACGATGTTTCAAAAAAACATCCTGCTTTAAAAACTCTGCTCTCCCTTTCATTTCTTTTTCTTTGATCTCACGAATCTCAGTTTTTCCTACGTATTTATTGAAAAAAACCTAAACAATATAATATGTATATGAATTTTATTTTTTAAACTCCAAATAACCATTCAACTTACAGTTAATAATCTTTTGTTTTCAAATTTATTATGGTAATACTGAGAAGCCACACGTATGTCAATTTCCATTTGTTTGATTTTATTTTTCAAATTTTCTAAGCTTTGTCTTTTTTTATTTAGTTCACTTTTGGTATCAGATCTTCTTTTTATTAATTCATCATAAAATATACCTAAACGCTTCAATTCATTAATATCAACTTCGAGTTTAATGTCTATCTGCATATAAATATATATATAAATAATAATATTGTATGAATAGTTGACTACTACTTAAAAATGACAACAATTATAATTTAGGTAAATTAATTTTTAGTTACTTGATCATTCAAATTTTTCATATTTTGTATTTCTAACTCTAATGGTTCGGTGGTTTGTTCTAATTCAATTATATCTTCCTTAAGCATATTTAAATCTTTTACAAATAGTGACATTTGTTGCTTAACATCTAGAATTTGTGAATCTTTTTGCGGTATAATCTCCTTGGATTGTTTCAGTAATCTGGTCAAAACAAAAATTCTATTCTTTTTTTTAGCGGCCGCCAGTTTTAATTCTTCCATATCATTTTCAAGGAGGGCCACTGACTGCCTTAGTTCCTCGATGCTTATAGTATACCTAAACAGGGTTTATAATTGATATACAGTGTGCCTATACAGTTATGTATTAACGTGTGCTAAAACTACATACAAGTTATATTTAATCTTGTCCTCTGCTAAGGTACTCATAGTTTTTGAATATAATTCATTCATATTATCCAGCTTTTCAGTGAATTTTTTTTTTATACTGAAAACATTTTCATCGACGTTATTCTCAGTATCACCCACCAACATTTTAGTGATATGTTTTTCATTAATCAGTTTTTCCTTCGACTAAAAACAAATGCAATCATTATTTTAAATTTCTTGACATACACTATAGTAGTAAATAATATACAAGTAATATGTCTTCAATTTTTTCTCTAAATTGCTTATCGTAGTTACTTTTTGCCTCCTGTAACTCTTGATCTAAAATTTCTTGCCGAGCTTCTAAATTTCTAATTCAACCATAGTAAATTATAAAATATAATATTACAGTGTAATAAATCATAAAAAAAATTACTTTTTTAATCCAGAAGTTAATATAAATCCCTTGTTTTCAAGAATTGAAAATTTTTTGTATTTGTGTACTAATTCTTTATTATAATATGATTCTAAATTGACTGTATTCTGCTCATTTGTTTCAATTAATTGATTTAACTCATCTTTCAGTTTACTTATAATTTTTTTTTGTTTTTCTTGTTCCTCCTTAAATCACTTATACATTAATATTGTATCATTATTCATTTTCAATACAAAGGTTATTACTTCATTTTTTTTTATAGTTTCGTAATATTGTGTTGTGTTTGCTTTGTTTATATCTTTAATTTCCTGTTCATTTGCTTTTATAGTTGTATTTACATTAATTGTATTTTCTGTCTCTAATTTATTCACTGCTGTTTCAATTTTCTTGATATTTTCATGCAATTTATCGTACTTTGACAAGTTGACTAATATGTCATCAGTATATACAAGCGGTTTATCGATCTTCCTAGTCTTACTCGCTGTGTTTTTCACTTCCCATACACATATATTCGAATCTTCTGAACAAGAAACCAAAACCGACCCGTCTGATCCCAAACACATCTTAACCAATAACCAATAGGTACATGTCGACAAATAAAACAATTATTTAATCACATTTCAATAATAATACATTTTTATTTATATTTATTACAGCAGAACAAAATAATTGTATTATTTCATAAATAATGAAAGTTTAATGAAAAACTGTGTTGGTTTTTATGCATCCTGTATTTCTAATGTAATTGCCTTGTGACTTCAAAATATTTTAAATTAAAATTATTATAATCTAGTATATTCGTTATGGTAAGATGTAATTCAACTATTATCCGTTGAACTCAATTAAATAATTAATAATTTTTACTTTACCAAAACACGCACATTATTTAATTTTTACTTATTATGTTTTGATAATTTTATTTTAGGCTACTTGTCTTTAGGGGGCTCCAGTCGATGAAAAAAAAGTAACTTTTATACCAAAAAGCCAGACAAAACTGGAGGAATTTGGTTTGAAGGATTTTAATTTTGAAAACGGATTATGATTGATTAATAAGTTAACTAGATTTTATCAGAGGCTATTTTTAATATTCCAATTATTGTTAGTGCCATAATGAATAATATAAATACAAAAATATCATATTTTTATTCACGGATATCACAGCTGAAAAAATAGATATTCAAAATCACTTCAACCGAAACCTAGTAAACTTGATTGTCAATAAAAATCAGTTTTAAAAATTTAAATCCGTCAAACCAAATTCCTTAAGTTTTCTCTAACTTTTTGGTCTAAAAACCACTTTTTTAAATTTAAAAAGTTTATCTTATTTAATATTCTTGCCAATACCTGCGCGTACGTAAGTTAATTGACGGCGATTATAAACAACCTACAGGGCGGTATTATGTGGGCCTACAGTTGTATTTAAGGATATATCTAGAAAATAATGACCGAGAACGATCACAGATTAAACTCATACAAATTCGTTTACTTAGCACACACTTACAAGTCATTTTAATGTCATCATGTTAAATTGCCTAAATAGGCATTATTAGTTACCTACTGAAGTTCTTTAATTTTAAAAAAAAATGATAATATTAAATTATTTGCCATTAGAAGTAATCATATCCAAAGACAACTTTCATACCTAACATACCTTCTTGATGCTATGACTGTGGATTTTGAATTCTTTGTATTCGATTTGAACTCCCATAGGTAATATTACGGTCAATATAACGCCATTTTCGGCTGCTATGAATAAAATCAAATTTGACTTAGAAATGGATACTGCATTCAATGGTGTTCCATAAAAGTTCACTTCACGTTTAACCTTAAATAAAACGATATTATGCATAATTAATAACACAGTTTATTATTTAGACATCCAGTATAAGGCTATTTTAAATTACTTTAACGCCACACTAGAATTTGTTGTAATTATTCATCATTAATCATTAAAAAATTAAATAGTAGAAAGATTTGGTATTTGAATATGAATTTTTCTGGGTCATTGGCGTATTTCCCACTGATTTTTGAGTATATCTACCTTTTTGCAGAACTTAAAAAGATAACACTATCTACGCTTCATTTGTGTCAATTATAAGGATATATTTTTAATTTGAAGCTTATTTTTTGTATAATAGTATTTTATATCATGTTATTTAAATTAAACCTAATTTACATAGTACAAAATTATACCAAAATTGAGTAGACGTCAGTAACGTTGTTTTCATTTACAAAGTGAACTACAAAATTGGGTAAAAGAAGAAAGTATTTTGGTTCAATACAGTGCGTAAACCAAATATTCTTATGGGGATGAGTGGGTTATTTTAGAGCGTCATCTTCATAAACAAAACTTAAATAAAATTGAAAACCTTTCGGTCGTAGACTTCTTTTAAACTACCATCCTTGGCAATGACGAATAATTGATTAACGTCTTGCGCAACTGCCAAATCCGTATAAGCCGCTCCTGAGTAGGGCGCAATGTGCGTGAGTACATTTCCGGTTTTTGTGTCAAATGTGCATATAGCACCAACAATGTCGTAAGCAACTATGTTCATGTCGTGCTTGCACCAGACTAACTTCTCAATCTGGTCAAAGATAAGTTTGCATCGTACAAATGGTTAGTATAATATTGGTATACAGTTATCATTGGACTTTAGTACCTTTTGTTATAACTAGAATAAGGACTTTCGTACTTATGTAATTTGTACTAAGTATAATGATCTTATGCACTAAAACTATTTAAATGTCGTTAATACGCTCAAAAAAATAATTAAAACAAGGCCTACATAACTCTTTTTATAGCTAAAAATGTTATTGATTATATTATATTATATTGTATTTAAAGACCTCACTGAAATATAGGAAAATAGAAAATTGTTTTGCGATTTCAGTTTTATATTTTTTTAATGTACAATAACTTACTGCTAATGATTACGCATTTTCAGGGGCGTACCCAGGAATTTTTCAAAGGGGGGTCCAAATTATTTTAACCTGTAAAAAGTATACAATCAGTAGTTTGCACCTTAAAAATTTTAAATTCTGTCAATAAATGGTCCAGAAATGGGGCCAAACCCGATCCCCCCCCCCTTGAGTACAACCCCGCACATTTTTATGGTATTTGATTTTATTTTCTATCAGTTCAAAATAAAGCTTGATCAGATTTAAAACAATAAATGTGAATTATAATTTTACGCAGAATAAATATACAAAATTATATTTCGAATTTTTTGGGCTAATTTTGAATTTTATACTTTTTGTTATTTTGAAATTTGTAAGCAATGCCTTTTTAGAGCGTTAATAAATTTTATAAATTAAAAAAAACAAAAGAATAGTACTTTTTATTTTTCAATTCTTCAATAAAACTGAAATCGAACAAGTTGTTATAGATTTTTTAATCCTTTTAAAAAGGTTTTATTTCTTTATTTCATATGGTTTTTATAATTTTTATGTGGTTCAAAATTCGTATACTACATACTACATTGCTCAATATTTGATAATTAATGCATAAATACATGTGATACTTACAGGTCCCAAGTGTCCGTGGCATGAAAAACATTTTACGAACAATAGCGAGCAGTAGACATCTATGGCGCCTGGTTTAGCCACGGCAAACTTGTGACCGGATTCGCTGAACGTGACCGCTGTGCAGTTCCTGATTGGGAAATTTTTTAACGGTACAAGATCGTCCATCTGAACCATTTGGAATTCCAAGTGGTCCGAAAACGCTGTTACGGAATACAGTCCGGTGGGGTGCATCGAAACGACGCACACCTGTTTTGGGTAGTGTTTAGACAGCAGCAACGTGCACTGCACATAGTCCCACACCTTGATGGTGAAATCCAATTTGCCGCATGTCATCAGTAACGGTTTCCACAAGCTTGTCGATAAGCTCTCCACGATGCCATGATGCATATCCACGCCGAGTGGTCCGGGTATGGTGGGCAAATTCTGACAGACAAACAGGAAAATACCAAACCCGTGGTGAGAAATACGTACATTCAGCCACGCAGGTAAAACTATAATAATAATATATCTAAAGACCTTATGCTAGTTACACTATTGTATAATGTATATTGATTATATATTTATATCGTATAATACTCGTCATTAACTATGAATAATAAGACCCGTATGTTGATGAATTTATTTTTTTAAAGTCTTAGACAATGCTTTCCTAACTAAAAATGCGTTTCAGTGTTGAGTGTAGTATACAAATCTAAAAAACTAATTTTTATTTTGTAGTAAAAGTAATTTTTAATAATTTCCCATTTGTTGATAGAAATATGACAGGTTTATTATATTTTATTATATTTTTTATTTTTAGGTTACTAAATAGACTTTTACATTGAGGAGTGATAGGAGTTTTCCTTTATAGACCCTTTGTATTCGAATTGCCTCTAATAGATTCAATACATACATTTTACCTCATCAACAAAACACATGCTTATTTCGAACCTATTAAATATCTGTATGGATCATTGATTTTGGAATTCGAGAAAAATTATTCTAACTTTATATGTTAATGTATTGTCGAATCAATTCTTAAAAAATATTAAACGCGGCAGTAATCGAAGTATTAAAAAAAATTCACATTTCTAGATTTTGAATTTTATTTGAGTGCATATGATAAACAAAAGAAGAAAATTTAGAAAATTACACACCTGAATCAATGAGTGAATGGTTTTCTTACAAACCGAAAAGTACCGTATAAGTTATAATTTTAGCAGCATCAAGATTTCGTCACTGTAGTCGTTCCTAGTTCCTACGCTAGACCTTATAAGTATCTCCCCGATAACGTAGACAGCATTTATAATATATATTTAATCATATTGTCATACAGGCATTGCCAATACGTCATCGTTTTCATCTAGCTGAGACAAAAGTGCCTGGTACAGTTGAGGCCGTTTCGTGATGAACGTCAATATCTTGCCGTTGGGGCTAACACACGCGCTCTCTATGTAATGCATCGGTAACCCGCCCTTTAAATCTTCCTGCTGCAAGTACCTATACTCTTCCTTAATAAACACGTCGATTTTCTCGTATCTGCGAAAATAAAATCAGCTTATCCCGTGAACGGTGGCTTAAAATTCAATGTCGGACTTGGAGGCTCCATCATTGATGTAGTCACCACATTTTAAATCTATAACTAACTTATATAATATACTATATAATGAAATGCATTCTTGCATTCGTGTGTGTGTGTGTGTATGTGTGTGTGTGAATATCTACCTCCGTCCTTCATCCGTTTTCCCGAAATGATAGATGGTAGAGTCACCAACCAGTAGCACCAGACCAGATTCAAATGTAAAACAGCTCCGGATGATGTCGTTTCGCGATAAAGTAGCGGGCTTCGTAGTCAAAGACAAATAGACCTCTGTCATTATCGTTGTCACGTCTATTTCACTGATCACGTCAACACGGTACAAAGCTTGCAGCTCACCGTTCTTGAACAGAATGATGTTGCCGTCAGCGGTGCCCGCCAAACATCTGTACACCCACAGAATAGATACAATCGATAAAAATCATATAATGGTTCATTACACGTGCAAGTAAACGCCCGGGTGGTCGGGTAACATCGAGTTTACCAGATTGACTTTCATAATGTCAGAAATTAAATTATTTTTTGTTTATTTTACTACACGTCTACATTACACGGATAATTAACGACTTTTTTAAACTTTTTATTTGTATTCCACATATTTAAACTTTTTTGTTGTTTCATAAATGTCATTATCAGGATTCTCGAATTAAAGCCCAAAAAATTATCAAAAAATTGCTTGAAAAAGCACTTTAAAACCAATAGATAAAAAAGGGGCAATCTCAAAAATGGTTACTATAATGGTATTATAGTATAGTTAAATGCATTGTTTTATATTATAGACATTAGACGATTTAGACGTATATAGTAGGTACCTGTCTCCGCACAACCAACATACGCATGTAAAGTGTATACCGTCAGCTTCGCGGAAACCATATTGCTGCCAGTCCGTCTCGGCTTTGGTCATCAACCGAAACAACTCTTTGCCTACGAAACAGCATATGGCAGTGTCAATCGGGTTCAACGCCATCTGCGAAAACCCAAATGACAATAATAATAATATGTTCGCTAGATCAATAACGATAGGTAGTAATGCGTTATGTAGGTACTGCAAGTTGCAATCGATCAGGACCGGATGCGGTGAACCATATAGGTGAACAATTTTACACAAGACAAATTAACAGGATGTACATTTTTGTACTCATAACTTATAAGATAATAATATTTAATGTTTTCTTCAGAACTATTGGCGATTGAAAGCTCATACATTTTCAGGCCGGCGGGGGGTGGACCTTTAACGGGCCACTGGAAAAATAACATATAAATGATACTCAGCGTCCCCGTTACAGCGTATCACTTCCAATCGCCAATAATCAACTGCAATAAATTATAAAGATGTTCCGGGTACCCGGCAATAACTCGATGGCCGGGTACTCGATATAATATTTAAGACTCGGCTCTTACTCGGTACCCGGCGTAATACTACATTTTTATTCGACCACATCCAATGGCAAACACTGATAATCTATTTATAAATATATGCATACCTATAATTAATATAACGGGAAAAATCTAAAATTCTAGGGTAATAAATTATAATTTATTTTGGTACATTATTTTGGAATAACTAAATCGATTTACAATAGTCAGTTGATTATAAACAAATCATGTTTTTCTTTTACGAATTACAAAAATAAATCTCGCGTTTACTGTTTAATGTTTATACATAAATTATATGATAACAATCTGCAATCAAAACCCATATTAAAATATAAATTATTCCTATACAAATATTCTCAGTTATAAATAATCAGTAATCACTTTACAGTCTACAGCTCTGTTCCTATACTCGATACCCGAATAGTGTTAAAATTTTTACTCGGCCAATACCGATACCCGGTTAGTATTCAAATTTTTACTCGGCCAATACTCGATACCCGGCTAGTATTATACATTTTACTCGGCCAATACTCGATACCCGGTTAGCATAAAATATTTTAGTCGGCCAGTACTCGGTACCCGGTTTAATACCCAGAACATCTCTAATAAATTATACATAATATATCGCTCCACTCGGAATCTAAAACATAAATTTACTAATTACTATAGTATTAATGTATTGGCTTAAAAAAGTAAATCACTTTAACGTTAATTCACTTTATACAAACACAAATAAGCAATAATTATTACATTTAAAATATTAATGAAAAACGATTATGATTGAAAAGAAAATTATATGCCTGGTTATAAGGAACCTATGATATTATATTATTACGTATATTAGTATGGGCTATAGTAAAATTAAAAATATTATACATTATTATTAATTTAACAATAAGATATCTAGCAGAAAAGTATATTTTAATTTCCACATTGGTACCTTATTATTGTACTGTTAAACATCATTAAATAAAACATATTACAAAATGTGTGTACCTACAATTATTTGTTTTATGAATTCGGAGAATTTGAGGTTCCCCTCAATATTTAGTAATAGTCATGGTCTTATGCTATAAATTCATAGGTTTCGGTTTTTCAAATTAAAAGTAAAAAAAATGTTTCGGTTCTTCAAAAAAAAAACTCCCTTCGGCGTACACGGTTTTTATTTTTTATCAAGCCATATTTTGCAAAAGATGCCATTACACCTACGCACACGCATTCCTCATAACTCAGAAGTCATAACTTACGTCGGACACGGGGCCATCGATCCGCACGTACGTTTCGACCGTCGAGTTTCTCCAGCTATAATAGTACAGCGTGCAGTCCGACCCGTCGTGGCCGCCGACGACGAGTGCCGCCACGAAGATGTTGTCCCACAAGAACTGAATTTTAGAGAACCGACGCCGGTGGGTCTTTTGCGATTCGTCGTCTTCGTTTTCGCCGTTTTCGCCGTCTTCGTCGCCGTCGCTGTAGTCCGGTTCCTGGAACACATGCTTCAAGTCCAACGTGCGCAGATCGTAAATGCTGACCACCGGCCTCGCGCCGCCACCGACGGCTGGCCCATCCACTGCGTCTTTCTCGTCCACCGTCGCCACAGCCAACATATGGCTGAAAGTCATTCAGTCGGATGGACACTTATATATAAGCAGTGATGCGTATCGCGATACATTACAGCACGCCGATACCATTATACCAAGTACCAACTATGGATAATTGTATTGTCTATTGAGTATTCGCCTTGATATTAGATATTATGGATACTCGATGATTAAAATTTCAATAACTTACTAACTAACTAGATATTCGATAAATACATTAAAAAAATTATTCAAAAATTCAATAATATCGATGGTGTTCATTTTTAAATAATTTTTTTTTTAATATACAAGTGGCCTTGAAAGCGTTTTATTTAAAGTTTCAAAAGGAAATGAAAATCGGTTCAATATCTGGATGACTGAATTTAATCATTTTATAATTGTAACAATCTATTATCTACAATATGTCAGTGTTAATTTTGATGATTTACGGCTAAAGCCAGTAATGTATAATATCATAAACTCATAAATATCGGTAAAAATAAAAAAATGATAATCCTCAAGAATACAAAAACAGTAAAAATGTAAATGAAAATGAGATAAAATTCTAAATTTCCAACTTCAAACGCTCAAAAAAATATTGTTTGTTTACTATTATTTTTTTTTTTCGTAATTCCAGTAATAAGTAATAATAACTTAACGTGACTATACATAATTCAAAAAAATCTAAATGTTTTAAAAATTATAGATGTACAGAAAATACTAATATTATAAACATTTAGTAAAAATTCTCATTTTTCCTTATATTTTCATTAATTTATATTTGTGTGTCCTATCATCAATAATCACAATTTATTGAATGATACAATAATATTGTATACTAAAAAACGATTCTGAGCGGAGATGGTTTATTAGTCTAGGATATTTTATAGTACATACCTATTTTATATTGTTATTATTAGGTAATACGGTAGCCGGTTAAGTTGAATTATTATTATTTGTTTATTATCATATACCCATATATAATAATATACTTTAGAATTTTCAAGTACCTACCCACGAATAATATTTTTTAAATATAACACAAAACTAAAATCGTTTTTCTTCGATTAAGTATCTAATTTTGTCCAAATTTTAACATAAAATAACTATTTTTATATTTTTTGATTACAGAATAACATACTTACGTGGAACCTTGTTTTAAATTTTTCATTCTTAGCAATAAATAAATATATATAAAATATATATAAGATAAAATATTTTACACTACAAAGTTCATAAAAGTTTCATTTAACTCTCCATTAGCCATTTTTTTTTTTTTTGATAAAGCTAGACAAACTTATGATAAATCTTGTATTAAACTTTAATTCTTATATTTAAAAAAAAACATTTTTATGAATTTCTAACTCAAAATAATTTTCACACTATCGTGATTTTTACGGCATATAGAAAATGCCAATATAAACATTCAGTGAAAATTTCATGGCACTTAATTTGTTTTAGTGTTACACCAAAAACCAAAATAGATTTTGCCAAAAACTGATTTTGAGTAAAATTCTCCTTAATTTTTTTTTTGTTTTTCCCGGCGCTTTTGAAAATTACTGGGAATTTTAAATTTTGACTTCTCAAATGCACCAATTAGATTTACTTTCCCATCGAACAAGATACATTAATGCATTACTTAATTTGAAAATCAATGCATTTTTATTGCCCCAAAAGGTGCACAAAAAAAAAAAATAAATAAAAAAAAAAATTACATCATTGTAAAACCAATACATTTATTGATCCGCTCTAAATCTAAAAATGCTCTTCATTACTATTCTTAACCATTGGGAGGGGGGGGGGGAGTCACCAATAACCCGTATGATTGTCCAGGCTATTGTTATTCAATTTTATATTCTGAGCGGAGCGATAAATGTGTTAATTTTGCAATGATGTGTGTTTTTTTTTATTGTAGATAAAACACTTTGATTTCCAACTTTGCGGTTGATTTCTAATAAATAGCAAATTGATAAAAATTGATAAAAGTTGGATATAACCAACGTGTCTGATCATACATACTAGTTGCTGTTCAAGGCCATGGCCGTGATGACATTCCGTGGTCCTTCGGTCAGGTTGATGAACCTCTGCGTGTTGTTCTTCATGTTGTAGATGACAATGACAGACATGGCCGGGTACACGATCACATCGTTTTTCCAGTACAGACAGTTTCCCGACACGTTGCTGTTCAGACCGAACACAAACTTGGGCTCAATTTCCAGGGACGGTGATGAGCCGAAAAACACATTTGCGGTCATTGTCAGGCCGGTGTTGCAGTACTTTTTCCAGGGGACAATCTATATGTCACTTATGTATAGGTAAATATAGGTACCTTATGTTTGTCGTCGGGTTCACCGAATTTTCCAAGTCAACGAGATAATAATATAATATTATGCCTGGGATGATAGTTGTACGTTTTGAACGCCGTTTGGTTTCCACGGAGCCGAGTCGTTACTAAGAAGTTTTTTTTATTATTTTTTTTTTATTTAGTGCTATTGCGTTAGGCAATAGACATAGGTAGATTTTATTATTTTTTCGTCATCTTGTTGGTCACTGCAGCCTGCAGGTCAAGTATATAATTTGTTCATATTATAACAGGGTATCGGCCCACCGGGATACCAGATAAATACCGGTAGGCCCTCATATATTCTGTAGGCCTTTTAGATTCTGAGCAGAGCGATAAATGTATTGATTTTAAAGTAGTGTTTGTTTTTTTTGTGTCTGTTTACACGATAATTAGTCAAAATAATGCTTCAATTTTCAACTTAATATCTTGTTTGATGCGAAAGTGAATCTAGTTGGTGCTTCGAGAGGATCCCATGAGTTTTCAAAAGCGCCGGCCGGAAATTAAGGAAAACCGGAATTTTTACGAGAAATCGGTTTTTAACTAAATCGATTTTGGTTTTTGGTGTAACTTTAAAACAAATTAAATGTACACTGAATGTTTATATTAGCATTTTCTAAACACCATAAAATTTGTTTTAAAAATGTTTCATAAGTTTGTCTACCTTTATCAAAAAAAAGGTGTATTGGTAAATCAAATTAAATTTTTATGAACTTTGAAGTTCAGAAATCTTTACAACATTGAATATTCACTCGATTTCTCATGTAGCCATTCTCTTATTTATTGTAATTCAAAAACGAATAACTGCAGATACTTGAAATGTACACCATATTATGTTTATTTTATCAATATTCCTATACTTGAAAAAATGTTCAAAATATTTTGGCACGTTTTGAGCTATGAACAGAAATTTTCAATTTTCGATTTTTTTAGTTTTATTTCTATAAATGTCAATAACATTTTATTTTTTGGGTCAAAAAGCGTGAAAGTTTAATAAAAGACTCCTGATATATTGTTACAAAAGCAGTCTTAAAATATTATAAATACATTGGCACAATTTTAATTTATAAGAATTTAAAATTCAAATTTTGACAAAACTTATCAAATTTAAAATTTAAAAATGATTTTGTATTTATTTATAAACATTTATTAAATATTCAACTTTTATAGCTAAGAATTGAAAATTTTAAACGAGGTTCCATGTGAATAGGTTATTCTGTAACCAAAAAAATATAAAAAATATAAAAATACTGTTTTTTTGTAGATATTTTATGTTCAAATTTGAACGATATTAGATATTTAAACGAAGAAGAACGATTTTAGTTTTGTGTTATATTTAAAAAAATATTATTCGTGGGTACTTGAAACTTACTAAAGTATATTATATTATTATTATTATATACAAATATGATAGTTAACAAATAATAATAATTCAACTTAACCGGCTACCGTATTGATAATAACAATATAAAATAGATATATATTATAAAAAATACTAGGCTGGCAATAACCGTCTCCGCTCAAAATGGTTTTTAGTTACAATACAATATATATAATTTAATTTAATTTTAATACCATCCATTACGCAGTCACCCGTTTGTAACCTACATACTCTACAGTAGATTGACACCCACTTACCCGATTTTTTTATTATTATAATTTACATACTATTACAGCGTTCGCTATTAAAAACATTTAAATGTATGCAGGGCCCAATCAAAAAATAAATACATTTTGTGCGGGATAAAAGGGAGGCGGTTGCGAACTGCAGAGTGAAATCTCCCATGAATTATTAGTCTTATATGACCGTACTAATCGGCAGTAACTTTTTTCCTTTGGGCTCTTTTCATAAATTTCCCGGTTACAATAATTTAGCCTATAGCCTGTATTATAATACAATGAATTTCTGGTCCATATAACGTTATTATCTACATTAGATTGTCTTTTATGACACAAGTTATAGAGAGTAAGACGAGTCGGTTGGTATCTAGCTAACAGGCCCAGATTTATAAAACAATGGGCCCCACCAAACAAATAACATATCATAAATATGCCTTCTAAAATATTATTTAATTTAATATGTTACAGATTACCCACTGATGTAAGACATTTAAAAAACAATTACATATAGTGAAACATTGAAAATGAACATTAATGTAATATTATTTTTTTTTTTTTTTTTTATTCAAAAACCATCATAAATTACATAGGATACAAAAATATTACGTTAGGTTACATGGTTATCTATCTCTTTTAAGCTTTTAGCTTGTGTTAGAGATAGAGAGTAATAATATTTAATTAATTAAGAACTATATACATTAAATTATATGAGTAGCACAGTAAGTGATGAATGAACAATAGAAGTACCTAATGAGAAAAAATAAAAATAAAAAAAAGATTAATACAGATAAATAAATATTTTTAACAATAGAAAAATTGTAAGAATGAGAGATGATATTAAATATTACATATAAGATATAACATATAAAATATAGAATATAAAAAAAAAGAAAAAATGATAAATTAAAATAACAAAATATATAAAACATAAAATATAGCAAAGGATATGAGAAAGTTAGGTTAATTGAGAAAATAGCCAATGATAAACAATTTTTTTAACATTAATTTTGGAACAGTGAATATTTTTTTTATATTGACATGGCATACCGTTAAAATACACTGGGCCCAAATAATTTACAAAAGATTGACCAAAAGATTTATTCGAATATTTGACAGGTATATTATACCGTGTTATTTCTCTTTTACCTTCCAACAATTTGTTATCTTTATCTTGAGTGAACCTTTTTAGAGTGAACAAAATGGCAATTTTTTTATATAGAAATTTGGTTGGTAAAACACCCAGTTCCTTGTAATTTTGATTCGTAGAACCTTGCAGAGAGTACTTGTTTAAGCAAATTCTTATAATGTTATTCTGGTTAACTTGCAATTTGTATAAAACAGTATCACTTAAACCACCCCATACTAACATACCATATTGTAATATCGATTGGTACAGAGCAAAATAAATAACCCGCATTGTTTGCTTGGGAACTAAACCCCTTAATTTGTAGAATCTATAGGTTATAGAGCGTAACT
Source organism: Metopolophium dirhodum (assembly GCF_019925205.1). Taxonomy (NCBI): domain Eukaryota; kingdom Metazoa; phylum Arthropoda; class Insecta; order Hemiptera; family Aphididae; genus Metopolophium; species Metopolophium dirhodum. Next base: position 60,179,685 of record NC_083560.1, on the reverse strand, counting down.
TTCCAACTAGGTTTTGAATGTGAAGATTCCATCTTAAGTTTTCATCAAATATGATACCTAGATATCGAGTACTAGTAACTTCTTTGATAACAATACATTTATTTATGTTATTACAACTGTTACCATCAACGCATCTATGAATTGTTATAGGTTTAAGATTTGGAAAACTTTTATAAATTGAAAACGTCATAAACATTGTTTTTTCTTCGTTGAGTGTTAAATTTCTGTCACATAGACATTGATAAACTTTACTTAACCCAGCAGTCGCTTTTTCATGAGCCCCATCCCATGACTTATCGGTAAAAAGTAGGCAGGTATCGTCAGCATATGAAACAACTAATCCATCCAGACTTAAATCACTAACCAAGTTTATGTATAATAAAAATAAAATTGGACCTAATACACTACCCTGAGGGACTCCGTATTCAACGACACCGTCATGACCTATTATATTATTTATTACAACCATTTGTTTTCGATTGAACAAGTAACTTTCAAACCATTTTAAGCTAAGATTATTAATTCCAAAAGTGGGTAATATGTGAAGTAAAATTTTGTGGTTCACAGTGTCAAATGCTTTTTTTAAGTCCAAGAATATAGCAATCACCTTGTTACTGTTGTCTAACTCATTAAAAATAAATTGGGTCGTACTAAATAGAGCATCCTCTGTGCCAATACCTGGTCTAAATCCATATTGATTTTTAGATAACAGTTTGTTTTTCTCTAGGAATGAGATAAGTCTAATTTTAATTATTTTTTCAAGTATTTTGGCAAAATTATTAAGTAAAGATATTGGTCTATAATTATTTAGATTGTTGCGGTCTCCAGCTTTAAAAATTGGTTTAATAACTGCTACTTTAAGATTGTCTGGAAAAATACTTTGCTGTATACATAAGTTATATATATATACTAGTGGGTTCACTATAAGTTCGGTAATACATTTTAATAATTTGATTGTTATCATGTCTATACCTGCAGCTGTATCATCTTTGCAATTTTTTATTATGTTGATAACATCAGTATTTGTTATTTTTTTAGAAAAAAGATTATCGAAAGAAAGTTCATTATCCCGATGTAAGGCATAATTTTTCGCCGAATAATTAGAGCTCTCAGCTAATTTCTTTCCCATATTGATAAAAAATTTATTAAAAATATTTGACACCGCCAACGGATCATTGTTAACATCATATTTTTGTTCGTTAAAGATAACATTATACTTGGTAATAATTCCCAATTTGCTACTATTCAAATAGACGGTTAGGTTATCTCTGGTAACACAGTAATCAATTAATTTTTCTTTTTTTGATGTATACTCTTGTATATTATTTTTTACCGTTCATTGTGTTAAACAATTTGTGTAACAACTATGAACTAACAATAGAAATTAACTAATAATAGTTGAAAAGTTGGTAGGTATTTCATTCAGGTAATATATGTATGCAATTTTTATCCATAATTAGCTGTTGACTGATGAATTATATAGGTCGATACTTTGGTCTTGGCGTTTAGGATAGAATATTCAATTTTCTTTTCATACATTGGGTTGAATTTTGAAATAATGAATAAAATAATAGTAATTACTAATATAATTTGTTATTGTTTATATAATATGTTATTACACTGCTAATCATAAATAAATAATTATTTTTTTAGTCTTGTTTTAGGTAAGTATCACACAAAGTCGCAAAGAATGTTTCATTCATAGACCTATGCATAATATAACTATGTTTAATTTCAAGAAAATAATGTTTTAAAACAAAAATATGGGAATTTATTTTTAACAATAATTGGACTGTTGAGGGGGGAGAATTCTCCTCGTAAAATGTTTGCTCCCCTTTATACAAACTGAAATGGTAGCCCCTGTGAAAATGCACAGCCATAGTTTTTATACCTACATAGTAAATATTGACTAGATCATATAGGTCAGTGGAGTACTCAGGGAAAAAGGCTAACTGGCTTTTTTTATAAAAATAAAATTGTAATTCATTTTCAAGCCCCCCCACCTCCAATGAAAAATCTCAACTCACTTATGAGTTGTGAAATTTTACTTACATTGTAGCAAAATATTACTAAATTATATATTGGTATGACGAGTTAAATAAAAAAAAAATATTTTCATTTGTATCAAATATTTAAAAACACGTACTATTATTCGGCACTTTAATTATTACAAAACAATAAACATTAAAAAAAATAATAAAATAGTTAATTATTACATATTTTTATAAGTTTTAGTAAAATTAGATTGTATGACATTGTAAGGATCATTTATAACAAAATTATTTAACCATAGAATCTTGGTAACAAAAAAAAAACATTATTATGACTGAAATATTTAGATCTCCTTTAATCATAATTTTGAAAAACAAAATCTAATAATTAATAACCAATAAGTTTAAATTTCTTAACGTTTTTCTTAAAACCAATTTTCACTGTATTTTACGTTGTGAATTTTTAAAAATTTAAAGTTCCGAGAAAAACAATGCTTGGTTAAATTACATTTAGATTTAATCGTTCAATGTTCAAAAACTAATTTTTATATTATACAATTCAATAAATAATTCAATATTTGTTGACATAATAAAAAATAGTTCTTATTTAAATATGTATGTACCTATTGATATTTAGTTAGTTTAAAAGTATATTTATTATTACATATAATATATGTATATTTCTAATATTTGTATCAGTGACTACAAAAATTAAATAAAAAAATTTAAAAGTTGTAAGCCTATTTTAAAGGATCTGTTTGATACCGTGACGGAGATAGCCCTATCAAAGACATTGCTTTAGAAAAGTCTAAATCGTTAAATAGAGAACTCGCAATACTCGCTGAGGTTATGTTAGACCCATCACTAGTTGTAGGAACATCTTCTAACGTCAAACTGTTAGCATTACATGATTTCAAATAAGACTCTAAGTGTTCAACCAAAGCATTAGGTGTTTGAAAACTTGATGTTGACAGTAAGAGTTGACGTGATGAGATTACAGCAATCAAATTTTGCAAATTATTTTTGGCAGTATCACCTGAACTACCAATACAAACTATTTCACTAAGGAAATTCCATAAAAATCTGTGTATTGTATCATCTTTTGGAAATTTATCCATCAACGAAATCTAAAGAAAACACATTGAATAATACTATTTATAATTTTTTAACAATTTAATATAATGTGTACCTTCAGTTTTTCCAAATAAGTCACATCGTTTTTGTATTTGTCTTTAAAATTAATTACATCCGGATCATATTTATTGAAATCAACACATTTTTTCTGAAAAAAAGAAATGTACGTGTATTTCTATAAATATTGGTATATTATTATAATAACAGCCTACAACATTTAAAACAAAATATTTAAAGTTAGGTTTGTTTGGATATAACTTACTAATGCCATAACAATATCTAGTGTTAATGATTTTTCTGGTTTAGTAGTAAAATGCATGTTCATTGGACGTCCATAATCGTGTATTTCATTTTCAAATGATGGCAGTACCCAATAACACGTTATAGTTGAATCAAGGGTCGATTTGCCTTTGTCGTAAGGAGCTAAATCAATTTTTATAGAATTAAATCAATAATTTTTCAAAATGATAGTTGAACAATAAAAAAATGTCTTACAACAAATGATTCCGACACATGGAATGTACGATTCGACAGTTGGTCCTTTTATTTGTACTTCATAATCAAGTTGGGCTTCGATATCTCTTAAGGTGGGTGTCGCGATTGTTTCAGGATGCGAATGATACCATCCAACTAGTACCATGTTTTTAGCTGTAAAAGTGTTTCGTATTTCTTCTTCGATCAATGACGTGAGTTCAGCATCATGTAGACGACTTCTGAATGGGTATGCGTTTTTCACAGTCAGTGCTATAAAATGTAAACATTGAAAAAAAATATCTATATAAAATAAATTAATAAATACAAACTTTGTGTAGGAAAATCCCAATTTCCAGCAAGATACCCAACAACTTCTGAACTCATCAGATGACAGTGAAAATCTAGTAATAATTTTGCGTTTGCTGATATATTCACATGAAATGGTTGGACTTTATTAATATAAGACCAATCTGTACATTCCACTAATGTATTGAGATTTCTGCAAAAATATTGTTATCATTGAAACTATTAGTATATATTCATTATTATTATATAAGATAAAAGAATAGTTACTAATAAATGCATTAGAATTTACTATATATTTTATTTTAACTACAGTGGAACCTCGATAAGTCAAAATTCAAGGGAAATGCAATTTTTTCAACTTATCAAGGTTTTGACTTACTAAGATTTTAGAAAAAAAATTCAACTTAAAGAGTTTTTAAAATGTATGCATGTATGCATGTATGTATTTAAGTTTTTAAGTAGTATTATATACTATGTAAAAAAATGTGATAAATAGGTTATTTAAATTTCTCTTCCTCTTCCGGTCTGTTGGAAAGTTTAAATTAATTTCTTTACTATTCTTTATTATAGTAGATAGTGTGCTGGCTGGTATTCCAAATTCTTCGGCAATTTCCTTCTTCTTTTTGCAAGGCATTTTTACATTCGTTACCGTACATAGACACCGCACACGCATAACCGATCGATCGCAACTGGCAATACCGATACAAATTAAAAATACTGTTGTGTGCCAAGGTTAGTTAATATATATTATGATAATAAACACAATAAATGCGATTAGATAAAATAATCGGAACGTTTACACAAATGTTTATAAAGCTATCCGTCATTATCTGTCTATATCCGGAGCACAAAATGTTCGAGTTATCTATAGTTTTTTTTCAAGTAATCAAGGTTTTTGCAAGGGAACAGAATTTTTTTTGACTTACCAAGGTTTTCAACTTATCGAGGTTTCACTGTACATTTTAAAATGATACAACTGGTGGGTAAATCATTTTTAATTTTTTTCAATTATTTTAGGATAATACAAAATTATCTTAAATTTGCATGGCAATAACTCTCAAACATGCAAATAAAAACTTTGCAAAACATTTTAAATTATTATGCATTAAGAAAACAAACTAAATGAAGTTAAATAAACTTACTGATTGCTAGATCTCGAACGAATTTCACTAAATTTGATAGGTTCTTTTGCAACATGTGACTCAGTTGGTGGATTCAATGGTAAAACTTCATTTTGAATTGCATATGCGACATCAGATTCTGCATCTTCAACTAAAAACAGTTCTTTATTAACATTTTTTATAGCACCTTGTTTTAAATAAAAGAAGCAAATATATGAAGAATATTATCCTGACAGTGATAGAACATCTGCATGTGTTTAGTGTTGTCTTTCTTGTAGATAAATACCACATAGCAAATTTGAGTTCAGACACTAATTCTATGTTCATAACTTTAATTATAAAGTAAATTAACTTATTAGGAGAACTTAAAGAACAAACAATACTTGTGATTTTACGATTGTTTTTTTCTATATTTTAATTTTCTCTATATTAAATAATTAAGATTTTTAAAATTAAAGATATAGGTCACAAAGTTTTGAAATTTCCAACCACATTTTAAAAACTTTAATAATACATACGTATGTACTACATTTAATATATTTATCAATATTTTTATTTATTCTTCAAGAAGATAATGGGGACTGAATATGTTCATATGGTAATATTAGGTAAATATTGTTTTTAATTTTAACAATAAAACAAAATAAAATTTAATTTAATATAAATAAATATGTAGATTTAAATTTAAGTAGGTACTACTAAAATATTAAATATTTAAATTCTTACCTGGAACTATATTGTGCTCTATATTTGAAGATTCTCTTTTTCTAAAATATGCATGCTTATATGCATCCAATTTCTTTCCTTTATATCGAATCTATAAATTAAAAATAATTAACTCTAAAATTTTAAAATGTCTGTTTAATACAATACTTTGTTTCAAAAGAGAAGACACCAGGTGGCCACGACCAAAACCGGTTTTGCTACGTATATCTGGTGTCATCTCTTTTGGAACAGAGTATAAGTACCTATATTTTATTAAATTTTATAAATTGTATGATTATTATTTTACAATACTGTATTACTATAAAATATAATACCTAGCACATTAACCATCAAAAGGTGGAAATGTTGTTACATGTAAGCAAAATTAAAATTAAATTGTTATAGGAACCTATGTTGTTTTAATTTTATTATTATTATAATTTATTAATTAATAGATTAATTATCATATATAATTGCTTGAAAAATAGCTTGATAATTTAATGAAATAAAATTACTGTATTACCTCTACATTTAATTTGTAGTGTGAATACTAAAAAGTAATGTTTTTAATTATTTAATAGTTAAATAATTGACTTATAAGCTGTTGTATACGGCAGCGTTTCTCAAACTGTGGATCGTGCCACACTGGTGAGTTGTGAGTCAATTATTGGTAGGTTATGAGTCAATTTTTGGTGAGTTGCGAGAAGTTATATGAATTATATAGATTCTGAGAAATGTATTCATTATATACCAATATTATATTCATTGAATTTATAAATGAATAAAGTAATAAGTTATCATAATAGTAATCAAATTTTGTTTTTAGAACTAATTTTTAACCTTGCTAAATGTAAATAAACCATGTGGATTGCGATAGATTTTTGGGGATAAAGTCCAGGGGCATCTTTTAGGGGATATTTTGGGTATTAAAACAACCCTCCCCCAACCCCATCAAATAATTCTGGCTACGCACTTAGAGTTTCTTCAATACATCTAATGATTGTTGCAGGCTTGTAACTACAATATTGTATTTTACTAACATTTTACAAGGATAAGATAAATGAAATTGTATATATTAACATGTGTCTTAATTAAATTGTTATGGGAATAATAAAAAAAGTATTTATTTATATAATACTTGTTATTATATTGTTTTTTAAACAATTTCCAGTATCCTAACTTTTGTGTATCCGAAAGAGGTGCGGTCCCAATTAGTTTGGATAATCGAGGTTCTACTGTACATGAAACGTGTATGTAATAAAACGAGCATCATGTTGCTAGATTCAAAAACAATGCAAAGTGTATCAAAATCCCAGCCTTAGTAAAATATTAAATTTTTTAATGCTAAAATAGTTTTATATGCAACCATAGCATTACAGCAATTTATTAGATAGTATTCTTACCAAATAATGCAATTTATTTAGGGAGGACACCATTATGTCTTAAAACTGTTTCTCACTAAAGTAAACACAATAGAGAACTCCTAAAAGCAACTGGCAATATATTTATTTATTTTGTGTGGCTATTTCATACTGACAATTAAAACTGTATTGTATAACAAACTGTTATACTTTATAGAACATACTTCATTGTTATTAACAATGAAGCAGATGTAACTAAATGGATAACATGATAAACAACAAAAAAAGTATCAAGTTACTATAATTTAGTACCATTGATTTTTATAGTATTAGACACAAGATACCTATTTAGTTGAATATATTTATTGCAATGGAAAGTATGACATTATGGTCTCATCCACCCACCCTCCTACTCCCCTAATGACTATAGACTATAGAGTATAGACATAGTGTTTTGTAAATACCCATACTTTGAAATTAATATCTATAAATTACATTATCCCAACAGGCTAAAATCTACACAATATTCATCTTATAGATACTCATATTTCAGTATTTGTTTCCTAAATAACTAATATAAATTCTATTCTAATAATGGAAATTCAGTACTATTATGGTTGAATTAAATCTAAGCTATTAAAAAGGTTCGTCATAATGAAGATAAATTTAATATACAGTTTAATATATTTTCACAAACAATGAATTCAAAGTAAATTAATAAACTGATGTCTGATCAAAAAACTTTTAAAAGATTTAAATGCAGGGAAATTAATAACTATTAACAGTGTATAAAAACCCGAATTGAATAATCGCATAGTTGATTAATAAATAACTTTTTTATCAAAGTTGCTCAAATAATTTGAAATGTATGTATATCTATATCATAATAATATATATTACTTTTAAAATAGAAAAAAATAAAATGAATTGTATTATATCTGTTAAATGCATATAAATCAGGTAAAGCAATAATTTCTTAATAAGTATGAAAATAAAAATACTAAAAACTTAGTGAACAATATAGTATAATTAATTTTAACCACTTAGGTGAGAAAGATTTTTATTAGATTTTAAGGAATGTACCTATATTTAATGTATTTATTATGAATTGTACTTACTGATGACCAACCACAGCCAGCTTTTTTTATTTTGTTAATTATACTTTTACAATTATAGGCCCATGCACTAGGAGATGCGAATTCATTTAATGTCTCAACTGATCGGATTTTACCATCTGGTAATAAATCTCCCATAAATCGCTGACCCTAAGAAAAAAAATTAATTAGATAGTTTCAAAATTATATACCTAAACTAAAATTTCTGTAAAAAATTATGATTTAAATTAATTTTAAAACAAAAAAAAAGTCATAACTTACATTTAATTCTTACTTCTTGTTTTAATATATCCTTAAATCAAATAACTTTTCAACACAATTTCAAAACAGGAATAAAAATATTCAATCCGTTTGACAGTTTACTCACACAGCAATAATAAGCTCAAATATAAAAATAAAAAAAATTTATTGAATGAAAGCACAACAGAGAATATATTTCTGTCAACAACAAGTACATAATTACTATGCATAATCGATATGTCATCTTTAAGTTCAAACTTGTGCTAAAGAAAAAGAAAATAAATAAAATAACAATACAGCACAAACACAACATACTCTATTGAATCATCATAATCACAAGCTATTGCAGACAGGTGTTACACGCAATGTTATTAACCGTAATCAAATGGACGAATACGAAAGAAAATGAAAATAAAAACCATGCAGATCAACTATGAGCAAGCGCACAGGGCTCAACAGGGTGACGGATGGCAACGATTGTTCCATGTACCATGTACTCGAGTGACAAGACAGAGTTTCCAGGCTCGAGTATGTTTGTCTCCAACAGCATTTGCAAGGTGACAGTGCGGCTGGTGGTGCCACGTACGCGACGCTTATTGGACCTAGCGGACGACGTTGACGGTCCTACCGTCACATCCGAGTCCACCACGGCCGTCCCGTTCATCTCGCAGCCGTTCACCATCTGGATAGGCACATGTGAGAATAAAATATATAGAAAGACGAGTGTCGTCGTCAAGTCAGGTCGGTCTAGTGACTGCAAAGGCCGCGACGACAGCAGTGACAAAGATCGAGACAAAGACTGCATCGGCGTACGAACGTAGCGGACCGCTGTTCGTGACGCCAACAGCGAAAAATCGAATTCGTACTTACCGGAAACGGAGACCGCGACGCGCGACCGGGGACCCGTAGACGTTACGTAAATTATCCGCGAAAAAATTCAAATTTAAATGATTGGAATAATTTAATGATAATATTGATAATAGATGCGCACATAACAATTATCAGCGACCGTCTTATCAATATTACACCACCGCCAGTCACGTCAAGTACACAACCACCGCTGCACTGCAATCGCCGCGCGCCGTCTTCGATCGTAACTTACTGACGCGCAAGACGAAGCGTACTGTTAAGAATGTTAAGATAATAGTAATAATTAATAAATAATAATAATTAATAATCATAATAGTAAAAAATAATGGGTAACAATGCCTTAAACTTAATGGTATCAAACGGTCCGGTACTCCGCTCAGACAACGCAGGATTATTGACTGCAAAATTAAGATTTCAAACCTATAATATACGTTATATTATGTACATTTTCAGTAGGTAATTGAGGTAATCTTAAATTGTTTTGGGATACAAGGTGGTGATGTAGTCAGTAACCTGATAGTTCGATTTTTTTTTAGGTGGGTAAGTGGATGTCGCTCTGCTGTACAGTAGGTTACAAGTGGGTCACTGTAATGGATGATGTTAAATTTGAATTCAATGATATTTATAGAAAAAAAAACTAAAAACATTGAAAACTGACAATGTCCGTAAACAGTTCAAAAAGAGTCCAAATATTTTCAAAAATTTATCGTGTATATAAAATGCTAATATAAACATTTAGTGAAATTTTCGAGTATCTAAAGTCATACGTATTTTAATTACAACAAAATAAGGAAATCGTTACATGAGAAATCGAGTGAATATCAAATATTGTAAAAATATGAATTTCAAACGCTCATAAAAATTTAATTTGAATTTCTTGTAGACATTTTTTTTTATAAAGGTAGATAAACTTATGGATAATCTTGTATTACATTTTCAAATCTTAGATTTAAAAAGAAACATTTTTATGAATTCTCAACTCAAAATAATTTGCTAATTTTCGCGATTTTTCCGTATTTTGTCAATATTTGAACTTTAAATGCTTATAAACAAAAACTGTGACTAAGGATTTTTAATATTTTTCAAATATCATTCTAACAATTTAGTAGGAGCCTTGTAATAAATTGTCAAGCTTTTTTACCCAACAAATAATGTTTTATTGACATCCATAGAAAAAAATACTAATAAAATTGGAAACTGAAAATGTTCCTAAACAGTTCAAAACAAATCAAAATATTTTTTAAATGTTATGGTGTATAGAAAATGCAAATATAAACAACCAGTGAAATTTTCATGTATATACGTTCATTTGTTTTAGAGTTACACCAAAAACCAAAATCGATGTTCTCGAAAACAGATTTTGCGTAAAAATTCCCGTTTTTTCCTTAATTTTTCTTTTGTTTTCACGTCACTTTAGAAAACTACTGGGAAATTTTTACTTTTGACCCCCCAAAGTACCAACTAGATTCACTTTCCTATCAGAAAAATTACTGTTGAAGAAAATCCAAGCATTTTTACTGTCCTAAAAGGCGATGGCACAAAAATAAAAAAATTTAAAAAAAAGCACACATCATTATAAAATCAATACATTCATCGCTTTGCTCAGAATCTAAAAACAGGGAGCCAAAAAACAATTATTTAAGCGGCAACTACAGGTAGCAGAACGTATGTCTAAAAAGTATCTTAATGACAACTTTTCGCAGAAAATGACAGCTGCTGCTTCATTATTTACTAAATTGGTATACTAGAAGGTATACTTACTTGTCTATGGCTTTAATAGCGACTGATCCTCGCACAGATATCTATATACTAACTATATAGATGTCTGTGGATCCTCGTAACAAGCTTCGCCATTGCATGCGTTATCATACCTAATGTTCCATCTATTTCTATAAGTCTATGATTATAGCAACTATAATCATAGAAAGCTGCTGTGAAAATACTGTTTTTATTGTAGAGCCGTTTGTTTGGAACTTGAAATACAAAGAAATGTATATAAAATGCATTCTAGCGTTGTCTCTCTCTTCAACTCTTATGCAAAATGTCATTGTCCATTGGTGAGAGAGAAAGATAGGGCCAACGCGTTAAATAATTTCATCACTTTCTTATATTATAGATAATATATACGAATTAAATATAATATTATGGTTATTAGGGCCCGGAATTTGATGCATTTGCCTATTTTTTTTTTTAATGCCTACATTTCGAAAAAAAATTTATTCATGGAATATAGAGTTTAATAATACAATTTGTATTTTGCATTTTTGCATTTTTAGGGAATTTTATGCTTTACGGTCATTATTTAGTGCATTTTATTCATTTTTGTACTTTTTTTTTATATATTTGCATCTTTCTTGTTGAAAGTTACATTTTATTGTAAAACATTCAGTTTATTATCTTTATCGTTTGTTGTCATGATCTACTATTATTTAATAAACTATTGGCAATACTATTTTAGGCCCGGTACACACGTGTATTATTTTGAAGTACCTGCCGTCTCCCCTGCATTATCGCAATTATAGAGTTAGGTGCAAAATTCAACATAAATATAAAACTGTTTTAGAAAAAAATAGTGGTTATAAAACAATGCAGATTATTTCAAAAATATTCAAAGGACAAGAAGTGACAAAATAAGGATTGCCAGAAGATTTGAATACAGATGATATCACATCTGTGGAAGTCGAAAGAAGTTTTTCAACCTACAAAACTTTATTATCGAACAATCGCCAATCTTTTTTATTTGAAAATATTGAACACACTTTCATTATTCAGTGTAACACATTTATTGTTCAAAAGTATTAAAATAAATTCAATTTAAATTGTTTAAGTAATAAAAACATATTTAATGTATAAAAATAAAATTAATAATAATTATAAATTTATAACCATTATGTAACCTTATTATAATATTGAAAACGAAATTTTTTAAAAATGTTAAGTCATTATTCATTAATGATTATAAATTATAAAGTAATTTTTGGTATTTTTGTGGTCATTTTTTGATGTTTGTAAGTCATACTAACATTTTTTTTTAGTGCATTTTTTAAATAGTTTTAGGTCATCGAGTTCCGGGGTCCTATTAAATATTAATTATTTACTAATAATATTACTATATTTCATTTTAATATATTTTTATTTCTACGATTGATATCATTATCACGTTTGTAGATAATAGTATCTAAAGTCGTGATTACTATATAACAATTTGAATACATTGTATTTCTTTTGTGCTTGAGATTATTTGTCCCACAATGTCATGATCTTAATTCCGAGAGAAAAGTGAAAGTTTTAAATTGTAGTCCAATCATTGGATGCATATTATTATTTATTATCTAAATACTATAAAACATCGTCTACCTATTTTGTTGTATTTGCTATTTATTTTGGTTTAAACGTTCAAATCACCAATTTTACAATTTGAATTCCGTGGTACCTATTACTAGTTATCACATATCACCTTTGCAATATTATACTTAAAACATTACGATTAACGATATTTTAACAAATTGTCTGGTATTGAGTTAAATAAAACATAAACAAAAGTAAAATCCATTACTAATATTTACTTACACAATATTATTTACGCGTTGTTCATATAATTTACCATGTTTTTAGGAATCTCTAGTTTCCAAAAAGGAATTTTATTTTTTCGAAGTAAATATAAAATTTGTATTAATACCTATTCGATAAGAACAAACTAATTAATGTATTTTTTGTATTGATATTTTTTAGATATATCAAAAATTAGTGCAATGTCTCAATATCATACACTAAAAATTGAAAATTCTAAAGAATTTGTTTTTAGTGTCCAAATAAATAGACCAGAAAAAGCTAATGCAATGAACAAAACGATGTGGCTGTAAGTAATATTTTAAAATTTGTACACATATTCTGTGATTGATATTTAAAACCATCTATGGAGCCAAAGAGCCGCTAAAAACTTCCCTTTAGAAGTTCCAATTTAATTCTCCTATGACATTCTACAAGACCCAAATAAATTAAAACAGATTTAGAGTCCACTGTTATTAGTAGTTATTTTTTCCTTTAATTTAAATTGACGTTGATTGAGACCCACAAAGTTTGATAGTCATTAGTCATTACCTGTATAGTTAGGGTTGTTAGTAATTTGAATTTAAATTTTTATTATTATTAATATAATTATTATTATTCCTTTATAATTATGACTAGAGTGCAAACTGGGTCGAACACTAATCATGACCTAAATAAGTGCATGTTTTCTACTTAGTAGAACTATAACTACCTACCTACTATAATTTAAATATATTTTATATAACTAGCCACCTAGGTAATGTAGACAATGATCTATAGAATAAATAATAGTTTTTAATACCTAATTTCTAAAGTTATGTGTACTTAAAAATCAATGCAGAAATCAACTAGTACATAGCTATACTCACACAGCGTTTGGGAGATAATAATATTTTATGAATATTTTAAAGAGCTTAAATAATAAATATTTGATTAATAATATTTTATAAATATTTTCTTCTTATTATAACAAAATATTGTACTATAGTATATGATTGCATAGAAATGTTGACTTAATATTTTTGCAAATACATGATTAAAATGTTTTGTAAATGTTTTTCATAAAATAATTTCAAAAATATGAACTTCTTGGAAAGAATATAACTAAAATATTACCTAATTATTTACGCAACTTTTTAAAATATTTTGACAACTATATTATTTTCCTGAAAATATTTTTACCAGTTAGGAAATATTTTTATGCTGTAGGTGGTACATAAAAATATAAAATAATTTGTGGTCATTAGGTTTAGTGAGATAACTAATGACACTTTTAAGAAACAATTAAAGTGTATCATGTGAACAATGTTATACATTTTTTTTTAGGGAAATAGGAAAATGTTTTAATGAATTAAATGAGAACACGGATTGCCGGGTAATTGTTCTTTCAGCTAATGGAAAATATTTCACTTCAGGTACAGTTTAAATATTATGTTGCATACTAATAATATAATTATGTATCAGACTACTACTCAGTCCAGCAAAAGAACATGCTGTGGCCTAAGGAAATTAGGTTCTGCAAATCCTCATGCAATACGCTATCATAGCGGAACAAGTGTCGTGTGAGGATATGTAGAATCGGAGTATTCTCTCGCTGATCAGAGTAGTATTTTATTCAAAATTCAATTGATAATCTTTATGTTTTGATAAAAAAAGATTTACCTGTATTTATTATCATTAGGTATTCAATAATATAACAAATTGTGTTGAGAAGGTCTAAGCATAATTATTATATTTTATTTTTTTTTCTTAATAGGTATTGATTTATTTGACCTAATGAATCTTGGCCAAGAGGTTGCAAATCATGATGACATTGCAAGAAAATCAAAAGTTTTACGGTGTTTTATTAAGACATATCAAGATTGTCTCACCGCTATTGAAAAAGTATTATTATATTTTATTAACATAACTATTCTCAAAAACACTGTTAAAAATAAACAACTAATTTATTTATTTTGAATATATTGTATAAACCTAATATTGAGCAAACATCTATTTTATACAATTACCATTTGTCAGCATTCAAATTTTAATTTAACAAATTGTACTTTAATTTGTCAGTGTGATAAACCTGTGTTGACTGCTATTCATAATGGATGTATTGGTGGTGGAGTTGATCTAGTTTCAGCTACAGATATACGATATTGCACAGATGATGCTTGGTTTCAACTTAAAGAAACCGAAATTGGTTTGTTAAACTTTGGAATATTATATTATAATAATATTATTGTTAATGCTACATTATGTTTTTTAATTGCTAGATTATTTTTTTTGTTTTATTAAAGTTTATCAACAATTTTAAGTTAAGAACATATAATTTAGGCAAATTAAATATTTTTTAATACCTTTATGTTTATTTAATTAGGAATGGCAGCAGATGTTGGTACACTGCAAAGGATGCAAAAAAGTATTGGAAGTATGAGTACATTCAATGAATTAGCATTTACTGCTCGTAAATTTCACTCTAAAGAAGCCAAAAGTATTGGTTTTGTGACTCAAGTTTATGACACTAAAGAAAGGTAATTTTGATGATATATCTGTGAATATTAAATATTAGTCTTTATAAGCTTATTGTTACAAGTATTTTACTGATTGAATTTGGTTTTTATTTAATAGTTTTTCATACTAATTTATTTTTATATTCCTAATAAATTTATGTTACCATAATTCTACTACTACAATAATATTATAGTTGTACTTATTTAAATATTAATTTTTAGTATGTTAGAAAATGTTATGAACATTGCTTCGAACATAGCCAGCAAAAGTCCTGTAGGAGTCCAAATGACTAAAAGAAGCATAATTTATTCACGAGATCATACCGTCCAAGAAGGATTGGATCATATTGTAAGTTAATAAGTATTAAAAGTAAACAATAGTAACTGATTGCTCTGGTTTTTAAATAAAAGCTTATAAAAATAAAGTTAATGACACTTTTAACATGTTAAATACATTAAAATGATTTAAAATTACTTATATTTAAATTTAAATTTAATTAATTATATATTATTAGACTGTCATAAGTACTTTTACTGTTTACGCTGTTTTATTAAAAACAATATATATTTATATTTATATAAATAAATAATATTATTAAATTCCTATTATATGACATTTGTAAATTCGAGTTTGACGGTAGACTATCAAATATTTTAAATGAATTAATTAAATAATTTTATTGAGTCCTATGGCATCAAATAACTTGTCAGGAATTAAGATGTAACAAAGTATGAAGTGTATTCACACATTATATGATTTATAAGCAAAAAAAACTAAAAAATAATATTTAATTTACAGGCAGACTGGAATCAAACATTATTACAAAGTGAAGATTTCATTAAAGCCTCAATGGCTGTTGCTACAAAGGATAAAAACCCAATATTTTCAAAACTATAATTAAGTATTTTAGTATACTACATTTTGGACATGAATCAATTGCTCTCACTTAGAATTGTATATTTACAGTTTATTTAAAATTAACAACAACCAATGGGTACCATCCAATATTTAGATTAGTAATTACACTGTGGTTACATATTCAAAAGAAACTAAACTCTATATACTTATACTATATACTATAATCTTTATACACTATTCCATTTAAATTTACCCACTCGACCAACAAAAACCAATCGCCGCCACGCAGCCTCTCCTATATAGACGGTGGTGGAACAGACTAAGAGGATCCGAATGTTCCGGCGGCTTTGTCAGAATATGCATAAAATTGGGCAATCTTAAATGGAATTAAGTATAGTAGATAATATAGTAAATTGTATTATTAGAGCTAGTACAAATAATGATAATTGAGTATATTTAAAAAATAAACATTTAATTAGAATATCACAGAGGGAAATTGATACCATTAATAAAAAACTGTTTAAGTAAATAACAACATGTTTTTAAATGTATAGTTTATTTTAAGTTTATATTATATTATTTAATACATTTATGTGTGATAATATATTTAAAAGTAATATATTTATGTTATATAAGTAACTATATTTGCTATACTTCATACCAGTGAAGTATTGCTAAACATATTTGTGATTATACCTTTTTCATGCATATAAGTAAATCCACAATAGTAAAAAGTTAAAACATTGTTATTAACATATTCACTGCATATCATATTTGAGTATATTTGTTGTAATGCTAAAAAAATTTAGGTTTTCAATCAAATTCTTTAAAATATCAACGTACAACTTGTATGTACTTATG
Organism: Metopolophium dirhodum; assembly: GCF_019925205.1. Taxonomy (NCBI): domain Eukaryota; kingdom Metazoa; phylum Arthropoda; class Insecta; order Hemiptera; family Aphididae; genus Metopolophium; species Metopolophium dirhodum. The sequence goes on along the minus strand of NC_083560.1, from coordinate 60,162,601 downwards.
AAATAATATTTATAAGAAACAAACCAAAAACGAACAATTTAATCATAATTCTAACCTAATTGAAGGGCATTTAACAATAAGGTACATGACATCAATTATTCAGTTACATCATTAATCGTATACAAACGATATTAAATTACATTATTTGATGTTCATCTGCAGTGAACCATGTTAAGTAAAAAAAAATGTTTATCGCTTTGCTCAATATAATAATTTTTTTGTAACACTTATTATGACTATCAAATTTAAATATTTAATATTTTTGAGGATAAGTCTTTAGTGGATATTTACTGCAGTACTTTTCCAAACAAAAATCACGAAAACATCTAAGGAAGATAATCACCTGATATATGAAAATTAAAAATTACTTATAATAATTATTGAATATTTTGTTTTAGTCACTGAAAATTCTAATAGATGTTGTATACCCAAATATTATCGTAAATTTACAGCACAATATAAAAAAAAAAACTAGTGACTAAACGCTATATCCCCCCAATACCACCACTGTTATCTACTATGTTTGGAGCATAATGGCTCCTAAGAAAAATGTTTATTGATTTGGTTAAAACAGGGGATAGCTTAGATTTCTTACATTTTCCTAACTATTATATTCAAAAACTTTTAGCAGTTTAAACTTTAAAATATAAATTAGCAAAAAGATAAAAAATTAGTAAGAAACTTATGCCAACTTGCATGAAAAATGAATTAATTTAATGGACCACTCATGATTTACTAAATCATGTTTAAGATACCGTTATCTTACTATTGATTCAATAATTAATGATTAGTCATAGTTCATGTAACCTGGCATAATGGTTTCAAATAATTATACTCATTGGTATGTTTTATAATTATATATGTAAATGTTAATTTTAAAATAAAGACATCAACAACTAAATATATTATACTTTCTGATACAACTCATAATTTGTTAAAAATTTCAGATCGATGTGTTATAAACAAATTAATAATTAATCCATAATACAGTAAATTAATTTCCGTGCTAGTTTAGGTCCAATTAATATTTTATATTCTTTAATCCGTTCATCTTCATTTTCGTTATTACCAATTATTTTGAACGCTGAATAATGCATCAATGAACCACGATACAGTACTGGAATCTATAAATCATAATATTAATCCACGATTACACTAGTTTCATTAATTATTACATTATCTATTGTGAAAATATCAGCATCTTGAATATCACCAGACACATCAAATATTGAATACTTTTCATTATCAAGTTTCTGAATACATTTGTCAATTGCATGCCATGTATATTTAAGTGGGCATAATAGATAAGATGGTCGAAATTTTGCCTTATAGCGCATTTTTGAACATGAATGTATATAAAAGCCCATATAGTAATACTTCAAATCGGGTGACATCTTGTACAATTGTCTTACTAAACATATTTCCCTAAAACATTCTCAGAATTAATTAACTTCAATATTAAAGTAATAATTTATTATAAAAAATTTTGAATTTACCTCAAAGAACTGTAAGTTCCTAACACTAAATTATGATAATCTGGGTCGTAAAATAAATATACAGATGATACACATTTTGGTAAAATATCTATTACTCCAACAGCTATTAGTTTATCACCAAGCCAGTATTGTTGATGAAATGAACCATATCCTGGATGATCAGGATGCTTTGATTTTTCTTCCTAAAAATAAAATTGATAACATTTAATTAACAATTATGATGTGTTTGAGGAGCATTTATCAAATTGGTGGATCGATCAGACCGACAAACTTAAACAAAAACTGTGTGTTACGGATGATATGGTATTTTAGACCTAGGAAAGGTAGCAGTGCCGTATGCTATTTACACAATAAATGTTCGTATCATATGATATCGACAAATACTATTTATCCACAGACCGCAATAGAGCTATATAGGGTTTTTCACCGAAATATAATTGAAGGAGATATCAAATCTATATTGAATTACTCAACCCTAGAATTTAAATGATTTCACGAATAATTGTATGCATCTTGTAATTATTTCAATTGGTGATTTATATAGACATATTATTTTATACTAACAAAACTTGGGTGAACTTTTTAAACAAAAAGGTGTATAAATTTGAGAATCTTCATTCATCCATGAAGTGTTTTGGTTTAAAATAAAAATAAAATTACAACTAATCATGCATAGACAGCATTATGTGTTGATAACATACAACACCATGTATTAAAATTTTTAGATAATAATATTTATTGTGTAAATAGCATACGATACTACGACTCTAGAAAATTGATGATACCTTCAAAGGTGAATCAACAAGAAATGATAAGTATTGCTCCATATTACACTCATCTGCTTTGTCGTTGTGCACAGCTATTTGATATTTGGCAAATAGGGTAGCTCCGGCAGTGAAAGTTTGAGCAAATGCTTCTGTGCCGGTCTTGACCAAAGACACCTTACACATAAAAAGTTTTCAATAAGTTAAGAAATAAAATCTTACTTTAAGAGGTGAATTGATAAGAAATTGAATAAATTGTTGTCTTGAACAGCGTTCAATTTCATCACCGTGTATAACAGTTTGGTATTTTTGGTATACTGCATACTCATCTTCAAAAGAATTACTTGAAGATTTGATCATTAGTAATTTTATCTAAAATGTATTATTTTTAGATTCTGATCAGAGCCATGAATATATTGATTTTAAAATGATGTTTTTTTTTTTATTTTTTGTATATCATCACTGTTTGGGGCAGTAAAACTGCTTAGATTTTCTTCAAAAGCATCTTATTTGACGAGAAAGTAAATCTAGTTGGTCCATTTGGGTGGTAAAAATGTAAAATTTCTAATTATCAAAAGTTCTGGGAAAAAAAAACATAAAAATTAAGGAAAAACGAGAAATTTTATGATAAAATCGATTTTGGTTTTTGGAACTCTAAAACATATTATGACTGTATAAACATGAAATTTTCACTGGTTGTTTATATTACCATTTTCTAAATACGATAAAATTTTTAAAATATTTTGATTTGTTTTGTACTGTTAATAGACATTTTCAGTTTCCAATTTTTTAGTTTTTTTTTCTACGAATGTCAATAAAATTTTATTTGTTGGCTAAAAAAGCTTGACAATTTAATACAAGGCTCCTAATATATTTTTACAGTAGCAGTTGAAAAATATAAAAATAAGTAAGCACAATCTTTTTTTATAAGCATTTAAAGTTTAAATTTAAAATTTAATAATTATTTATGTTATTTAATAAAAATTTATAAATTGTTCAACTTTTATAGCTAAGGATTGAAAATTTAAAAAAAGGTTCGACGTGAATAGGTTATATATAAATTACTTTATTCAAAATTAAATCATCAAATATACTTGGACACTTGGTAATATCAAAGGCTGACTGACCGTTTTTTATCAGAATCGTTTTTCTTATACAATGTTATTATACCATTGAATTCAAATTTACCACCATCCATTACAGTGACCCACTTTAACCTACTGTACAGCAGAGTGACAACCACTTGTTCACCTTGTTTTTGATTGCTTATCTTAATTTTAATATGACAAACCTGACATGTATTAATTAATTATTACATATATATACATCAAATTTTTTGTATGTTTTGTGTAACAAACATAAAATAATCAAGTACCAACTATTTTTTTTTTTAAACTACATGTTACAATAAACTTTTGCTTTCCATTTTTTTTAACATTTATTAAGTAATTTAACCTGGTTTTACCTTTTTAAGTTAATTTTTCTAAATATCCTTTTTTTTGACTCGTTAATTAGTTTTTATCAACTGAATATAGTGAGTAAAGATAAGGTAATAAGCTATAAGTAAAGATGTGTGTACGTGTATGTATATTATATGTGAGTCTTTTGAATCCATTATTCTATAGTTAAAAGTAATGGTATGATTTAAGTATTTAATTTTGATTTTATTTATAATATGTATTTATCATGTATGTTTTTATCTACAGCTTAACTATAACTATATATTTCATTCAACTACAAAAAAAGTAGTACTACAGATAATGAAGTGTTGAGGTATTTAAATTATTAATAAATTAAATTATGATATTATTGGTAGATTAAAAATTATTAGTATTACTTGAAGTACAAATTCCACAATTAATATAATGTATTAACAGTTTTATTTATTATGTTATATCAATATTAATTATTGGCACATGGGTAAATTACACAATTCATTTTTTGATTAATTTAGTATACCAAAAAACAAGTCAAATTGGATTATTTTTTTGTATATTATAATTTATTACATTTTATGACTTACACACTTACTACATTTTTATTATTTTTAATAATAAATAAAAATGTTATCTAAATTATAATTTATACATTTTTGTTATTTATTTTTTGAAACAAAGTTTTTTTATGGCACAATGCGGGGCTAGCCGGGAAAAAACGTTCCTAACGAAATACTATAATTTATAATATATTATAACAGTTATTTTAGCCAAATCATCCAATTTTTATTCCATCATACTGATCGATCTAGTAATTTGATAATACTTTTTAAAACCTTTTGAATTCGTTATTATGTCTACTTGAGATTGGTCAGTCCACTTTTCCCGATTTCACCACCCCCTCCCCCAACCACCAAAAATTTAGCTTGAATATTTTGAAATTTCTGAATTTTCAAACGTTGATTATTTGGAATTCAAATCAGAAATCTCAAAATGTGAACTGACCGATCTCAAATAGACATTCTAACGAAAGTTTTCTGAAATATTATAGCATTATTAGATCGATCGGTAGGATGGAACAAAAAAAAAGCGGAAGTTGTAGTGACGGTCCGCGATAGATTGATTATAAATATTTTGCGTATATTGATAAAACATCACTACACTACGTATGTTATGCATTTATAATTATTATAATTAATAAAATATATATGTAATAAGTATATAATATATATAAGTATTGAATTGTACGTAGGTAATATATTTTTTGTCACGCCTTAAAAAACTTATATAAGTATGATGGATACTAAACATGAAACAAAAATATGTACCTCGAGATCTACTATAATTAATATACATCAAAAATGATAAAATCCTATTGGGAAGACAGATTAACACTGGGAGCGCTGTCGACGCCAATCGTACTGATGGTTAGGCGGTTCCCCCTATGTGGAGTCGGGAGATTGTATGTATTTTCCCAACATTTCGCATATATTTTGCTTTAAGTGAAGTGTATTTGAATGTATTTGATAATATTAGTAGAAATTGTACTTACCAACGTATACAGTTAGCTATAAAAGCGTATAAACTTTCGATACCAGAATTAATTTATTATAAAAAGTAAAATAACCAATATAAAATTATATCTATACATCCCGAATTGGAAGGTACAAATTATTAGATTTAATTATAGATTAACAAAACGCTCTCTGGTGAAAACAGTTTGTACCTTCCAATTCGGGATGTACAGATATAGTTTTATATTGGTTATTTTACTTTTTATAATAAATTAATTCTGGTATCGAAACTTTATACGCTTTTATAGATAACTGTATATGTTGGTAAGTACAATTTCTACTAATATTATCAAATACATTCAAATACACTTCACTTAAAGCAAAATATATGCGAAATGTCGGGAAAATACATACGATTTCCCGACTCCGCGTTGGGGGAAACCCGCCTAACCATCAGTACGATAGGCGTCGACAGCGCTCCCAGTGTTAATCCGTCTTCCCAACTGAAAAATTACAGGGAGTTTATTAAATAAATATCTAGCTTAATTGTTTATTACATTTGTACATAAGTTTTTCATGAAATAACAACATTCAATACTTTAACAATAACCAGTGGAGGAATTAATGAAACAAATATTAAATTTTCGGACTGGGTGTAAAGGCTACAGTTCAAGCTAATCACGCTCCCTATTAATGTATACATATAAGTAATATATTAAATGGGCATACAAAAAGATATATATATATTAGAAAATAAGTAAAAATGTTCAAAATAAATATCAGAAGTACCTAAAATTCTGAACTTTTTATTTATTTTTGAAAATTTAAATATAATGTGTAACGCACATATAATAGTACTATATAAAATTTTATTTTGTTATTGCCATTGCCCCTTTTAAACGGTCTGGATTATAATAGTATAAGCATGTACTTAATACTCTAGTATTTTCACATACAATAAATTTAATTAGACTTTATTTATTTTCTTAATATCTTTGAAAGCAGACTCTCGACACTCAAAAAAAAACAGTAATATAGTAAGAAAATTAAGTTAGAATCAATTAGTTAGTTATACCACTAAAAGAAAGCACCTAATACATATATATATTTAAGATCATACTTACTCCATGTATAAAAATATATTAATATGCATTGAATAAAATTTAAATTTAGTAACACAAAATATTTATAAATTAACCTTTTACTATTAATATGGCTACTTACTCTTAATTTTTGAAGTCCACCAGTAGATACTGAATCATTCTCTGCAATAAATTCTTCTAAACATTTTTGATAAGGTGCTGAAATTGTAGTTACAAAATTTGGATCCTTGGCTAGTTTCTTTTGAATGCGTAACAATTTTTTTTTTTTTGAACTCGGCAAATTTGGATCAGCTCCTTCGCCTATAGTATTGAAATATTTTCTTAATTATTAATATATTAATATTATTACGTAACACTAGTTTAGGTTTAATTTAAAAAAATTAAAAAAAAAAAAAACTATACCAGGCTTAAATTTTTTAGGTTCTTTCTTAGTATCAGAGTTGCAACTTAAATTAAGAGGTTCAACCATTTTGTTATCTTCTATAAAATATAAAATATTGAAAAATTATCATCATTGATATACATATTTATTAATTCAATGATAACAATTAAGTTTTTTTTAATTTAGATTACCTTTATTTGTTGTAATTAAAGTACTATTATGAGAACCAATAACAGAAGCACTTTGTTCTTCATCGAATAAATAATCAGTGTTAGTAATTTTCATTTTATCATCATGATTTTGTATATCTATAAATATTATAAATCAGAATTATTTATGTATTAGTTTGTTCATTGAAGGTACAACTAAAAATTAATAATGTAAAACAAATTTATTAAAAAATTAATAATATTAAGTCAAGATAATTAGGCATGAATATGGAAAAGTATTTAAAGCCGGTATTACACTAGTTTGACATTGGTCGATTGACAAAAAATCGGTTAACATCAGAGGAAGGTTTTTGTTGATCGACCAATAACAAACCAGTGTAATATCAGTTTAATGACTTAATATAAACACAATATAATAATGAAGAAATCTAAAAAAAAAGCAAAACAAATAAATTAAAAAGCAAACTACCTTCTAATTTATATTTCATGATGGGTTCTCTTTCAGCTTGTTCAGTATTAACTGGATTTTTCTCACATTCCCCATTTTTTAAAAATGTAGTTACTCTTTTAATGATTTTTTTCTGTGACTTTGATAACTCAACATTTAAAGCTTCACATCTATTTTCATACAATAATTAGATAATTAGCCACATACAAGTTTAAAAATAAAATAAAATTTAATTAAAATAAATATCAAGGTAGATCTTTTAGGCATTCTTTTCAAACCCATATTTTAAGTTTTAATTATTTATATACTTCCATATTGATAGTTTGATAAAAGTAAAAAATAAAACTACACTCCGGTCTTGAGAAAATTAATATATAAGCTATATTTTTTATCTGATTTAAAAAAAACAGATTATACCTGATAGTGTAAAGTGGACAACAGGTCTTTTCCATGAGTGCTTTGTAACAATACTTGCCAGCACGTCGCCACCCACGATCAATCATATCTTGATATGCTACTACTGAAAGACTTGAAGCCCACATTCCTATCAATCAATCATATTATATAAATCAATACAATGCCCAACATCCAAGAACATATGTATGAAATACTATGCTTACCATTGCTAAAGCTGGAATTTTCTTTCTTGCAGTAACCGCATGACGATCTCTTAGTTGACCCATTATAAAATATTATGCTTTTTGTATTAATGCTCTGCATAATTAACAACCGACTTGAAAATAAATTATATTTAAAAAGAATAAAAGCACTCAATATAACGTATAGAATTAAAAGATCAACAACAGAGCTGCTGAAAAATACACTATTAGTATAAGTACAAAGTATACAGAGTTAAGCTACAAAGGCTTATAGTTTAATACCTAGTACATACATAGAGTAATACTAGAGTACCCAGTACAATTTTGTATCTATAGGTCTTTGAGAGCGCACAATATAATAGTAACGCACAGAGTACAATCTACAGTCTACACAATGACGGCAATTATTATTGTTATATTCTCGTAGATATATGATACTCTGTTATTATCTATGATTATTCTTGTATGACGTACACTATGACACTGCTTCAGCTGTACGAAATACCCACGAATAATATCTATAATAATATCTAGTATCTACTATCTAGAGAAATATCTGTGTAGAAATAAATTTGCATCAGCGTTGATAATGAATGATAATAGAATTCCGTTTCAATAATATTATAATCATTGAACTATATAATAACTATATAGTTCAATGATTATAATGCGCCGCAGGTACGGACTTCGGGACTTTACTGATATCACAGATTTCTATACTACATAGTACATACACAGAATATATGAAATTTCATATTATATTCTGTGGCACATACAACAAAAAAAAATATATAGAAATCTCCGACTATAATATTATATTATATCTTAGCCCCGAGTCCGTGGCTGTAGACCAGTGAACGAGTGAACTACTGACTGTCTTAATGATTTTATCAAACGATAAGCATGTACGAAATACCTCGACAACTTACAGACTACACTATAGTTATTACACCGCGTAATGTGTAGGCACCTATATTAATTTTCAGAATTTTGAAATTTATGGTTTGTACTGATTTCTTGTCGGCTTGTGTTTTTGTATTTTGTTGTATTCACTGGACTGGACAACAATTGACGATTGTATAGTTTTGTCTAAAGTTCCGTTCATGACAAAATATTGTTTCATGCTATGTAGTAAATAGTAATGGTACTGCCACATAATTAGTGACTGTTCTGAGACTCACAATTATTCATGACAAAATAGATATATTTTGACGTGCAATTATTATTGCAGTCGCTACCAGGCCGACATCCACACGTCCATATATTCAGTATATTATTTTAATCAGATGTTATGGGTACTTTCTACTACAAAGTAATCATTGATTTATTGTTTTATACGTATTTGCATGCATATAATTGCCATCCTATATTAAGGAATTATTATTTTACACTGAAAATGTTGGGAATTGCATAGATACAAGTGACGCATGTTTTGGCACCATTTATTCATTATATTCTCATATGTATATGTTCACAAAACAAATTTTAAAATTGTTTAATGAATCTGAACTACCCAATCATTTGGAAAATGTTGATGAAGAATTTGTTAATATTATGGCTGATATAATTTTAAACGTTAATGTGGTTGCACACCTACAAAAATATTTTTCAAACATGAGTTTAAATTATATTTGAAAAAAATAGTTATAAACCAATGTATTTTATGTCTACAATAATTTTTTTTTTTTTAATTCAGAGAAAATATTGTTGTAACATCAAGAGTATTATTTTTGAGGATCCTAAAACTAGTTGGTGTACTCATTTAATCAGTTGCGTATCTACAGGGGATATAAGGGGGTCATATCCCCCCTCCCCGGAGACCAAATGTTGTACACAATACACCATGTGTATTATATGTGTATACTGAATGTCTATTAAAAATTGTATATCCCCCTTTGAAAAAATCCTAGATACGCAACTGCATTCAATCGCAATCAAAAATGTGGCCTAAACCATCATGAACAAAATTATGGAAAAGCGTGTGAATTGATTTTATCACTTGTCATATACCTTTTAAATTTACATTTTATTTTCATTAAAGAAAAATTAATGATGTCCCATATTAGTGTAAATTGTTAGAATTTGTATTGGATATGTTGTCATTGCCAAATGAAGGATTGATTAATCTGTGTAATTCTGCAATGTCAAAACATAGTGACTGTCCAAATTGTATACACATTATTCAGGTGACATTAATTTATGTATCATACTTTTTTTAATAATTTGGATGTTACCACATCAAAAATAATACAGTTGACTCATTTACTCGTACCTTGATATCTCAAAAATAAAAAATTCTGCTTCAAAGTCATATGGCCTTTTTACAATATGTATTAAAACATTTTAAGTAACTCAAATTTTTTTTGAACTTCATATTACCAAGAGTAGACTATAGTGTAGGTGTGGTAAAAAACTATTTAGACATTTTGTGAAATTCTATAATATCAAATTAATAATTTTGCCAATACTATGTATTAATGTATTATTACTTATTTTTAAATAATTATTAAATAACATTTTACGGTATTCATATGAACGTTTGATAATCAACCTACTTATCTTTAATATTGTACAAACATTAGGACATTTAGTAATTTTTCTATACTCGGGTATGATTGTATACATTGTCTGCGTTCCACATGTGTAGGTTTTTGTGAATTTTCGTGGCATGAGCAACTTGGAGTATGATCATCTTTCATTGACAGATACACTATGTGTTTGGTATATGCACGTCAGAAAGACAACTTTTGACAGTGATACAGTTTCTACTTTGTACAAGTACAAAAGGTGTTAGATTCTGAGGAAAAATTACTCACTAGTGACACTGAGTAAGTTTTTCACCGCAGTTATTTCCAGTGATTAGTGATGAATGATGATCATGTGTTTGTGTGTTATTGGTGTCTTAATTTAAATTAAACATACGTTGCCGGCAGTTGTACGCAAATGGTGGGTGGACAGTGAACATAAAGTGTCAACTTTGGTCGACAACCAAATAAGTATCACAGAGTTTGATTGTTCAAGAGTTACAAGACATCAAACTTAGCGGAAAAAAATAGATTCGTTACACTAGCACCACAACATAAACTATTTTCTTCGAATTTGGTTCCACACTTTAGTAACCGATTAGTAACCATTCGTAACCGAAAATTTGTAATTCGTTATCTAAACCAAGTACCAAGAAAACCGTTTTTCCCAAACGAGTGCTGGCGTAACGTTACACCAGAACCCGCACATTGAAATATTCTACTTGGGAAGTTCAAAACCAAACTAGGTTTTAGTAACCGATTAGTAACCAATCGTAACCGAAAATTTGGAATTCGTAACCTAAACCAAGTACCAGGAAAACCATTTTTCCCAACCGGTTGCTGATATTATAATCCTTAATATACTCTTTGAATATATTTTTATCAAGTGTATACAAGCATATCCTTGATCAAAAATATTTTGGATAGTTTTTTTAACATGAATATATAAAATATTTTTAATTTTTAGCTTTATTTTTTCATAATTTTAAATTAGTATATTTTTATATTTTTATATACCTATTTAATTTATTATAGTATTTTATATAAAATAAAGATATTTTTTATCTAATAAATCATTTTTTATTTTTTATTCAATAAAAAAAATTATTTAAAAAATAATTATTTAAAATAAATGAAAAGTTTAAAAAAATATTTAATTTTAAAAAGGAAAAAAATTAATTAATATTTTATAATTATTTATTTTTAAGTCCTTAACTATTTATATTGATATAAATACTATTTATTTATTTATGTGATAAAAATTATAATAAATAAAGATAAGATCTTTATTTTGTTTCAGACCATGGAAATTAAATTCCTTTTCCAATAGTTTATGTGGTGGTGCTTTAGCGTAACAAACTTGATTAGTGCTGTTAAAGAATATTTTATTTTAATGAAACAAATTATTTGTTTTAGTAAAAATACAAGTTTAATTGTGTGTCTAATTTGTGTGTCGAAAATATACTTAAGTAATGTAGTTTGTTAAATATTTTTTGATTTTTGATATTTACTTTTTACTTTTTAACGATTTTCTTAGTACTAATAATCCTATTCACTTTTTGTACTATCAACTAAAAATGAATCAAATAAATAACACAATTATCTATTTTGTATTAAAAACAAAATCATTCGTTGCTTTGCATTAAATTTAAAATATATTTGTTAATATAGTTTTTGTTTTACTTAGATACCTTAGTTATTATTTTTATAAGATCTTATAGTAATTACTATAGGAAAACTTTTGTTCTAAAATCAAATATTAACCAAGCCATATAGTAAATACCTTTATTTGTAAGTTATCTATATGAAATAAAAAATCATAATAAGTAGTGCTCTATACTGTGCCACTGTTAAAATAAAAATAACAATAAAAAAATTGTTTTTACCTTCTGTTTAACTAAAAAATAAATTAAGATAAAATAATGTATTGTATTAAATTGTGAAAATTAGAACTAACTTAACTTGTTTCATCAAAATAAAATATTCATTAGTAGCACATGATTAGTGCGTTACGCTAAGGCACCACTACATAAACTATTGGAAAAGAAATTTAATTTCCATGGTTTGAAAAAAAATAAAGATCTCATCTTTATTTATTATAATTTTTATCACATAAATGAATAAACAGTATTTATATAAATATAAATAGTTAAGGACTTCAAAATAAATAATTATAGAATTTTAATTAATTATTTTTTTTCCTTTTTAAAATTAAATATTTTTTTAAACTTTTCATTTATATTAAATAATTATTTTTTAAATCAATTTTTTTATTGAATAAAAAATAAAAAAGGTAGATAAGTGGATGTCGCTCTGCTGTACAGTAGGTTACAAGTGGGTCACTGTAATGGATGGTGTTAAATTTGAATTCAATGATATAATATCATTGTATAAGAAAAACGATTCTGAGCGAAAACGGTCAGTCAGCCTATGATTTTACCAAGTATATTTGATGATATTATTGTGAATAAAGTAATTTATATATAACCTATTTACGTGGAGCCTTGTTTTAAATTTTCAATCCTTAGCCATAAAAGTTAAAAATTTATAAATTTTTAACTACAAAATAATTAATAAATTATAAATTTGATAAATGTTGTCAAAATTTGAACTTTAAATGCTTATAAAAAAAAATTGTGCCTATGTATTTTTAATATTTTTCAACTGCTATTAGAACGATATATCAGGAGCCTTATATTAAATTTTCACGCTTTTTTACCCAACAAATGAAAATTTATTGATATTTATAGAAAAAAAAACTAAAAAAATTGAAAACTGACAATGTCCGTAAACAGCTCAAAAAGAGTCAAAATATTTTAACATTTTATGGTGTATAGAAAATGCTAATATAAACATTCAGTGAAATTTTCAAGTATCTACAGTCATTCGTTTTTTAATTACAATAAAATAAGAAAATTGTTACATGAGAAATCGAGTAAATATCAAATGTTGTAAAAATATAAATTTCAGACGCTCATAAAAATTTAATTTAAGTTTCTTCTAGACATTTTTTTTTTGATAAAGGTAGACAAACTTATGAGTAATCTTATATTACATTTTCAAATGATTTAAAAAGAAAAATTTTTATGAATTCTCAACTCAAAATAATTTGCTAATTTTCGCGATTTTTCCGTATTTTGTCAATATTTAAACTTTAAATGCTTATAAACAAAAACTGTGACTAAGGATTTTTAATTTTTTTCATCTGCCTTTGAAACAATAACCTAGGAGCCTTCTATTAAATTTTCAAGCTTTTTTACTCAACAGATAAAATTTTATTGATATTTATAGAAAAAAAAACTAAAAAAATTGAAAACTGACAATGGCCGTAAACAGCTCAAAAAGAGTCAAAATATTTTGTAAATTTTATGGTGTATAGAAAATGCTAATATGAACATTCATTCAAAATGTCATGTCCCTACAGTCATTTGTTTTAGAGTTACACCAAAAACCAAAATCGATTTTCTCGAAAACAGATTTTGCGTAAAAATTCCCGTTTTTCCTTAATTTTTCTTTTGTTTTTCACGTCGCTTGTGAAAACTACTGGGAAATTATTACTTTTGACCCCCCCAAAGTACCAACTAGATTCACTTTCCTATCAGAAAAGTTACTATTGAAGAAAATCCAAGCACTTTTACTGTCCTAAAAGGTGATGACAGACACAAAAAAAAAAAACACACATCATTGTAGAATCAATACATTCATCGCTTCGCTCAGAATCTAAAAGGTGGATAAGTGGATGTCGCTCTGCTGTACAGTAGGTTACAAGTGGGTCACTGTAATGGATGGTGTTAAATTTGAATTCAATGATATAATATCATTGTATAAGAAAAACGATTCTGAGCGAAAACGGTCAGTCAGCCTATGATTTTACCAAGTATATTTGATGATATTATTGTGAATAAAGTAATTTATATATAACCTATTTACGTGGAGCCTTGTTTTAAATTTTCAATCCTTAGCCATAAAAGTTAAAAATTTATAAATTTATAAATTTTTAACCACAAAATAATTAATAAATTATAAATTTGATAAATGTTGTCAAAATTTGAACTTTAAATGCTTATAAAAAAAACTTGTGCCTATATATTTTTAATATTTTTCAACTGCCATTAGAACGATATATCAGGAGCCTTATATTACATTTTCACGCTTTTTTACCCAACAAATAAAATTTTATTGATATTTATAGAAAAAAAACTAAAAAAATTGAAAACTGACAATGTCCGTAAAAGGCTCAAAAAGAGTCAAAATATTTTCAAAATTTTATGGTGTATAGAAAATGCTAATATAAACATTCAGTGAAATTTTCAAGTATCTACAGTCATTCGTTTTTTAATTACAATAAAATAAAAAAATCGTTACATGAGAAATCGAGTAAATATCAAATGTTGTAAAAATATAAATTTCAGACGCTCATAAAAATTTAATTTAAGTTTCTTCTAGACATTTTTTTTTTGATAAAGGTAGACAAACTTATGAGTAACCTTATATTACATTTTCAAATCTTAGATTTAAAAAGAAAAATTTTTATGAATTCTCATCAAAATAATTTGCTATTTTTCGTGATTTTTCCGTATTTTGTCAAAATTTGAACTTTAAATGCTTATAATTAAAAACTGTGACTAAGGATTTTTAATTTTTTTCATCTGCCTTTGAAACAATAACCTAGGAGCCTTCTATTAAATTTTCAAGCTTTTTTACTCAACAGATAAAATGTTATTGGTATTTATAGAAAAAAAAACTAAAAAAATTGAAAACTGACAATGGCCGTAAACAGCTCAAAAAGAGTCAAAATATTTTCAAAATTTTCTCGAAAACAGATTTTGCGTAAAATTCCCGTTTTTTCCTTAATTTTTCTTTTGTTTTTCACGTCGCTTGTGAAAACTACTGGGAAATTTTTACTTTTGACCCCCCCCCCCCCCCCAAAGTACCAACTAGATTCACTTTCCTATCAGAAAAGTTACTGTTGAAGAAAATCCAAGCACTTTTACTGTCCTAAAAGGTGATGACAGACACAAAAAAAAAAATAAAAATAAAAATAAAAAAAAAAAAAAACACACATCATTGTAAAATCAATACATTCATCGCTTCGCTCAGAATCTAAAATGTCTGTAACATGCATGAACAATTAGGTAATAACTTTAAAATCATTTGAATAATTTTAAGAAACATTAATCAAGCGAGTATACTTATTCAGTTCTATAAGAATCAGATGTTGCATTTCAAAAAAAATTACGTTTTATGTTATTTACAATTAAAACGTTACACAATTTTCCAGTTAATTGTTATTTAGAATTAAAACGTTAATTTACCCAACATTTTCTAATAATCCAGTGAGTAATTTATGTCTTTCGCCTATCTTTCGATAGTACACAGAATAAAATAACAATTCACTCTTAAATTACTTTTATTAATAATAAACAAACACACTATATCTAAATACGAGTCTCTATGAACCGCTTACCAACATACGGGCCTCTCTCGAGGTTCCGCGCGGTCCTTCTACTGCGGTGCTTACGTCGCTCCTTAAATATTATTATTCTAGAATCTGCTGCTTCGGCTCATTTTCTTCATTCACATATTATTTCAAATAATATGATACTGTCTATTATTTTTATTATGTTTTTCGATTGGTAATGAAATTATAATTGTGTATAGATATATTTTCTACTAGATTTTGTTTAGTGATATTAATTATTGTATGCGCCAACCAATTTGGCGCTTACAACATTCCCTTATGTTATAAAAAAAAGTGTGTCGTCATATTTTAAATCTAAATTGCTATACAATTATAATACAAAAATTAAGAAAAGGAAAAAGAGTTTACAGTTTTTGTCATCTGATATCCTATCCGAGTATAAGTATATAAGTATATAACATAATATATGGATTAACAAGTTTTGAATATATTACATTTTTCGAAATAGTATTTGGTTAACTTTGAATGTTATTAAAAATTAATTAACTAGTTACAAAACAGAGATAAGTGTCCAGAATTATATTTTTCTTCTCTTTCTTTTTATTTATTTTCTGTATTATTTAAGTTAAATGGGGTTTCTGTCTTCTTAAGTCTGTTTAAGCCTTAAATTGAATTTTTATTTGGTTTCTTTACGCTGACTACCATAGTTTCCATCCAAGATATTTTGTTATATTTATTAATTTGATCCTTCTTTTTATTATTTCTCTTCTTGTCTTTTTTATAGAAAGATGTAGGAAGATAATAAAATGAGGGCTAGACGAAGTAAAAACAAAAATACATATACTGTGGAGACTGTGCTGAATTTGCGATTTCGTTCCCTTTCTTCATTTTATTCTGTTGTTTGAATCCGTTTCTTGTGGTTGATTGTGTTAATTATTTAGTAGTATTGGTGTAGTGTCTTTAACCGTCATGTATGCATTTGCTTTTAATACGAATATCGTGTTCAATTTGTTTTACATTTTGTGTTTAAAAATAAAAATAAATGTAAGTTAATTGTATGGTACATTTTTTTTAACATTTCAGTATTTCACAGTTTAAATTTGAATGAAATCGATTTTATAAGTGAAATCATAAAAATAGGGTTTTTATCAGGTATAATGTATATCTTAATATAGTATTATAACATAATATTTACGCTACCTATATGAATATTATATTATGGTGATATACTATCTAAGATTCTATATGATCTTCTCATTTCTCTAAATCGTGTTTCAAATAAGTACATTTTTAGCGTACCCTAAGGCCAAAACATAAAAATTGTAATTGTTATATGGTTTCCCGTCCTATACCTATTTATTTAAGAAATAAAATAAAGGTTTTAAAAATAAAAAGGTGTGAAAGTGGGTACCGCTCTGTTGTACAGTAGGTGTCAAGTGGGTCACATTAATAGATGTATTAGATAGGTACTTACATTTTTATTCTATATGATATAAAATCGTTGTATCTACACGAAAAACGATTCTGAGCGAAGACGGTCGGTCAGCCTATATTACTAAGTACCTATGTCCTATATTGTATATTCTGTTATTCTATTGTTATTAAAGTAATTTACTTTTTATTAGTCATTGGTAAAAATTAAGTTGATTTAATTTTTTTGGATAAATGTAAATTTTTTTAACCACATATTTACATATTACAAACCACAAATTTACATAATTTATCTACTTTCTTTAAGCTGGCGCAGAAGGCGGAGAGTTGAAATTACAGAATTATATCAGATTTTAAATTACAAACTAAAAGTTAATTGTATACAGTTACAACTTACCAATAGAGATAGAACAAAAAAGATTTGTGATACAACATAGATAATATAGGTCATAAATATACACTATACATATTTTGAAAATAACCATTCGAGTATAAGTTTTTTAACATTAAAACTACCATTTACATAAATATTTGTTTTTTTAATTTAAAGGCATATAGTATTATATAATAGGTCGGTGCAAGAAAGTCCATTCATTTTTTACCGAAGGATTTCTTAAAATAAATAACTTTGGCATTAATCACTAAATGTTTTCTTTTTTCAACATTTATATGAACCTAATAATTTAAATTTGTATTATCCACATAGCTATTTTCTTAAATAGTAATTACTAATTTGATCGGTAGCACATTAAATGTCTTAACATTATCTTTTGAAGAGCTTTCTAACGTACGCTTCCTCAGACATATTGGTTTTTGTTGATTTATTAAAGGATACCTAGGTATGCTTATTATCATTCAGGCTTCCCAGACTCGTTAATCATATAGAAATAGATAGCTTGATAGAAATCTTAATACACTATACGCAGGGTATTAGTAGGAGTAACATGACGTAAATTATAGAAGCTAGAGGGTAAACTAAGCAGTTTCGTAACTAGCTAGGGAATTTAAAATATTTTCTCAAGAATCGTCATCGAAAATTCAACATATTTCATCTACATAGGTTATAATTTTTCCATCAATTTCAAGGTTACATAAACTATTGATGTACAGAATAAACAAAAGAGGGCCTTGAACACTGGTATACGTTGCGGTACTCCGCAATTTAATGTCAATGGATTACTAATGACATCGTTTATTTTGACAACTTGGCTTCGGTTAATCAAATAACTATTAAATCACTTAAAACTAGAATTCTCAATGCCGAAGTCCGGTAAGATTCGCATGAGTTCAGTATGATTCACCGTATCAAAAGCCTTTGCTACACACATAGAAAACTGTTGTAGATTCAACACCATTTTAATCTCATACACATTTGCACGTCTATAGGTATCTATAGATCCAAAAAAAATTGCTAAAGGTTTTTTTCCATCATCAAGGGCTTTTTTAATATATTTAATTGTACTATATAATGCGTCTTCAGTTCCCAAACATAGCCTAAGACCAAATTGATCATTAGATACTCATTTATTTTTTCCAAGAAGGTAGTTATAAGTTATAACCTAGATTTAACAATTTTTTCTAAAGCTTTTGAGAAATTTCTTAGCATAGATATAAGTCTATAATTATGTATACATAATTTGTCTCCTGTTTTGAAAAGTGGCTTAATAAATATATCTGCTAGTTTCCATACTTCAAGGAAGATACCATTTTTTAAGCTTAATTATAAATTTAAGTTAGGGGATCTATTGTAATATGTTCTATTACATGTTTACAAATATTGGTCATAAATCCATCAAAACCCGTTTCAACCTTATTATTAAAACAGTTTTCAAAAGAAACATTTGGAGAAAGAGCTTCATGTTTTAAAGGGTTGATTCAATTATAAAAGATCTCGACCAACACTAATAAAGAAAAATCATTAAAAATATTAGACACCTACTCTATGAGAATTTGTATTTGTTTGTACAATGTTCTTAATTTTGTCCTTTACAGATTTTTTGTTCCTGTCTAACATTTCTCTAATTACCTTCCACGTTAATTTTGGACTATTATGTGAGACATTTGCTAATTTCTTTTTATAAAATTCAATTTTAGACGTTTTCAGCATTTTTGTAAAGTTTTTTTTTTATATTTAGTACCTATAGTAGGAGGTTAGATGTATACTATTTGCGTGTTTTTTAACTGCTTTAGAAAGTCCATTTTTACGACGTACCGAACGAAGTAAACCAGGCCGTTATCTATTCTTTGAGGCATTTTGATTTAGAGTTTACGTTGATATAGAAAGGTAGTCGAGTCAACAGTAATATTGTTTATTTCATCAGTAAATACACAGGTGTTTATGTCTGTAATACTATATAACTAATGTCATGATTCTTTTTAGAATAATTTCTTTAATTTAAAATAGTCCGTTGATTTTTGTGTATTTTTAATCGTATCTATTTTATTTAAAATTTCAACGTTTAGTATAATAGAAAAATGCTATGTTATACATGTTTGAATAACTCCAGCCTTTATTTTCTTGTTTTGATTGTTTAGCTCTTTCACAAAAATATGGTCCAGACAAGAGTGTTATTTAGAACCTACCGGTGTTCTTGTAAAAACATTTATAAACGATCTAAAACCATGTTTAGAAAGCATATCAGTATCATACAATAATCAAATGTATATCAACTGCAATAATGTGATTACAACAAACCCATTTACTTATTTTTCTTTCAAAATAATATAATTTAAGCTGGTAGAGAATGTGTGTCTGTCACTAGCAAGTGACCTATAAATGCATAAAATACTTATTGACAAATTGTTTAAAGTAAGTAGGACTTTTAATATATTCGCTTCTAAAATATAATCATACTCAAATCTATTTGTAAATAAAGCTTGCATTTGTAAAAAAAAATCCATTTTATATTATTTATAAATAAATATTTCTACGAAACCAATATAACTTTCAAATAAATGGATTTACATTATTTCGCTTTGCGTTGTTTTTTGTTCAATGAAATTCTATAAATTACGTTAAAGCGATATTTTTCGTTTAATGATAGGTATTCTATAAATAATTACGTTTTGCGTTATGTTTTGTTTAATGATATATAATATATTTTGTTAATCGTTATATTATTTTGTTTTACAGTATTTATTTTTTTTTTGATTATCGTTTTCCGTTATAATTACGTTTACAAATTTCAATCGTTTTTTTTATAACGTTTGCAAGCCCAGTTTGTAAAATATGTTCTTTTAAAAAAACCATACCTAACTCCGTCGTTTTGATTTATTTTAATTTTTAAGTAATATAATTTATATAAATTATAACCAGGAATCGTACAGTTACAAAAATTTACATCATGTCATGCTGTAGTTAATATTATAAAATCTAGATTTTGGCTATATTCATAATTTTCTAAGATATCAGGAGCCTTAAATTATATTTTTTGTCACGCCTGCACCGAAAGTTTGGTTTTCGACCACGGTTGAAGCGTTCGAAAACGTCCTTTTTCCGTCCAGCGGGCGGTTAAGTGGAAATCCCCAAAGTGCCGGGCGGAAAAGAGGAAATCCCCAAAAGTGCCGGGTGGAAAATAAGAAATCCCCAAAAGTGCCGGCCGCGTATCCCCTGCACAACCAGGAACTAAAATGTATACCTACCACGGTCCTTACAAAACATAAACTTTTGGTTACATCTTAAATGTATAGTATAACCTCCTTGCATGACGCATAAACATTTAAACATATTTAATTTGCACTGTTCCTAGATAAGTGCGTCGAACGATGCGTTAGTAAGTTTATTTCACGCAATTTGTATAATAATCTTATCAGTTACAATAATAAAATATACAAAGTGAAAATTGTAATTTTGAAATAAAATAAAATGTGTTCAATGAAATTGTTTTTGTAGAATAGTCTATAATTGTTGCATAGATCCCTGCATAACCTTTTCCATGAACGCAGGGGCGTGACAAAAAATAGTATGTGTGGCTCGCGCGGGAAGGCCATTTCAGTCGCGGGCGTCGTGTGCGGCACTTCCCGCCCTTGCAACACAATATACTATTTAAACTTTTTGACCGAACAAATAATTATTTTTATCGACATTTTTAGTAAAAACCCTACAGTTAAATAAACACAAACCAAGCAAAGATGGCCAACCTAGCTAATCTAATTTCACAAAAATATTAATAATTATAGAAAAAAACTCATGAAATCGAAAATGTTCGTAAACAGCTCAAAGTGAGTCAAAATATTTTGAATATTTTATCAAGCGTGAGAATTGATATAAAAAAAAGGTGGATAAGTGGATGTCGCTCTGCTGTACAGTAGGTTACAAGTGGGTCACTGTAATGGATGGTGTTAAGTTTGAATTCAATGATATAATAATATCATTGTATAAGAAAAACGATTCTGAGCAAAAACGGTCAGTTAGCCTATGATTTTACCAAGTATATTTGATGATATTATTGTGAATAAAGTAATTTATATATTATAACCTATTTACGTGGAGCCTTGTTTTAAATTTTCAATCTTTAGCCATAAAAGTTAAGAATTTATAAATTTATAAATTTTTAACCACAAAATGATTAATAAATTATAAATTTGATAAATGTTGTCAAAATTTGAACTTTAAATGCTTATAAAAAAAAATTGTGCCTATGTTGATATTTATAGAAAAAAAAACTAAAAAAATTGAAAACTGACAATGTCCGTAAACAGCTCAAAAAGAGTCAAAATATTTTCAACATTTTATGGTGTATAGAAAATGCTAATATAAACATTCAGTGAAATTTTCAAGTATCTACAGTCATTCGTTTTTTAATTACAATAAAATAAGAAAATTGTTACATGAAAAATCGAGTAAATATCAAATGTTGTAAAAATATAAATTTCAGACGCTCATAAAAATTTAATTTAAGTTTCTTCTAGACATTTTTTTTTTTTGATAAAGGTAGACAAACTTATGAGTAATCTTATATTACATTTTCAAATCTTAGATTTAAAAAGAAAAATTTTTATGAATTCTCAACTCAAAATAATTTGCTATTTTTCGTGATTTTTCCGTGTTTTGTCAAAATTTGAACTTTAAATGCTTATAAATAAAAACTGTGACGAAGGATTTTTAATTTAGATTCTGAGCGAAGCGATGAATGTATTGATTTTACAATGATGTGTGTTTTTTTTTTTTATTTTTTTTTTATTTTTTATTTTTTTTTTATTTTTGTGTCTGTCATCACCTTTTAGGACAGTAAAAGTGCTTGGATTTTCTTCAATAGTAACTTTTCTGATAGGAAAGTGAATCTAGTTGGTACTTTGGGGGGTCAAAAGTAAAAATTTCCCAGTAGTTTTCACAAGCGACGTGAAAAACAAAAGAAAAATTAAGGAAAAACGGGAATTTTTACGCAAAATCTGTTTTCGAGAAAATCGATTTTGGTTTTTGGTGTAACTTTAAAACAAATGACCGTAGGGACATGAAATTTTGACTGAATGTTTATATTAGCATTTTCTATACACCATAAAATTTACAAAATATTTTGACTCTTTTTGAGCTGTTTACGGCCATTGTCAGTTTTCAATTTTTTTAGTTTTTTTTTTCTATAAATATCAATAAAATTTTATCTGTTGAGTAAAAAAGCTTGAAAATTTAATAGAAGGCTCCTAGGTTATTGTTTCAAAGGCAGATGAAAAAAATTAAAAATCCTTAGTCACAGTTTTTAATTATAAGCATTTAAAGTTCAAATTTTGACAAAAACGGAAAAATCACGAAAAATAGCAAATTATTTTGATGAGAATTCATAAAAATTTTTTTTTTTAAATCTAAGATTTGAAAATGTAATATAAGATTACTCATAAGTTTGTCTACCTTTATCAAAAAAAAAATGTCTAGAAGAAACTTAAATTAAATTTTTATGAGCGTCTGAAATTTATATTTTTACAACGTTTGATATTTACTCGATTTCTCATGTAACAATTTTCTTATTTTATTGTAATTAAAAAACGAATATGTAGATACTTGAAAATTTCACTGAATGTTTATATTAGCATTTTCTATACACCATAAAATGTTAAAATATTTTGACTCTTTTTGAGCTGTTTACGGACATTGTCAGTTTTCAATTTTTTTAGTTTTTTTTTTCTATAAATATCAATAAATTTTCATTTGTTGGGTAAAAAAGCGTGAAAATTTAATATAAGGCTCCTGATATATCGTTCTAATAGCAGTTGAAAAATATTAAAAATACATAGGCACAATTTTTTTTTATAAGCATTTAAAGTTCAAATTTTGACAACATTTATCAAATTTATAATTTATTAATTATTTTGTAGTTAAAAATTTATAAATTTTTAACTTTTATGGCTAAGGATTGAAAATTTAAAACAAGGCTCCACGTAAATAGGTTATATATAAATTACTTTATTCACAATAATATCATCAAATATACTTGGTAAAATCATAGGCTGACTGACCGTTTTCGCTCAGAATCGTTTTTCTTATACAATGATATTATATCATTGAATTCAAATTTAACACCATCCATTACAGTGACCCACTTGTAACCTACCGTACAGCAGAGCGACATCCACTTATCCACCTTTTTTTTTGTTGATTTTACCCAACGTTTTTAAAAACTACTAAACATTTAGCAACCTTTTCTCCCTCATGTAACGAATTAAATTCATAAACGAAACTAAACTGCGTCATCTCTTTTAATAATATTAATTATCTAAAACAAAAAATGTAGGTACAAAATATAATAGTAATAACTTAAGTAATTTAATTAAATGCACCTAGTGTAATGTAATGAAAATTCAATCTATTCTTCCAATGCAAAAAAAAATGTAACGCAGGCTAATAACCTTGTAGTCGATGCCTTTAAAAATTAATGAAAAAATAATAATAATAATTATATAATAGCAATATATTCGTCCTCCGCTCAGATTTTTTTTTGTATGCTTTATCAATTTATTATTGAATTCAAATTTAACATTTTAACACATATATATTCCATACAATTTACAATGATGAGTAATATACTATATAAATGACGATTGACGAGGCACACTCGATTTTCATCTATTTGATTATTCTAAGTACAAAATAGAAACATTATAATATAATGTTGTTTTTAAGATTGTAACTTGATGAAGTTCTACAAAATAATATTTGTATGTGTTAACTAATATTATTCTTTATATATATGATATATATATCCTGAGTGAAGCGAGAGAATGTATATTGCTATATGGCCATATTGGTTTTATTACAATAGGTATTCTTTTTTTTTGTATCCGCCATCATATTTTGAAAGTCTGAATCTTAAAATAATTGATTTAATCTTTAATCAACTTTTAGGGTAGATTTTGGTAGAAAATTTGATCTAGTTGGTACCTACTTTGAAAGTCAGAAGCAAAAAATTCGTAGTACTTTTTTAAAATTATTTGTAAAATCTAGATAACAAAAAACTGTAGGAAAACTGGAATATATTTTACACAACAACATTTTTTGTCAAAATCGATAATTTATACGTACTATAAATTGTAATTCAGAAAGAAAACCCGTAGACTTTTTACACTTGATAAATATTTTTTAATTAATTTTTAATATTTTTATTTAATACTAAATTCCTCATAAGATTTTCTTACCGAAATAAAAATTATTTCACTTATACTTACTTTATGAAAAAAGGTACACCGATTAAACCACTGATAGTTATTAATTTATCATATACCTACGGTACATGTTGGAACTAGGCAGAGAATATGCGACTTCACAATAAGTAATAACACAATAATAAATATTGAATTTCATTGTAATCAGAGTATTCAGTTACAATTTTTGTAGGTATATATTTATTATTATTTATTTGTTACCAAAAGTGATATATATTATTATGGATTTTTTACTCCTTCTCCGTTAATTAAATGTTTGTCGTTGATCGAGAATTGAGACTGCGACCAGTCGCAACGGATCCTATAGAAGGACATTTCGATTAGTTCTGGTTATTTTTTTTATTATTCGCACTTTCACTTTACCACAGTTAATGTACTGCTAGTAGTTCATTCTAAACACATATTAGTGTGATACAAATATTCGTAACGTCAAGACTTTCAACTGCGTTTTGTTTATTTTGAATTGTTTGTACATCCGCACATAGGTTTCGAAATTATAAGTATTAAGTACATTTTTATGTTATATATTTTTTATAGTTTTTTTTAAATAATCAAATTTTTATTGAAAATGGCTACAAGTATGCTAGTAAATCCGTGGTCGATGAACCCGACCAATTTTCGGTACGATCAAAGGCACTATAAAAAAGACTCAAGATTTGTAATGGACTTGTACACTTTGACTTATGACTCGCACGAAAGTCTGGATTGTCATGGCGTTGTAAACAATAATGTAAGTTAAAAATATTTTATATCTTGTAGGCAATTCATTAGTACAGACATAAAGATATAAAATTCTTACAACATGTTAATATTGTTACTATAGAATAGCCATTACGGTTTACAATAGGCACTATCACAGTATCATTTAATGTAGAAAATATATTATGTACGATGTACATATTATGCTATATTGTAGTACCTATAGATAGTAGATATATAGACAGGTGGCACATTTTATTTGTATGTGGGTCACGCATTTACATTTTATACATAATGTAATAAGTATGTAATAACTAATAACTATTTTGTATACTAACCTAATACAAATTATCAGAAAGCTAATCGTGTTTAAAATTAAACTATATTATACGAATAATAATTAATAACTATAATTACCACCTATTTAAGTTTAATTTTAGATGTCCCGAGTCCAGACATTTAATTATTTTTTTAAATCTACATAGAAAATAAATGGCATGTAGATAAACATTGCAAAATGGCTAGTGGTCACAAATATAGTGTTCAATTCTTGTTTTTAATTATTTTATATAGGTACTTACTATAGACCTCTCTAATTTATTAAAGCACAACTAATATTTTTTTTCACTTGTAATTTGTACCTACCGTTTACTGTTGCACACTAAACAAAAAAACATCTTCCATATTAACAATCAAAATTTGAGAAATTATTTATGTTCAAAAAATTTTAATTTTATTGGCATGAAAAATACTTTTGTCATCAAAATGATAAATTGTGTATAAATGTGTAATATTAACTTTTCGGTTTTTTGTTCAGTGTGACAGTAAATATCTAATTTAGATATCTACACCTACTGTAATTACTAATAACTAATAAGACAGTAATAATAATATAATAATTATATTATTTACCTACCTATATTAGATAATATTTAAAATGATTAACTAGACATTAAACTATTACAGACTACAAGTATATATTAATAATTGGTAAAGAAACAATAATAATATGTGTCGTACAAATATTGATAAGTTATGAAGGGAAATTATTAACATGTATAAAATCGAAATAGTAAGAAAACAAAATGAGGTCTACTCGTATTTTGTAATGATTAATGGATGACTATAAAAAAGGCTAAGAGCCTTTCAAGGCGCCCGCAGTAGATGTATCTGCAATACCTACATACAACTGCAGGGGTGTTATGACAGGTTATGTGTATCGTCGTTTATATTAAATATGATTATTAATACACAGATATAATTAATAATTAGTAATTACCTACAATACAAATAGGGAAAGTAATATAATGATATTATATACTATACCAGTAGTAGCTAGTACGGTAGGTACAGTACCTATATAACATATTAGATATTATATTATGGCTTATACAATAGCTTATACATATTAATTAATTGGAAAGTCAGTTATCTCATAATTTAGTTGAAAACTTATAACGGGTATTATTCTTAATATATAGTTACTATTACAGTCTACAGAATTACAGAATGATTTACCAAGCATGCTCATCCCTATTTTTGGATTTAATAATGAATTTTGCTTCTTGAGGGTTCTGTCATACTCGACCATCCTCCTTCCTCATACTAAATTATCATGTAAATTATTCTCCTCCTACTATATTTGTTTATTGTACAAATGCTTCAGATTGTAAATATTCTATTTTAAACTAATGAATTTATTAAAATTCCTATTTTTGAATTTTTCAAATAGGTAGGTCAAAGGTATATAAGTATATTAAATATTAATTTAAGACCATATTTGCAAATTCTTGAGAATTTTTTTACTACTTAAAGAGTGTCCTATAATCTTGTAAATTATTTAGTGGATATATCTTTTTTAAATTTCGATGTACCTATTATAGGTATAATACTATCTCCACAGGACGACATTACTTAAGTAGTAAAACAAATTTCAAGAATATGAAAATACGAGCTTTAAAAAAAATTCCAAAAATCAGATTTTGAATAACTGAATTATTAAAGAAAAAAGGGGTGAACATGCATTGCAAATCATGATGTACAGTAAATATATATGCGTATAATATGACCAACTAAAAAGGCTTAATTTTAGTAAATAACCAGTCACTAAACAAAATCTAGTAAAAAATCTATCTATATACAATTATAATTTAATTACCAATAGAAAAATATAATTATTCTATTGTCTCCTCTATTCTATTTGTTATAAATTTGATTTACTTAGTTTAACCTTGACTGATATACATTTTAAAATGTATAAAACGAGTAACCCGCATACAATATTGTCTGGGTAATCCTTAACAAAGAATTCGCGAGTAATGAAAAGTGACGTTAATTATTTTCAAGGTACCTATCTATTAAAGGAAATAATTTTTTCAAGTGGTGAAAAATATGTTATTAATTATTGTAATTTTAAATTACATATATTTACATAAAACTATAAAAAATTATTATGAGCTTGGTACCCACAGAAAGAGATTATTTTGAATAATTAAAACTTATAAAAAAGGAGGAAGTCACTTTGCTTGTAAGTTTCGACTTTCGAGTGAGCCTTGTCATTTAGTAGACACTGGCCAGTGACCACTGAAATTGACATTGTCATGTTAAATTTGAGTTAAATGATGAATCGACTATTGCATACCTATTCCTACGAACGATCATTCTGAGCGGAGACAGTAATCATCAGCTTCTATTTCTAAGGATATTTTATAATATATTTATATTACCTACTATAGGTATCTTATTTTTCTATATTAGTAAGACAGTAGCCAGTAGGTGAGACCGTTGATTATTTATTTTATTTTACCGTTGACGATTATTATTTATTATAATCATAATAATATTATAGCGTATAATATTATTGTTATTTATTACCTTATAAAAGTTATAACTTAAACGTTAAAAGTTAAACTAAAATTGAAATATTGAATACATTATTGAAAAATGAAAATTCACATATTTTAATGGTTCATGTTAAATAGTGTTTAACAGAAATACCGACATAAGTACAGCAGATTATTTGGTATTTTTATTGATTTTTATGTACCTATAGGCAGTGTTTGGCAAGTTCCTTATAAAAAGGAATTCGTTCCGTTCCTCGTTTTTTAAAAAAAAAAAAAAGAAATTCGTTCCGTTTCTTGCGTTCTTTAAAAAAAAAAAAGAATTCGTTCCTTTGGAAAATGAATGAGTTCCTTTTTTAGTTCCAAATAAAATAAAAATTCTTATTTAATCATCATAATTTTCATATGCTACTTCTTTAATTTTTAATTCTAATATATACGAGTAGGTACATATTTTATAATTCTATTTTGAGATTTTCTTCAAAATTAAATTGTTGGCCAACGTATGTTGATACCCGATAACGATCACTAATTAGCAATATGCATTATACTCATAAAAATAATATATCTTAAATTCAATTATTCACATACTTATCTGTGTAAATTATTGGAACTAGAAAGAACGAACGATTTTGTCATTTTTCCTTGAAAAAAAGAACTAGTTCATTTTCTCGTACTTTCTTATAAAAAGGAATTCGTTCATCGTGCCCTTCTTTAAAAAGGAATTCGTTCCAGGAATCCGTTCCTTCCAAACACTGCCTATAGGCTATAAGCCATACATATTATATAGTTGAATTTAGTGTTTAAAACTTTATATATAGACGTATGTGACACGTATATATAGATTTTAGGTAGGTACTTATATACAAATAGAAATTAATAACATAAAAATAATAAATTCAAGCATTTATTTATTAATTGTAGTCTAAAGATACATAATAACTACATTACGTAGGTAGTTATTTTGTTCTTTATATTTTTAAAATTTCTATGTAGGCATATGCTGTATTTATTTTTTGGGTATAGCGATAGCGTATTATTGTCAATATTGATACCTATATATCTATGGTATATCATATATTTTCTCGATACAATATAACAACGGCACGTAAAACAACAATTGATTATATATATTATTGTATTATGCTATACATAATATTATAACCCACAAGCATTCTAAAATTAATGAAAAAAAAACGTAAGGTACCTTTGTCTTATTACATAACCAAAACTATTGTTTACTCGACTATGTTCCACGAAACTGCAGTTGACCTTCCTCGGCAACCGCAAATATTATATTTGCAACACATATTATACATTTATACCTATTGTAAATGGAGGAAAGGTGGAATGAAATATATTTTAGAACACCAAATACGAAGGTCTCTAATTATTTAATCAAATAATAACAATCAGAAGTAGTTAAGTAGTCATATAGCCTTATAGGCAGGTGCCTACCTAATTAGATACACTTTTAGCTTTCGGTACCTATAATACCTAAAAAGTGACACTATTCAGCACCAGTGGCATAATTTTGGGATGAAGAGCCAAGGTGTGTGGACGTGTGGTTGCACCCTTAACTTTTGTAATAGTCCCAATTGTTCCTCTGAAAAAATTGCACCATTATTTATAAAATTAAATTAAAATTGTGTTTTTTTATTAACAGTTGCAATTAATAAACAAATAGCGTGCTACCAATTAATAATTGAGTAACTATAAAGGTTTTTTTCTTAACTCAAAAAATATGTTAAGTCGTATTTACGCACTACCATTGGCGATGAAAAAATAAATGATCTAATGGTTCTTAATGTTGTACAAGAATAAGTAAACAATATAAATGTTACACTAAATTAAAAGACGCTGTAGAAATATTCGCCAAAATTAAAAATTAACGATATCAGCTTTTTTAAAATGCAGTGTTTTTTCCAAAGCATTTTGATTTTATTGGTTATAAATATAAAATAGAATATTTAATGTCAATATAATGTTACCCCACTAATGTGAAAGATAACTCAAAACGAGTAAAAATATGTTGAAAATGTCTATATGTATATAGAAAATAATAAAATAAACATTTTACGAATTTGCAAATACTATCAGTTAATGGTTATATTAGTTTTTGAATAACAACAAAATAAGAAAATTATTGTACGAGAATTTGTTAATTTATGGTTGTATATTATACAATGTCTAACTTTTATTTTTGTTAGATGTAGGTAAACTTAGCCCCCAAGCCCCACCCAATTTGTGCCCATGGTTACATCTTATCTCCTTGCATGACGCGTAAACATTTTTATTTCATCAAATTGTTTTTGTAGAATAATCTGATTGTTGCATATATAGGGATACCTATAGTGCTTTACCTTTGTCGTGATTACATTTTTTCGTGCGTCGCGTTTGGTATAGACTAGGTAGGTATCTAAAAGAAA
Organism: Metopolophium dirhodum; assembly: GCF_019925205.1. Lineage (NCBI taxonomy): Eukaryota > Metazoa > Arthropoda > Insecta > Hemiptera > Aphididae > Metopolophium > Metopolophium dirhodum. The sequence goes on along the minus strand of NC_083560.1, from coordinate 60,131,690 downwards.
ACGGGTATATCGCGAGGATTTGAAACAGCGTAATAAGATCAGCATATTATGCATTTATAATAATTATCATAATTTATAAATTATCACAATTTGGTGACTTTAACATCAATTTGTATGATAAGAAATCGGAAACTTTTAAAACTTTCCTTATGGACACCATGAACTAAGATAGTACTACCTTAGTTCATGATGGACACATTCAATTTACATATGATAAACACATCAGCAGAATCTACAACGAGAGATGACACCACTATCGATGCAGTATTTTCAAGATATTTGGAAAAAATTTCATCACAAACATACGTATCATATTTCAGTTATCACAGGCCTGTAATTTCAATTATTGAATAATATAATTAATATCTATAATAGTAATTAAACAGTAATAATAATAATTTTCATTTTCATTTATTTTTCACATTTACTTATATTTTGAATGGTTCCACTAAAATGTATTTGTAATATATAATATTTGTTAGAAATTAAACTTCGTTTCAACTGGGTGCACATGACAGCACTCACTTTTTTATTTTAAGAATTTCGAAATCAAATTTATTAATCAAATTTAAATGTTTTTGTAATATATTTTGATTTTATAAAATTATTATAAAATTGAAAATATTGTGTTAATGTTTTGATTTAGTTATTTTTATAATATTTTAAATTGAACTTCATCAGAATTTGATAAAAATGTTAATATTTTAACTTTAATTAATGTTGTTGGTAATATGTTTTGAAGATTTTTAATTGGTTAAGTATTAATTTTCAAATTTGAATATGTTGCAAATATTGTGAAAATATTCAACTAATATAATTTAAAGTTATATTATTTTATGGTTTTTTTTAACGTGATTCCGGTTACTTACGCGTGGCTTTTAAACCAATTATTGCATTAATTGGACAGAAAATGCGTATAAAAACCCGAAACGTATCGAATATCGACATAAACGAAACAATCATCCGACGGTCGGCCGGTCAGCGGCATTATTTATATCTAACCGCAATTGCGACCAACCGCCACGAACCCATTTTGCGTCCAAACCACATACCTACGGATTTTAAACTTTATTAACTACGCGAATATATACCAAACGGGGTTTTATATAGTAATACAACTAGAAATGCCAAAAACATTTTGTTTAATGTATAAGTTTTTTTACAATGAATAAAGATGATTTCATGAATAAATTGAAAATAAAATAAGTCGAAAATTTCAAATGATTATAAATAATACCTGTAGTAGGTAAATAACACGAAAAGAGCCAAAATATTTTTAAAATGATACTAAGTCTATAAAATTCTATTATAAATAGTTTGAAGAAATGCATGTCTTTCAAACCAAAAACCATCACTAAAAATTTTAAATCGTAGCATTATTACTGCTCCAAAAATAAATGGCACAAAAATAAAAACCTCATCATTTTAAAACCAACACCCATTCATTGTTCCGCTCTGATTCAAAAATAAATTGTATATTCATGTACCTATATATATATTATTATATGATAAATACATAAATATATACATTTTTATTTTTATTTTTACGGAACATGTAGAGTAGAAGATAAAACTATAGATGTATAGGTAGACCTACATGATTTAATAAAATAAATAATTTTTTTTTAGTTATTTCAACTTTAAAATTTTAACCGTACCTATACGTACTAAGTAACGATTTTATTATATTGATATATAAATATATGCTATGCATGGCTATACAAAAACCACTATAGACGATATACTATTTTATTATATATTATATTTATATGACTTATTGTCGTTTATAAATAGTATAATTTTCATCGCAATTTCCCCATCGAAAAATCAACAATGTATTATTCTATAACACTTTAAAGGTCACAATAGCCGCCCCCACGAGTCGCGGGTGTAATCGAAAACGCACGTCCGCCACAATTCGGGCACGCAATTATTAAACACCCCAAAAATCGATATCCTCTACTGCGTCGTGTATGCATGACGTGTGCATGCGTGTAAGGTTAGGTACCTACTCGACTACCCGATATGTTATTGGTGCGACTGCAGAACAACAACATATTATATTATTATTATTATTAAAATGTTCGTGTGCACGCGATTTTTATAAAATTTATTACGCAACTAAGAAGTAACAAAAACCATACACAACTAGGTCAAAAAATATGTACCGCTTTTCCGTTTTCCATAGTATATAATAATACTATTTAGACACGGGTAACTGGTAAACTCTGTTGTGTTTACCTCCAAGCCGAAATTGATTTGCCTCTATCCGTGGCTAAATAATATATTTAGCCATGCCTCTATCTATATAGAAGAGGAAAAAAAACATTTATATTGATAACTGATAAGGCGGTCGGGATTATCATAATTATTGGGTAGAGTCTACGCCGCCTTTGACCCGCCGCAGTCCGACTAACAAAAATCGTTAAAACAAACTCTGTCAGTGAGACGGCTTTTGAATGTGTCCCGTTCGAACGTAACGGGACGTACCCATTGAAGCGCCGGACGATTGAATCGCGTTTTCATCACTGTACCATGTCGGATCATTCGTCACTAGTCGCAACGTTCAAAGAAAAACTGCGACCCAGATACTATGGCAAGTCCGGCGGAGCGAACAGTCGTTACATCAAAGAGAACATTTATTTCAACGGTATAGCCCTCAAGGAGTCGCTGCTGCACGACAACGAGTATCAGGAAACACAGACCCATAAACGCATGCTGATCGGCCACAACAACAAGACCGCCGCTTACCCGAACAACAAGTGTCTAGAGCTGGAAAAAGGTTGTTTCATATATCAGAATCCTGCAAGCCATTACGACGACAACGATTTTATACACAAGTTCACGGACATGTCTATGGTTAATGAGCTGGGGGTGGTCAACAGCAATTACACGCATTCCTCAGACACCAAAACGTATAATCTGGTAAACCGTTTTGATTGAAATATATTTTTTTTTCATCACAAGTGTGATTGTTACTGCTGTTGATCATATTCTTGTGTAAGATATGTAGCAGTTTAGTATTTAAGAAATTATGACAAAGGCATAAATCTAAAAATACCTACTTAAACATTTTGTATCTAATATCAGAAAATTGTATTATTCTCATAGTCCATAGGTAACCACAAAACTGCTAGAATAAAAATAATATATTAAATAACTGAAAATGGTAATATGAGAATTAGACTGAATCAGCTTTAAGTTGTAATTAAAATATGTTTGTTTTTAAATATTTTTTTTTTATAGATAATGAATATTTAAACTTGTTTCAGAAAAAAAATGACCGTGAAGAAATTCGTAAACGCTTAGTAGATGGTTATCATAACACAAGAAAGTCGACAAAAAAATCAAGTTTAGAATCTAGATTACAAAACAGTAAGTAAAATCTTACTTTAAACAATTAAGTACATCAAACATAAAATGTATGTATTGTGCAGATATTTAACTATAGTAATAATTTATAATATTTAAATATTAGGTCATAGGCGGAGCTTGATAAATTTAGTTGGGAGGGCTCAAGCCCCAGATTATTTTTTGAAAATAATCATTAATAACTACCTATGTAGTTTGAAATAATTTTAATATATCTTAATACAAATATGAACAAATGTATTGCATACTATATTATTATTACAATATTAATACAAATACAGAAAAAAAAATTAAAAATTGAAACAGAAGAAATAACTTTGGCTGTTTTCTGAAATAATATTAGAAATTGTATTTAACATTTCTGTAGACTGTAGTAAAAAACTAAAAACTAAAAATAACAAGTTAACATAGATGTTTTCTTAAACCATACTTTAAGTGTCTTTAACTTCTTGTACTTAAGTACCTAAACTTACCATAGGTAATAAAATAATAAATTTGGAAAAAAAAATAATAAGTTACCCAATATGAACCATAAATTATTTGTGTTTGAATTCTTCTTAAACCACATTTGAAAAATTCTTCTAGAATCTGTTTTCATTCAATTGAGGTCTTGATTAATTCATTTTCTATGTGTTTTATTGCCAAACTACTGAATTGATTTGAATCATAGAAGTCCTTAGCTAATTTTTAATCCTTCTCATTGCTGAAAAGGACCAGTCACATAAAGCTGAGACAGATATACTTCAATACTTGTGGCATTATCGACTCTCATTATCTCGTTGAATAATCAATATTTTTTTAACTACGGATTTTTCTTAAACGACTCTTTATTTTGACTACATATTAAACCATTTAACTAATAAAAAATTAGTATTGTGATGTCCTTTAAGTACCTTATATACTTGTGAATAATGATATACAATTATTAAAACTGTTAATACATAACTTCGCTAAAAACATTTGGGGAGGCTAATCTAAAACTTGGGCCTCCCCCCAAGCCCCTCCCTAGCACCGCCTTTGTATTAGGTATTTTAAAATATTTCCTCAAATCTTTAACAGTATGCATAAAAGGATTGAATCACTTGACAGTTTATTCAAAACACTTTAAAACTATAAAAAAAGTTATATATATAATATACTATATCATTATAGTCACCTATATGACTTGTGTTATGTACATTGTACCCCAATTTATTTGTATACTCATATTGTTTATGTGAAAATAATTAATAAATCCATATCAAATCATAGTTAAATACTGAATTGTATCCATTAACATAATATAATAATATTTTATTTTATAGGTTCTAATCTACAGCTATGCTTTATGAACGAACAATCTTCAGACACAGAGTTACCAATTAATAATTGTGACATCTCAGCTGAAGATGAGAAGCTAAAATCTGCTGTATGTATAATAGTTGACTTTCAATCCTAAATTCTTGCATTGTACTTTAAGAGTATAACAATTTAAAAAAAAAAAAATTGAGTAACATAGTAATTTTCAGGCTGAACTTAAACAAGGTTTGAATTTGGCAAAAAACCGAGCACGAGCACATATGATTTCAGATCAGCGCAATTGTGTAATTTCAGCTGTAATTAAAGAAAGTCTTTCAAAAGTAAGTTATTATATTGTGTAATTTAATAACCAGAATATTGGTTATTTCCTTTTTTAATATTAAATACAATTTTTAAAGTATGGTTGTTATATTTCTGTATGTATGATTTAAGTTTATTAAAGCTTAATGAGTTATGAGGTATTTTATTATAGGTTTATAATATTATACCAACCATATTTTGTTAAGTGTACACAGATATTTGTTATCTACTTCTTACAAGTGTGTAACATACCAAATTGACGCTTAGCAGATCACTTTAAGCTTCATTAGTTTAAAATTTAGAGTGACTCGACCTATTATAAAACTTGATGGTAAGAACATTATATGTTTTTATGTAAGTTTGCTCTACGATAATTCAGTTTTTAAGTGAGTTATGAGTATTTTTAATTTATGCTATATTGTACATGCAACACTTGCTAAAAAATTAAACTATCATAAAAAACCTACACACAAACACCAATAATATTCTTACCATAAAGTTTCATAATAGTTCAATTCATTCTAATTTTAATCTAAAGAAGCTAAACGTGATCTGCTAAACTAAATTTGTTATTACGTACTTGTATGTATATACATACTAAAAAAAGTTGACTGATTGTGCTTCAAGTAATTTTTTTTTTTTGTTAATATTTTAAATTTATATCGTCACTTAATATTCAGTGTAATATTTTTGTCTATTATCTAATATATATTTTTTTTAGGTTGGAGTGAAGTTAGACAATGATAGAAGACGTGTCAGTAGACATTTCTTAATGCGTTTGAACTTGGCACAACTACAAGTTATTGTTAATGATCTACATTCTTACATCGAATGTGAGTATATGTCAACTAGTTTGTCTATAAAAATATGCAAGTATACATTTTTTTTTTTTTTAGACTTAAACGAAAGCCTTGTGAATTTATTACTAGAAAGAGATGAATTACACATGGCGAAGGATTCAATGTTGGTTGACATTGAAGATTTAAAACACGTTAATCGCATGTCATATTAGTGCAAATACTACTTTCACATTTTTGAAACTATCCGTATTTTATAAGTGTGTGTAACTTTAAAACATTAGAACTGTAGTGTCGGATATTACTAAATAATATCATTAATGTTATTTTCATTCCTTCAAGTATTATAGTTATAAGTTATAACTTATAAACAAGGTTGTACCCAGAATACATTAATTATTAATAGATCATGTTGTTTTATTTTGTTATTTAGACATTATCATAAAAGACAAATAATTCTTTAAATAATATGAACAAATTTCATCGGAAAAGTGAACTTTTAGAGGTACAGCCTTGTTTATTAATATTTAGATTATTGAAACCTATGGTTAGTGCCTAGAATATATTGTTAGGTAATTAAATTGTTTTTAAACATTTTATTTGCATATGTCCTATTATTATATTACATCATATATTATAATAGGGTATCATTTTGTAGTTGATTTCATAATTTAAATATACTTAAATGGATAATGATAAAACAAATACCTAAATCTTTCTCATTTTATTGATCTTATAGTTTTAATTTTACTTTTATTTTACTACTGTACCATTACTTAGTACTGTTAATTATTAATTACTATCAAGTATGAATATCTTCTTGTTGTTTAAACATTTAATATTAATTCTTTAAATTTTAATAAACCATATTTAAGAAATAAACACTTAATTTCAAAATATTATTACTAACTATAATTACTGTAATATATTATAATTATAATATTATATTAATTGTAATTATAAATAAAAACATCTTTATCACGATAAATCACATAACGCTTACAACATAAACCGACACTACAGAACATACTTTATGTTTTGCTTACGCACAAAATGTAATATCTATTTAGGTATCTAACTAACCAAAACTGTTGTTATGTTATTATGTTAAACTATTTTTATGTTAAACTATTTGTATGCTAGAATATTTAGATTTTGTTTGTGTATTGGCTTGTCTTTTTAAATCAATACACAATATTATGGAATAAAAATAAATGTTTTCTTTATTTTATAAATTACCACAATATTTGTGTTGTATCATAGTCAATATTATTGTTGAAAATATTTCCTTTTTCACGGATACAGCTTTTGATCATTTTTTCAAAGATTTTAACAACTTGACAGTAAAATCTTATAATAACATAATATGTTATCATAGCTGAATCATACTATACAATTTGAAACAAATTCAATGAATACTTTATTCATGTACCACAATCCAAAGAACAATATAAACATTATGGTATCTACATTTGGTTCATTAAGAAAAATTTTTAAATAATTCATAAATACTTGTACAATGTAATACTTGATAAATTATTAGTTAAAATAAGATGACTGTTTGAGTAATAAATTAATAATACATTTGAATAATTCTTTCAGTTAATCTCAACAGACTGAAATTACATTTCACTATTATCATTTATCAAATAAATTGAGACAGCAACATTTTTACTTATAAATTAATAGCATATAGAATTAATAATCAGTAGCATACGCAGGATTTTAGTTCGGTTAGGGTTTTACCTGAGTAAATAATTTATATTATTTTTTTCTAAACAGTTTTTATTCAACAAATTCTAGTTTGTCTACATTTACTGTATTTAACCTGATCATCTATAGTGCCTCTCCGGGCCCTAATAAACATAGTAATAATCGATGAGCGATGCGATGATACACCATCGATTGTGGCAGATGTTTAGCAATATTCTAAAACAGCAAAAAAAAAAAAACCGAAACTATGATTATTGACGTTGTTGTCATATTCAACAATTTATTTTATATTTATTAAAAATTACCAACAATTGATCTGTGTGTACTAAAATGGTGGTAAGTAATTTTTTTTTTGGGGGGGGGGGTCAGAACCCTAGAACCCAACCACTGTGTATGCCACTGAATGTATTTATATAACTGTATTTCTAATTAATATGTATGCAAGACTTATTTTATTGAATATAGATTTATTAATAAGACTCAGAACTTCTAGTTATGGCATATTTGTGATTAATAATCGTATAAAACTAAAACAACTACATGTTTCTAGTATCTTTGATTGCATAAATTATTTAATACTGTTTTGCAACTGATATATTGTATAGATGTTTAAAAAATAAACTTAAATTTCTTTCTTTCTTTGCAATTAACATAAAGTTACAGTCAACAGTTTTGTTATAGATTTGTTATCAAACAATTAATATATTTCTAGTTTATCCATTCTGTTTTTTAGTTAGATTTAACACTTCAGATCAAAAACAAAAAAACTATGCAAAAGAAAAATGAATGTATACAAATCATGAAATGTTTGCAAAGGATTTGAATTTTGCATTTATATTTTTATACATTGTATTATGGCCTACAGTCTAGATTATTGTGAAAATAGTATGCCTGATGTGAAATATCTAGAGGAGAATATTAAGTTACATACTGTTTTAAACAAGTCATGTGAATCAACATAAAGGTTTTAATGACTTTAAACTCTGAGCCTTAATTTCAATGCTTGCAAATAACATACTACCATTGATTATAAATAATAGTACTTATAACGTGTGATACTATATACAGTTAATCAATTTTAAATAACGAAGTTACAAACAATTTTTACCTTTATTGTTATTACTATCTCTTAAATTAATAGAGTACCTACTTGACCTTAATTATAATCCGACTTTAAATCACTAGCAAAACTCTTAATAAAAGTATACCTACCTAATATGCGTTATAAATTATAATACATGGAAATATGGAAATAATTAAATATGCACATTTGGGCATTAATATAAACTAAAAATAAAAAAAAGTTATTTGGGTACAGATTATTATTTATTACTTATTAGAATTAGATAAGTAGGTATACAAATATTAAATTTAAGTTTTAAATTGTTATAAAGATAAAAATTAATTAATTAATGATGTTGAAGTAAATTGATCTTTGAAGCAACACTATTCAAAATTATCTAGAGAAATAAACACTGATAAATCTTTTATCTGTTTACTTTTTTTTTACGCTACTTCAAATAAAATAAATCCCATTCTAAACACAAATAAGCATAAATTGCACCAAAACTGGAAAATTAACAGTATATAATTTTTTATTGGGAATCTATGATACAGTTAATTTGCTATTTTCATCTGTATATATAATAATTAGGTAGACAATTTTATACAATCCGAGCCCTGACGATGACTTTACATCTATGATAAACTTATAAGTCGTCATTAATTTTAATCATTATAAAAAATTAAACATTCATAATAATGACAATTGTATTTGGTACATACTATATAATATATAATATTAATGTACCTATAAAATGTCTGTTAAAATAAATAGTATTTAGAAGTTTTAAAAATAATCTATCAATACAAATTTTTTTAGGTTTTTCCTATTAAATATCAGTAATATAATAATATTTAAAAAAGGATACGTATCAAACACCTTTCCCATTTTTCTACTAAATATAATTCAGTGACCAGTAAGTAACGCATATACCAATAGGATATGAAGCTGAAAATCTTCAACATTTTAGGTGAAGCACAGGAATATTCAGTGAAAAATCTGAAACAGATCATGGTTTTTTTTTAATCACTAAAATAAAATAATTGTTTAATGGAATACCAGAGTAAAACTATAATATATTAATTTAATACATACTACAAAGACACAATAATGACTGTGTGGCATATGTTCTCGTTCCGATGTCAAACAAGGTACAAGACGAGTCAAATAATTATAATTCGTTGTTATTCATATATGCACATGTCGATTGTGCTGTTCAATGCAAAGTTATTATAATTTTGTTTGCAAGCAGAAACTATATACACATTGTCGCATATCAGTGGCTTCTTCGATTCTAAAATTTGAACAATGTATATTAGCATAACATCGACGACAAATATAAATATATTATAATGAACGTATGAGAATGAATAATAACCATTAGGTAACTATAACTATACAACTAGTACCTACCTACTAATTATGCGTAAATTCGTATGTGGGTAGTATGCAACTATGAACTATGACGTACAAAATATGTATACAACACTACAACTATAGTATGATTGTCCGTGTAGATAATGTATTAATATTATATTGTTATTATATATTTAGATGTATCCGATATTTTGTTTATTGTCATTTTGTCGGTCGTCTGATATTCAGTAGTCGGTACCGTGTAACCATATAGTGAAATGGCTAAAACGACAAATACAGTCAACAGTTGATTCACACATCACAGAATAGATTATAATATATTATAATGGGTACCTTCCTAATAATTGATAATAAAATTATATATTATTTGTATAATATTATATTGTTATGATATTAGACCGTGTAGTGTGTATGTTTGGTTGTCTAACTTGAGGCAGTTGAGGGACAAACTCGAGTTAAGCTTAATACTACCTCACTACAAGTAGTAGTATAGACGTCAGACTGTGTAGTCTACAGTAGACAGTAGTGCTAACTATAATAGCCAATAGAGATTTTACGCAAACATTTTAGATTTAAGAATAACTAATAAGTTCCCTACTTCAATACTTGCATATTATCATAAACATATTTCTACGAAACATGTATAGACTAACACAATACGTCACGTTCACAAATTGTAACTAGATTTTAAAACTGAATTATTAATATTTTACAGTGTAAAAAATCAGACGACTTCAAAATGTTATTTAAACTACAAACATGGGGAAAAAGGAGAAGTAGGTAACCACAAATTTCAAAATATTTTCATTTGTTTTGAACTGTTTACGGACACTTACAGTTTCCAATATTATTAGTTTTTTTTTTCTATGAATGTCAATACAATTTTATTTGTCGGGTAAAAAGCTTGAAAATTTAATACAAGGCTCCTACTATATTGTTACAATGACAATTGAAAAATATTAAATTATATAGATAAAATATTATTAATATATTAAAAATAATTATTTCTAGTTAGAAATTCATAAAAATTTTTCTTTTTAAATCTAAGATTTGAAAATGTAATACAAGATTCCTCATAAGTTTATTTACCTTAATCAAAAATAAAATGTATGTAAGAAAGTCAAATTAAATTTTTATGAGCGATTGAAGTTCGTATTTTTACAAGATTGGATATTCACTTGATTTTTCATGTAGCAATGTTGTTATTTTGTTGTAATCCAAAACGAAAAACCGCAGACGCTTTAAATTTATATCATATGTTTATTTTATCAATTCCTATACTCGATAAAATTTTGAAAATGTTTTAACTAGTTTTGAGCTTTTTACGGAAATTTTCAATTTTTTTAGTTTTTTTTTCTATAAATGTCAATAAAATGTTATTTGTTGGGTCTAAAAGCTTGAAAATTTAATACAAGGCGTCTGATATATTGTTACTTTAACAGTTGAAAAATATTAAAAATACATAGCAACATTTTATTTTTATAAGCATTTAAAGTTCAAATTTTGACAAAATGTATAAAATTTAAAATTGAATAATTATTTTGCAGTTAAAAATGTATAAAAATTCAACTTGTATAGGATTGAAAATTTAAATCAAAGTTACATGTAGATAAGTTATAATTTATAAATTACTTTATTCACAATTATATTATTAAATATACTTAGTAATATCATAGGCTAACTTCGCTCAGGTCTTAGCTCAGGTCTAGGTCTTCGAACAAAATGAAATATTATATCACTGAATTCAAATTGAACACCATCCATTACAGTGACTCATTTGTACTGCACAGAACAGCCACTTGCCCACCAATTTTTTTTGCTTGAATATCGTAATTTTTCCAAATTTAAAATAAAATGTTTATAAACAAAAAAATAAGCTTATAATTTTTAGATTTTTTGCTTCCTGTATGAAATAAGTACCTAGTTATAAGAAACCATGTAGGTATTAAAATTTCAAGCCTTAGTTATAAATATTGAACACTGTACATTTTTAACTACAAAATAATTGGCAAATTATTATGATGTAATTTATTTTGTCAACATTTAAACTACAAATGCTTATAAAAAAAATAGTGCGTTAGTGTCTTTAGTATTTTTAATTGGCTAGTATAAAACTTATCAGGAACCTTGTATTAAATTTTATAACTTTTTGACTAAGCGAAAATGTTTTGTCGTTACAAAAAAAAAAATAAAAGATGTTAAATGTCTATAAATAGCTTAGAAAGAGTGATTTAAAAATTATACCACGCATAGAAAATTCTAATATAAACATTCTATGAAAATTTAAAATATTTGCGGCTATTTGTTTTTGAATTTGTGGAATTATGCTCAACGTTTACGAAGAACTTTGGATATCGTTTATCAATAATTTGATGATACATAATATAATGATAAACAATAAACATACAAAATACAAATAGTGAAAAAATGAATTACAATTTACACAATATAACATTATTCAAATAAAATTAAAACACATTTAACTACATATAGGTATATTTCAGTTTTAGATTTTAAATACAATTATAGTCATAATATAAAAATTTAAAGTAGTACAATATCTAAAATAACCAATAATTTAGTTTCTTAGGATTTATAAAATATTAATTGCAATTCGATTTATCATCGATTGCCATTGGAACTATTTTTATTAGATTTACAAACTTAATTAGACTATTGCAACACCAATAGTAATTAGTTAATTATTACAACTACTAAAGTATATTATATTATTATACATATTATTATGTTAAATATGTACCTACATGAAAACAATGTAATCATAGCCTAGCGCCCTAGCCAATGACCACATTTCCGATACAAATAGTTGTTATGTGACATCATTGGACAGAAAATTATAGGTTTTTATGTTAATAACTACTAACTACCTAGGAAGTCATTTACTCAATTCATATAGGCAATAACGGCATTTTCGAGCTTCATTAGCCAATATTGATTCATACATTGGCATTTATAAATACTAGCACTGTATATTATAATGAAATAACGAAAATTTGAAAACAACAGTTCGAATGGAATATGACTACCTATACGAGAACATTTTTTTATTGCTTTATAACTTATAAGTAATAACTAATAACTAATAACAGTCTCCCCAATAAATTATATAGTGCCTGATTTCCGTCCATGCCCTATGGCAAAGTATCCCTTTGCATTACCGAACAAATACGACTTAATATAGGTATACCGAATACCGGCGTACCGCACAAAATTTATTTTCCAATACCGCATATAAATATTGCTCAGTAAATTACAGTACGCGTATTCATCAAATTTCGTAACCCGCGTACATTCAGTTTACTGCGTGCAATTCACAAATATGTATATACATTTAAAGATTATTTTGTTTAAATTATAATAAATTTAATTTATATTATGATAAATATTATTTTTTAAATCATATAGTTAATAATAGTTAGGTAGGTAAACAAAAAACAATATAATATAGTTAAATAAATTGTGTTAAGTTTTTACTTTTATACGTTTCAAGTAGACAGTTGAAAATCATCTATAATTCATAGATATTTTATACTCTGGTTTGTTGATAAGTCATAATTAGACGAGTTGTATAAATAACCGATACCTGGAGTCTAGATCAGGATTGATTATCTACAGTGTTTGGAAAAAACGATTAAAATGGAACAAATTCCTTTTTAAAAAACGGCACGTTAAACAAATTCTTTTTTATAAAAAAAAAAACTCGTTAATTTTCTCGTTCTTTTTTTTTAATGAAAAATAACTACATTTTTCGTTCCTTTCTAGTTCGTTCCAATAATTTACACAGATATGTAAATAATTAAAATTAAGATGTATTTTTTTTATAAGTATAATGTATATTGCCAATTAGTGATCGTTTTTTTTATGCGATACTGGGCGTATTCGGCCATTAAAAGTATTAAGCGGAGTTTGTAAATCCAATAACAAATATAAGTATACCTACTTGTAAAGTTGTAAAAAGTCAATCGTAATTCTAAGTGTCATTTTAATAGCTTCTATTAAACTTGCTTTTTCGTATCTCACTTATCAAGTACTTCAGCCTATCCAATATTATTTTTAAAAGTTTGTTTGAGAGTTAATGATGGTATACTTGTTTTACTGATCAGACAATAATTTATTGTAAATATATTTAAATTCAAGTCTAGTTATAATTTTCTATTCAGAGGCAACATAATTATTAATTACTTTCTATAGCTAGCCGTAATATTATGTAACATGTACCAGCTAATATACAAAAAATTCCTTTGAAATGGGCTGACTTAGTCCTGTGAATTTGAGACATTAGAAACTTAAAATAATAGTATTTTACAACATTTTTTATAGGTACAATGTTTAATAACATTATCATAAATCATAATTCATATGTAGATATAACTAAAAAAGTAAAAATAAAATAATATTTTAATAATAATTGATAACAGCACCCTTACACGGAAAAAATAAAAATATAACGTTTTAAATAATATAAAAATATATTTAATTATAATTGTGAGCTATTCAATAATAATAAAAAAAAGTTAAATATTTACGTACTGGCTAAACATAATATTATGTATAACCTAGCATATGTCTAAGCTTGTTTAAATTAACTAATAGCGTAGGTATTATAACATTTTAGCAGGTAAAATATTAAACTGTTTATTAAATCTAAATTAAATACTTGTACATTTCTTTTTAAATATAAATTTGAAGAGAAAATAATTAACAGACTTAAAAATGTCGGGCAAGCAAGGAGAAGAAAAGAAAGAAGAAAAGAAAGTTACAGAAATGGGTTTTACGTAATTATACTTAATTTTTGTTTATGCGACACCTCAATACATCATTTATCTCCTTTTAGGCCAACTCCACGACCCGGTGGTTTCTTGAAAATCAAATTAGATGTAAAAGAGAAGAAGAATAAAGTACTCCAATTCGATCAATACCAAAATATCATAAGCAGAGTAGAGGATATGGAAAAGAATAAATTTAAAACTGAAAAGTCCGTCGTTAAAAATCCAGTGGCACCAACAATAACACCGATAAGAAGTTTAAATTTGCCAAAAATTTCTCAGGAATCGCTATTTGACAAATGTCTAATTGAGAATGAAGATGGTATAAATACATATAATTTATAATAACAGACATGTATAGAATATGCGTACATATACTAATTATGAACTATTTAGGTACCTATCAAATAAGCTTGTAATGTTAAAAAATATTTTGTAATTCAAAGTTTTGTACATTGCTAATAATTTTGTATGACATGCGTGAAGTTCAAATGGGCAATTATTGTAAATTTCGCCCACAGTGAACAGGTAGTAACATAATTAGTATAGTAAATTGCACTCGGCATTTTTTGGTTTCTTAAATGATTATAGTAAATTGCGCTCTCAATTCATCGATATCTATTTTAAACACTGTTGTACATATACCTATTTATTGTTGAAAACAATTTATTTTTATTAATATTTACTGCTATATATAAAATTGAACTAAAAAATGTTACAACTTAATATTCCAACCCATGTTTTTCCATTTTTTTATTAAATTATTTATTTCAACCAAACCAAAAAAAATTTAGAAGGACAGTAATAGCCACCTTAAAGCCACCTTAGTACTAATGCTAAAAGGCTATCATACAAATAATATTACTTATTAATATTAGTCTCTGCTGGGCACAATTTACTACATAGCAATTTATGCCTGAAATGTATTGGTCGCAATTTACGGTTGTCCGTTAAAATTGAGGGTTAAGGACTATGCGATTACTCTGCAGGAACATTACTCGTTACATTTTGAGTTTTAAAAAATAAAACATCATAAACTATGAAATAATAACAAATACATATACTATTGCAGATAAATATTTCCATATTGGTTTTCAACTTATATACCTATAATGTTTTATCTAGATTTTTTTTTATATCTTATAATTGAAATTAAATTTACAAAATAGGTAAAAATTTAAATTTTATGTGCAAAATAATAAATTATTTATCAATTATCATTATTATCTTTCTATTTAACTATTTTTTTAAACTTGAAACATTTTATAATCAATATTTATATCTTGATGTAGGACAAGCGCAAAATGATTACGAAAAATGGTTGGACGAAACTGCCCCAGCTAATGACACCAATCTCATGGATAATCTTGAAGAAGCGATCAATTTTATTGTACTATTGGCATCAAAACCAGAGGCAGACTCCAGCGATTTCGATGAAATGCAAGCTATTTCAGTAGTACAATTTTTACGCACTATTAAATCACCTAATGGTCAATATGAGCCTAACAATCTACGATTGATGGAGTATATCGACAAAAAAGGAGAAGAATTTCACAAAAAATAACCTAATTGTAAATATACGACAACATTTACACAACAAAATTAAAATTTAGTATGTGAGCTTACAAATATGAGTCATGATTTGCCTGTCTCCTGACTTCCTGGGTAATAGATAGGTATAGGTATTATAATGTACATAATATAGGTACAGTAACCAGGATATTTTAAAGGAGGTGATTTAATATAATGTTTAAATAAAACTTGGAGGGATGATACGGTCAAGGGGGGATTTTTAAACACCCAAAACACCCCTTCTGGTTATTCGCTTGTACCAACAAAACTAAAATAATAACTAAATTAATTTAGACCTTTTAACGATTGCTCTATTATAATACCAAAATTGACAAATCATCATTCGTTTTACGATACTTTTTTTGGACCTTGCATGTATTCCTTTGCCCACATTTACTCATTGCGCCAATAAATACAGTCTTACAGATAGTAATTTTTTTTAAAAAATAAAAAGACCATGTATATCAATATTACCAATTACAAAATGATATAGATGATAATATTTTTAAGTGATTATTATAAATATGGGCTTTATAATTTTAAATAAATATACCTATGTATACCTTTTTTTTTCAATATTTATACAAAATAAACATATTATTTTACACTAGAATATAATATTATCCTCTATATTTTTAAATAGGTGGTTTTACAGATAAATCATAAAAAAGAATCGTAGTTTTATAATTTTATTTAAAGTGGTGATCGTATGACATAAACGTAGCACGTTACTCGATATATCCATTTCGAAGAAAATATATGAATCATAAATATGTATTAATAAGTTACTATTAATTGTATATTTGTGTATAATATGTAATACCTAGAGGGAATTAGGTAATTTTTACATTTTATTCGTTTCTATGGTGATACGCAAAGCGTTAGAAAAAATCGTTTAGAAAAAGGTGGATAAGTGGATGTCGCTCTGGTGTACAGTAGGTTACAAGTGGGTCACTGTAATGGATAGTGTTAAATTTGAATTCAATGATATAATATCATTGTATAAGAAAAACGATTCTGAGCGAAAACGGTCAGTCAGCCTATGATATTGCCAAGTATATTTGATGATATTATTGTGAATAAAGTAATTTATATATAACCTATTTACATGGAGCCTTGTTTTAAATTTTCAATCCTTAGCCATAAAAGTTAAACATTTTATACATTTTTAACTACAAAATAATTAATAAATTATAAATTTGATAAATGTTGTCAAAATTTGAACTTTAAATGCTTGTAAATAAAAACTGTGACTAAGGATTTTTAATTTTTTTCATCTGCCTTTGAAACAATAACCTAGGAGCCTTATTAAATTTTCAAGCTTTTTACTCAACAGATAAAATTTTATTGATATTTATAGAAAAAAAAACTAAAAAAATTGAAAACTGACAATGTCCGTATACAGCTCAAAAAGAGTAAACATATTTTCAAAATTTTATGGTGTATAGTAAATGCTAATATAAACATTCAGTCAAAATGTCATGTCCCTACGGTCATTTGTTTTAGAGTTACACCAAAAACCAAAATCGATTTTCTCGAAAACAGATTTTGCGTAAAAATTCCCGTTTTTCCTTAATTTTTCTTTTGTTTTTCACGTCGCTTTCGAAAACTACTTGGAAATTTGTACTTTTGACCCCCCCCCCCCCCCAAAGTACCAACTAGATTCACTTTCCTATCAGAAAAGTTACTGTTAAAGAAAATCCAAGCACTTTTACTGTCCTAAAAGGTGATGACAGACACAAAAAAAAAAAAAAAATAAAAAAAAAAAACACACATCATTGTAAAATCAATACATTTATCGCTTCGCTCAGAATCTAAAATAAAATATCTGTAACCAGCCCAAAAACATAATTATGTTAAAAATGTTATTCCGTGAATGTGTGCTGTGTGCCAGATTCAGCCAGAGAGAGAATAGAAATAGCAGTGCACCGTCATGCATTCATGCATGATCCATGGCTCTTAAATTTTCACAACCTACCTATATTCGTCGTCAGATTATACTCAGTGTCTCAGTATCAACACTCTTATTGTTTTCTACATTTTGTGTTACCTATATCATGAACTAAGATACCATACTATCTTAGTTCATGCCTATATTATGTATTACCATAATACCATTGAGCATATATTGTATAGGTACCTACATTGTAAACATTGTATACATATAGGTGCTGATATAATCAACGGTATTACATTTAAATCTATACAATACACAATTAAAGTTAAAAGCTACACGCATTCGCGATTCGAATCGAACACCCAACGCTCTCATTGGCGTAATGAAACTCAGCAATACATTAGGTAATTTACAAGATATATTTCGCCGATCATTTTTGTACCAACAGACTTTGGCGGACGTTAAAACTCATAGCAGAAAATCAGTTTGGTTAACACTTTACAACTAATAACAATGGTCACTGACTTTCAGCTGAGTTATCCGATGACAACAATATTATTTATATCGGAGCAGGAAACTAAGTTATGAATCCGCTCGTCGACCTCGACGGCCTCAATTATTATATTAAATGTATTCCTTAAGGAATTAGACCTTAATTATAGACTATACTCACCATAGTAATAATAACTTAAACTACAAGTTACAACGACCACGCAGAACGTCACGTAGGTATAGGTAATAAATAATAATAATAATAATATTAAAGTAGATAGGTACTAAGTATAGGTACATTAACATTCAACAATGCGATATACGAAAAAGAACGACAATCCACACGTCCACACTAACTTCTAAGAATTTAATATTTTTCTCAATTGCGCAAAGTGAGTAGTGACGGAAAAACATTGCCGCATTCCCCGCACGTACACATCCATCATACAATAATATGTCATCAATTATTGTAGTCGATCACTATAGTAAAGAGTAGGTTTGTATACTAACACTTTTTGCCAATTGTATAATATTTTTTTTAGATTATTTAAGGAATTACTAAGGATAAACACCAGTTTTTGACAAAATCGATTTTGTTTTTTTTTGTTGTAATTCAAAACAAATTTAGGTACTTACTTGAAATTTTAATATTTTGTTTATATTAGTATTATGTTAGTATTTTCTATAAATAATAAGTTATAATTTTAAAAATGTTTTGACGCTTTTTGAGAGATATTGCTTTTATAGGAAGTAAATATTTTACATTTTCAATCTTTTTAGTTTTTTTTTTCGATTATTATGTAAGCGTGATACAATTTTTATTCTTGGGTAAAAATCTTGAAAATCTAATACAAGGTTTCGTATCAAGGTTTAGATTGATACCAATTAAAATTATCGAAAATACGGTTACAATATTGAAGTTTGCATTTTAACAAAATTGGATATTTTTGGGTAATTACTTCACGTACCTAGATATTTCTCATCAAACGATATACGTTTTTTTGTTGGAACTTAAAAAGCTTTAATTGTAGAAACTTAAAACATTACTGTGTTATTTTAATTATCATTTTTTATAGTCATATGCTATAATATATAAATAGAATATAGTAGGTATTTTCGTGGCAGCTAGTAAAATATAAATACAATACAAACATTGTGTTTTAGGCAAAAGTTATAGCCAATCTACCGAACTATAGGTAGTAGGTAGCTGGTAGGTACTAACCTACAATAGTAAAATAAATTACTAATTTAACAATATAAATATTTCATAAAATATACTTAGTAATATACGTAGGTAGTGCATAGGTTGACAGACCATCTTCGTCCAGAATTTTTTTCCTACGTAATGATTCATTATTATATTTAAACTTAACACATCCATTACACTCATTAAGGTAACTTAAAAATGACGAGATAGTAATCATCAAGAATCAGTGTCGCTACTTGCCAGAAGTGTTATATGAAAAAAAAAAACCTAAAGCTGATATAAAAATAACCAGATAAATTTAGATTTATTAAAAAAAAAAACCCATATTTATAACTAAAGATTCTGTATGTTATTTTATGCTTTTAGATCATGTTACTTTCATGCTTTTACATCAAAATCAAAATTCTATAATATAATATTATTTATTTTGCAAATTATCAAACTAAATTTAAAACAAATTGTTATATACATACATACTAAAACCATTGTTAGGCATTTAAGAAAATATTAAATAGCACTAAACTATAACAAATAAACTTTTATACCAAAAACATAGGTACCTACTTAGTTAATTAAGAAAATATTAACTAATAAACAATTTATAAAATAGTTAAGCACTAGACTCTAACCCTAAACTTTTATACTTTTTATCACATGGGTACCTATACTTAGATAATTAAGAAAATATTAGATATCACTAGACAAACAAATTTATAAGAGTCTATCAAACTATCACTAGCACTATTTAAACTATCATCCTGAGATTTTGTATAAATACTATTATACTATTAGTTCCAATATGTCTTACAACTTTAGAGGGTAACCGAAAATGATGACAACATTTATTATGTTTTTTTAGTCCAGATCTTATTTGTAATAATGATGTTAGTAAAAAAATACCCATTTTGTTCCTTGCTTTATTTTTAATAATGTTCATTGAACTGGAACACCCTCCACTTCAGCATTAGACAAAGAACAACATAAAATGGTTAAAGCGAAATCAGATAGCTCCTTAAAAGGATTAGTACCAGAGGCATCTTGAAAGTTATTAACTTCTACCCAAAAAGAAGTGGCAGTGGTATTTGAATCATTCCAACTTAATAGGTACTAATTTTTTTTCCTTTTGGATCTATTTTTTCAATTACATTTTGTTGTTACCTAATAATTCACATAAAGGACTAATTTCATCTTTATGCTGTTTCATTTTTTTTTAAATTTCTATATTGTCAGGTAATTTTTGTTGTAGTTCTTTAATCAAGAGTATATTAAATTTAATACATCTATCTCTAAGAATATTTTCATGATCATTTGTTAATTTATTAGCTTTTATTAATTTAGATATTTTATTTTCAAAAGAGTATCCCAGGTGGGGTTTAGGATGTAAATGGTCAAAAAAATCAGATCTTGTGATGGGATTAAAACTTAAAGATAGAACAACTATAAACTTTGCTATAAATTTAGTTAATGTACATACCTCATTAGCTAATTTAGTTAGATCTATGTTATTACTTTCAAATAACTTGTTTATTCGTAGAATATCACATAAAATTGGTCTAAGAAAATTTAAGAATAAATGCTAAATTTTGTTTATTGTTATACATTCTATAGACTATAGTATAGAGCTTTTCAGCAGTATAACATTTTTCGTTGGATCTGGTAATACTAAAATGTAATTTTAATTCACTACATTGATCAATAATACAAGAAACTGCCATTTTTATAGAGAGCCACCGTGTGTTCAAGCTCTAACAATATTAAAAGGCATCTGATTGTCATTTAAAACTTTAAAAAGATTTTGGTTGTTACCAAAGCCTATTTTAAGACAATAATCTTTTATTGTCTTAAAGTAGGCTTTGAAAACCAATTATATGTTTGACTTACAAGGAAATCAAGATATCTGGGTAATGTTTCTGAACAAGCATGAAAAGTGGCTAATTGAATCGAATCAACACATCGTAAGAACCAAAATTATATATGGGTTATAATGTTTAAATAGTTTATGAACACCTTTATTTACTCCAACCATAAGACTTGCATTATCAGTTCCCAATCCCATTAAGTTTTTAATAATCAAATAATATTTCTTTAATGATAGTTGAATAGACTTATGCCATTCGGGTCTGAACTTCTGTACATATTGAGGCTTACCCAATTTATAATCTTTAAAACATAGGCGGCATTTGACAGGACATGAGAGGGTAGTTGCCTCCCCCCCACTGAAAAAATAATGAGGGAGCAAACTTATTATTTTTCCCCCATTCTAAGTTAAATATTATTTAAACTATTTTTAATTTATTAAAAAAAATGTATGTTAAAATTATATTTGTACAATTATATAAGAAAATTATTCCCCATGTTAAGTCAGATTAATATTATCAATATTATCAATATTACCATACATTAATATAAAACATATTTAAGAGTAAGTATGGATCAAGAATGCTTAAGCAATTTAGCAATGCTGTATATGCATAAAGAATATCCAATTGATTTTCATCTTATAATTGATAGATTTGATTCAGAATCAAAAATAAGGGGTCGACGTTTATCAATGAAATAACTAACTGGCTTATAAATTAGTTTCATTATAAAAGATTGATTATATACTTTTTATATACTTTAAAATTTAAATATATGTATCTGTTTTCACCAAAATATAAATATACCCTGTATCTATATTTAGTTATTTAATTTTTTTTTTTTTTTTTTTAGATATGCACAATCTGTACTATTTAGCACAATAAATGTATATGGTGACAGAACAAAAATACAAAGAAAATAGGAATAAGAAGCGACCCATTAATGGGACTTGACTGGAAAATTATTAGTAATATAAAATATAAAAGTGTGAAATGTTATCTGTTCTTATTTAGATAGTGAGTAAGTAAAAATTTAGGTGGAATGTTATATATATAAGTTGAATGTGAGAAGATTTTTAAATGGGTCAGTAAATTGTGATTAATTTTTGGTATGTTTGGTAAAAAAACACGTCTAAAAAAGTATGTCGCGCATGTGTTAGACAAAAACAGAAAATCACGGTATGGAATCCCCTTAAAATATAAATACATACCCAAAATTACATAACTTTCACATATACATTTTAACCAAATAAGTTCGTACCATGACTAAATAAATAGATAGGTATGATTACAAAAAACCAGGTTTGCGCATTTCCCCACTATTTTACACACGAAACCATTGATCGCCGTTCTCCGCATTCCATTAGTCGTCAATGTCAATAGGATATTATAGAAGCTGAGGACTACGCGATAGACGTGGCAAGGGTGGAATGCGTATCAGAAGTTGTGATCATATCTATTTATTAGTCATGCTTAAAACCAAATATGTATACATACCTAAATAATGGACGTACAGTATGGAGTACAGTAAGAAAATACTTGAAAATCCACTATATTTTTAAAGAACCAAAACAAACTGAAGCAAACAAAAAAAAAATATAAAAAACCGGAAAAAAGACCATCTACTAGATTGAAAATGTACCCAACAATGAGAAACACAAAAAAACTATACTCTGTCCAGAGAGAGAACTGGCTGATTCTGCGCATGTCTGATCCCGCGTCACCATTCTATCGAAACCGGTTCCCCTGTGGCAGGGTTTTGCGGGGGGACCAGTTTTGATCGGTGCGGGCGCGTTCTCTCGTTGGACAGACCATAGATCTAAACTTTAAGAAACTAAGTTGGCAACACTAAATTGATTTATCATGACCATGATCACCAAAAAACCAATATTTCCTATCACTGCGCATTTTCCCCAGACTTGACATTTGGCTGAAACATTAAAATTCCTATGTAGTAGTGGGAATAACATTTTTTCCCATGATATTAGTTTTTCTTCTAAGTCTGGGGAAGTATAAAAATGTATGCGTGCAGTAAATATCTAGTGACCATATGCCTGTTTATTTAGTCATGATTGTAATAAAAGTAAATGCTATTTATAATATTTGTTGATATATTATATTATTATGTATATTAATAATTATTAAATGATAAATTGCAATTTGTTATTAAATAAATTTGAATTGAAATAAATGAATATGTGATTTTAATATTTTATTAATTATTTAGTAAAATCTATCGTATACCGGTTTGCACAAAACATTTAATGAATCAATAGTGAGCTAATGGTCCTTTAAACAAGATTTAGTGGCCCGTGATTGGTTCATTAAATTTTTAGTGAACCATTCAATTTAATAAATTGTTTATGCAACCCATAATTGTATGTACGAGTTTATGTATTTTTTTTTAAAATATGGAACATAGAACTACTTAAATTCAAAATTCAAAATTATGACCATGGATGTTGATACAATCACTGAGTAAATATACTCAATGGAACAATTTAAAATTTACATGGAATATGCAGTGTCAAAATTTACTAAATTAAGTTTACTAGTCATTACTTATTCATGGAAATTTCTAGGATATAATAATCTAATATATAATATTCTAGGAAACAAATTCATAATCCATTATCCAATCATTATGTTTAACATCTGAACATTCATAAGAAAAATAAACATTTAGTTTTAATAACTAAGAACATATTAACAAATAAATAGTGTTTAAAATTTAGACATGATATAACAATTATAATTAATAAGTTATTTTACTATTCAAAATATACGATAACTATATTTATTAGTAGTCAGTAGGGTTTAGGATTTATATAACATTTATTATAATATGGGTTTATTGTTTATATAATAGTAAAAAAAAAAAGTTGCATTTTTATAAAATTGGATTAAATACAAATTGACAATAAAAATTAAAGGTGCAGAACTAAATTCTTGTATATTATAGTTTTATAAAAAATAATCTGATTGTTGTTTTTGACATTTTTAAACTTGAATAAATATGTAAAAGAAAAAAGAAAATGCACATACACTCAAAAACCTGAAGACAATCGAAAAGTAACTATCCTATAATGTTTATTATAGTATAATACAATACGTTTCATGGCAATGATAAAAATGCCAAAAATTAGAATATTTTTATTATTGCCTAGTTATAGTACCAAAAGGCTACATTTTATTTATACATGCGTGAGAGCATGTTTGTGACTACTCAATGAAGTAACCAGCAACTGAGCAATAAATACGTATATTATTTTCTTATAGTACATGATATGTATGTAATATGATTCAACATTATTCATTATTTTCTTAAACTTAAATAATTTAATTTGTGATAATTATTAATTACTAATTGGTTATCAAACTTTATTTTAATAAATACAATACATAGGTAGTAATATAATATGTAAAAATAGGTATAAATAAGCAAATTACAATTTCATATTTGAACTCACTGTAATATTTTGAAACATTTTACATTTATACTTTGCTATGTTTTGCTAAATTCAGTATAGATATGCACATTTCATAAGTTCAAAATCCTGTTTATGAGACATTTTCAACTTGACTTGCAATATCATTATGAAACTGTGGTGTAGCCACAAATTGACGTACAACCTTATCCTTAAAATAATGTAAACCTAATGATGATAGAGTCCAAGCTACAGCAAAATAGATTCTATAACGCCAAGGTTCACGTACATTATACTCAGCTTTGGGTTGGACTGCCCATAGTGCATCATCCATTTGACAATATATTTTATTAGTGCTTGGAATGGTTGTTTCTGGAGGACTAATGTATACATCAATATTACCCAAATAATTTTGATAGGCAAACATAAAAGCACCATAATAAGCTAATTGCTCCTTATTCATATTATTGCACATTTCTTTATAATCAATCATTCTTTGTTGACCATTCATAATGGAGGAATGAAGATAAAACGATCCTTAAATTAAACAATTATTGCATTAACTTTTGTTTATTTCATCATAAATTATTGTACTGTTACCTGGTGAAAATGTGATCATTTTTATGCCATGAATATCAAGTTCAACTCTTGTTCCAAGTGTCCATGCACGCACTGCTGCTTTTGTAGCACCATAAATAGATACTCCGGGAAGTGGGAGATATGCACAATGACTAATTACATTTATCACACGACCTGTAGTTTAATTTATTCATGTTTATTCTAAAAGTTGCTATTTTGATTAAAACAAGTATAGAATAAAAAATATACAATAGTCATAACATTATTAATTATTTAGAAATTTTTACTTTTATCTTTGCGAAATGTAGGCAATAACATAGCAGTTAACTTAATTGGACCTAAAATATTAACTTCAAATTGCTCTTTTATCATCTTTGAAGTTTGCCATTCATATTCCGCCATCACCATTCGTGCTGCGTTGTTGACCAATGCATGTAGTTCTAAAATTGATTTGATTATTAAATTAGTTTATTTAACCTTTTATATTTTGCACATACCATATTTTAAAACAACTGTTTCATTGTGTTGGCCAATTGTATCAACATTTTGTTGAAGTAGATCAGTAACAAAAGTGACACCAGTCTTAATAGAATCATTATCAGTTAAATTTAATTGTCTAACGAACAGTTGAATATTATTATTTTCAAGTGAAAGTTGAACTAAGCATTTAGCACCTGGGCTATTAGGATTCAAACAAAATGCAATTATTGCAATCTTATTTGGGACTAATAGTGCTTTGTTATTGGAAAATAGCATATTATATATTTTACTGTTATTTTGATTTTTATTCAAATGTTCGCCTTTTAAATACCTCGTAACAATTGAATATCCAAGACCTGTGTCACAGCCTGTTATAATAACCAATGGAATTGAAATTTTTTTTTTGTTGACACATTGTTGAGCATTGTAACTTATTTTTTTTTTTTTTTCTTAGAACTGTTGTTATCCAAATTGTTACAGTAATAAAAGATATTACCAAACAACTTTGTATTACATAATGATTTCTCACATTGATAAACTGAAATATTTTCATGATTGACATAACTGTTACAACACATTGACACTTTTTAGATCTGTCAACAAAGAAAAATGTATTTAACATATTAAATTGATACCAATACAATACACATGTTTTAAAAAATATTTTTACACAAATAGCATTCCAATACTTTACATTTTTTTTTTATAATCCCAGTTTATACATTTTCAAACATTACTAGAGTTAAGTCTAAAGTATAGTTGTATAAAAAAATATAAACATTGGTTCCATCTTTCATTAAATGACAAACAAATCATATAATGTACTAGTTATTATCACTTTTTTTCAATAAGTAAATTGATTCTTGAACAAATGGTTAAATTAGAAGATGAATTTAAAATAACAACTTTACTAGTTTAGAAATAAAACCTACAGCCATTAGGGTTAATTATAGAAGATTCTATATCAGATACTTCTTCTGATTCATTACCAAATAGAATCTACTATTTTTATTAGTAAGGATCGGATGTTGATGCCTTAAAACCTATAAAAATACATGACATCAAAAATACTGTACATGTTAATGACATTTAAACAACGCTCATAGAACTTATTAAGTTAGTAAAATTATTTATTAATTTTAAGATTAAAAATTACAATTTGTAATCATACATGATTTAAATTTAAATTTAAAACTGGTTTTAATCTAGAAAATAATTAAAAATTTGTTTTAAGTAATTTTGTATTTGGTTAAATTAAGTTGTCTGATTGGTGGAAAATATAAAAATAAAATAACACAAATAATTAACTACCTAGTATTTTTCTATCAATTGCAAAAAATGCGCTAAAATTAAAGTTAGTTATATAGATTTGTATGTTATTGAAACATAATTAAATTAGGAAAACATCATCTATGATGTTCCAAAACACATTTTATCATCAACATCCTGGGTCCTGGTAAGTTAATAGTAATGTATGTATAAAAACTATCAAACATTTTTTTTAAATTACCATATTATGTTTCATGCTTTCACTACAAAAACATGTTGTCATTAAACGTTAGTCTTACAATAAACCTTAATTATGTACATATCAAAAAATACATCAAAATCTATGTGACACCTTTTAAATACTGAGCAGAGCAATGGATTTAGAATGTATTGATATTTGATTTTATAATTATGTTTTTTTTTATATTTTCACTTTTACAATTAATATTACATTTTTTTTCATCAAGTATGACTAAAGCTAGACATAGTTATGTAGTTATAAAGTTTACCTTTTTTATTTATCATTATTATTAGTTAAACACATCCACATTTTTGACTTTGAACACAATAATATTTAATATAGAAGAAACTTTAACCCATAATTTTATAACTTACTATTTTCTCATTATTATTATTAGTTTAAACACATCCACATTTTTGACTTTGAACTATTAATTAGGTATTAAATAATTAAATAAATAATGAAATAATTAATACTATATTATCATTAATACGATTCATTATACGATTTATATATTTATAATAATTTAGTTTAACTTACAATATAATAATATGACCTATTTACCTAATTTTATTTAACCGTAAAATCATTGGTAATATGGTTATATGCTCTATTTATTATTTTGATAAAGTTGTCGACATGAATAAAAGCGTAAATGTTTATCACTGATAAGTGATAACTGATTACTGATTATGATTTGCGATCAGGGGATGCCATGACGACATGACGTAGCTGCTGGCGCTGTGCGGTTGCTGACACCTGCTGGCACGTTCACCATGGTGACCACTGTTAATGTAGTCCGTGTTGCCCGACGGAGGCACTCCCCTCGTGTTATCGAAACCTAAATATTTTCGAACCGTGCACGGTGAATTGTAAGATCTGTTGTACTTTTTACATTTATTTCGTTGTGTAATTTTTTTTTTCGTTCGTTTGTGTGCGTTATTACAAACGTTTTTGTATTATATTTTCCTGTTTCTCGCACACGGTCGCCTGCGCGCGCGCACTCACTCACACAAATACGCAAACACAAACACACGCACACACACAGACACACACACACACGCGCACACATACACAGTCTTTCTGCCCTCGCACAAACCGCCAGTTTTTCGTTTACCCGACCCGTTGGACGCGACCCTCACATGTTCGACATCAGGTCGGTGCGATACCGTCGTCGTTTCATTTCGTTGGCTACATGTAAACGGGCTTAGACTGCTTGGAGAGATGCTGGAATCGTAAGAAATGAGTAAGTAGGTAAGTACCCGCACTTGTAGAAATATCGCGATCATCACTCAAATAATGCACTTTGGTTCGTACTCGTGTCACGTGATGGACAGTGTGTTTATTTGTATTTTTACCTTTTTAGTACAGCGATAAAACTATTGTGTTGTAACAAAACTAGGTAATGTCCTTTTTTTACGTCACAGTAACGTGCCTGCTGCCTAGCGACAAAGTCCGTTGTATCATGAGAGTTATTATACTATTTATTTGATTTTTACTGTTTTTATGATAACATTTAGTTTCAATCATGATTAGGTTATTTAATGTTATTTACAATTTGTACACTCTATGTATGTACCTACAGTAAATATGAAATTGTGTTAACATTCTAATGATTAGCTAGAAAAATAATTTGCAATTAACGTTCTTATTCATAAGAAAAAATAAATAATATGTCTTACTAAACTCAATACCTGTCAAAAATACAAGACGTTCAACTGTAATCATACTTAATTAAGGGGGTACAAACAAATACATATAGATAAATGTGCAATTATCATATAAATAAATTATTTTCAGATAGATAAACATAATATGTCTATAAATTATAATGAAAATTAATTAACAATTTTTAATTAATTAAACAGTGAAACAAATAAATTATTAGGTAATGAAATTTGATAAACTGAAAATTTCTTTAAATGGAAGTTAGACTGTACAATTATTTAATAACTCAAAAGGTTAAAATGATTATTTTATCAAGTTCCTATTTTTTTTTTATATACTTTGAGCTTTGTTCAAAAATGTTTTCTGTTATGTAGATAATTATTATGTACCACTGAACTCCGGGATACAACTACACATTATTTGTTGAAGAATTGCTCTATAAATGCTATGATTATAAATCATAATTATCTTAAAAAATAGAATGTTTTTATGATCAAATGAAACAATATATAATTAAATACCATGAATATGGATAACATGCAAGATAAGCTTCAACATCCTATGAATAACGGTAAGCAAACAATTTTTTTTTTTCTATAAGTATAAAAATATCTTAAAAACTACAATTTTTTTAATTTAAATTTGTTTGTTACAAATGCTTGTAGTAAAATATTGTGTTATCAACCTAATTGTTTATTTTACAATAAGGAAATATATAATTAATTTTATTTGGTTATGATGATGTAAATACAGTTTTAGATCCACAGATGCCTACTTATATTTTTACTAGTAAATAAAATAATTCTTAACTATCAGTAAAAAAGCCGAGACTAAATCTAAGAATTTAAAACTGATTTAGCGTCACCAATAAATATAGAAATATATAAATATAATTTTTGAATGTTACTATTTGATATGTAATAAATGGCAGTAAACATTTGTTGAATAAAAAAAGACAGTTACATACCTATGAGCAGTTCACTAGGTTATATGGATTATGTTAACAAATAATGGAATATTTATTTTATTTGACTAAATATGCTTGTATAGTTTAGAAATGCAAACAAGTTGTCATTGTTTTCAGATAAGGATTTTTTGAGTATATATTATTTTTCTTTAATATCACCTAATAAAATTTAAATTGTTATGTATTTGACTAGAGTTCTACTATAATAATTGAACTGATCAGTTATATTGTCTTAACCTATTTACTGAATTGTACTGTAGTTTTTTATTTGATCATAAACAATAAATTCGCCTAACCTATTTCTTATGTTTTTATTTAAACTTGTATTTGTTTCAGAAGAATACTTAAACGGGCCTAGTACCAAAAATAATGCATATAATCATTCAAGAGACTCAACATTGTCGGATACTTTAGATTTAGGGCCACTCCCTCCAAAATGGGAAAAAGCCTATACCAAAAATGGCGAAGTTTATTTTATTGAGTGAGTATTTTTTGTATACTTAAATTAATGTTAAATGTACAACAAAGATAGATATCATGTACTTTTTTGAAATATTTTTCAATCTGGATATCATTTAAATTGTTCTTGTTTCATAAATGAATAGAGTAAGTTATTTCAACTGCTAAATACATTTTTACACAAAAATTAAAAGCTCGTAAATTTCACATTTTTATCATTAAATCATTAGTACATAGTTATACAATTATGTAAACATAGAAGTTAACAATTATAAATGATTACCTTTTAAGTATAACGTTTCAGTTAAACAACATACTTATTTAACAATAATTATATTTTATATACCTTCATTATTAATAACAAATTATCAACAAGAATAAGATTCTAGATTTTTATAAATTAAAAAATGTATATTTCTATACATGGAGTATTTTGTTTTTGTTGTATTAATAGTGGGTTTTAATATTTATTATAGTCATAATTCTAGTACATCACACTGGTTAGATCCGAGGTTATCAAAGTTTCAAAAGAAACAGTTAGAAGACTGTTCTGATGATGAACTACCCTATGGTTGGGAAAGGATTGATGATCCACTTTATGGTACATACTACATTGATCATGTGAATAGACAAACACAATATGAAAATCCTGTGCTTCAAGCTAAAAATGCTATACAGGGTAACATTTTTAATTCATTAATTTTATTAACGATCAATAATTATTTTGTATTTATTTAAGGAGATCAAATTGATGAGCAACAAGATAATATTCCAA
The DNA here is from genome assembly GCF_019925205.1 of Metopolophium dirhodum. Classification (NCBI taxonomy): domain Eukaryota; kingdom Metazoa; phylum Arthropoda; class Insecta; order Hemiptera; family Aphididae; genus Metopolophium; species Metopolophium dirhodum. The sequence continues at coordinate 60,100,089 of NC_083560.1, read as the reverse complement.
ATTATACTTCAAATAGTTTTGAAAACATTAACTCAATAAAACAAGGTTTGTTTTTTTTCTTTTTAATCTGAAGTTTTAAAGATTAATATTACGATGGTTTTTTCTATTAGATTCTGGTATCAGTAGTAATATATTTACTACCAATCCACACAAACTAGTTGGAGAACGGATTCGTTCAACTCTTGTAAAATCAATCCGTGGATTAGGATTTACTATTGTTGGAGGAGACGATTCTAAAGAAGAATTTCTTCAAATTAAATCTGTTGTGCCAAATGGACCGGCATGGTTAGAAGGAAAATTACAAACAGGTAAAGAAAAAAGTATTACAATATTATTTTATTCAATATTTGTCATTATTTTATCAAGTTTATAATCGATACACAAATATTATTTTTAAATATTAGTAAAAAAAAAATATTAAGTACCTACTAGGAAGTCAGTTTTCTACCATTATAATCAATCTTAAATTTGTTTTTTATTTGGGAATTTTTATTTAACCCTTTTTAAATTAAAAATATTTTTTCTAATCAAGACTTAATAATTATTATGCATTTTTTAAATGAAATACACCATAGTTTAAATTACAATTATTTAAGTTACTTTTTTCCAGATAAAAACTAATTATATTTTTTTTTTTAAGTTACTTTCCCAAAATCTTTTAACTATCTTATGTATTACCATATATTTTATATCATATAATTTAAAACTTTGTATTTTTAGGAGATGTGCTGGTATATGTCAATGATAAATGTGTACTTGGATACACACATCATGATATGGTTAGCGTATTTCAAGGCATCATCCCAGGTGAAACTGTATGTTTAGATGTATGTAGAGGTTATCCTTTACCATTTGATCCAAATGATCCAAATACAGAAGTTGTTACAACTGTTGCAGTTGGAAATTCGGGTAAAAAAAATAATTAAATAATTAAATATTATGATACAGAGATTTTAAAATACATTAATATTGTGATACTGTATTTTCTACATGCAACAATCTATTAAGTATTTCATTTACGTTTTCTTTGAATGTCATTGTGTTTTTTTATTTTTCAATTAACAGACCGGCAATTAGATGATCTATCATATGTTGATAGAGAACTATACATGATGAAAGTTGATAATAGATCTACATCTAATGAATTATGTAATCAGTCTGTCAAGTCTATGCCTGATTTGTATGCTTCTGAAGAAATTATGAGTATTGCCAGACCAAATAGTACAGATCTTATCTTAGAAGAGCATATGCCTGCCCCATTATACCTAACAATGGCAATAGTAAAAGGTGCAATGGGTTTTGGATTTACTATAGCAGACAGTGCTCATGGACAAAAGGTTAATTATCTATTTAAAAGTTTTTATTGCATCTAATATATTTGAATATTTATTGTATTATAGGTTAAAAAAATACTGGATAAACAAAGATGTCAAGAGTTAATGGAAGGTGATATTCTTATCGATATAAACAATATAATTGTGCGTAACATGTCTCATAATAAAGTAGTTCAAGTATTAAAAGACTGTCAAACCAATGAATCCGCTGCTATTACTATACAACGGTGCATTCTAAATTCACCAGATAAATTCCGTGTCAAAAATAAAAAAGGAGATATAAAAAATATGTATAGAAGTAAAACTCCAACGATTGATTCATATGGTGATCGAACACATGAAATCAACAGACCCAAAACGCCAATCATTGATAATAGAACACAAGTTTCTAACATTCAAAATAACATACATGAAAATGGATCATCTGATCCTTATGTAATGAATAGTATGCCACTTGATGAATATTGTCATAGAGGTGATTCATGGATGCATGTAAGTTCACCATCAACCCAAATGTTTCTTCCTCCATCAATATATAATGGAGTGATTGATCCTTCTACTGGACATTATATTAACCTACAGCCTAATCATTCTAATGGACTTTATATGAATTCACAATCTGATCATTATTCTAATCATTTATCTAAATCAATTCAAAGTATGAGCTTTGAACATTATGAGATGAATGCGTCCAAAAATGAAGTGAGGTAAATATTCATTGATAGAATTAGGATTTTATTAAAAATATCAATTATTGACTTTTTTACTCTTGTTAGGTATTTACATAACAACAATGAAATAAATGAAATTGATCAACTTAATAATGAAAATTTAAAACAAAATATCAGTTATGTTACTCTACAAAGACAAGAATCTGGTTTTGGATTTCGAATTGTCGGTGGAAAAGAAGAAGGCTCGCAGGTAGTTTTTTAAAAATTTAAATTATAAGTGATAAAAACTTGACTATAAATATTTTTGGACATTTTGAAATATCTGTAGTCTAAAGTAAATAATAAAATATAAATATCATTCAAATTATATTTTATATTAATATAATTAATGTAAAAAAAAAAATGTTTTGGAATTTTTATCTTTAAAATATAAATTAATAGTTCTTTGTTTTGAATAAAAATACAAGTTTTATTTATATACCTTATATTAAAATATATTTTTCTTATAATTAATATTTAGTACAGTATGCAGTAAAGTATAAATTAATTTAAACAATCTTTTATTGAATTGAATTTTTTTTTTTTATTTAGTTTAGTTTTTCATTTATTAATTCATGCACATGCATTTAATGCATTTAAATCTTTAAGGTATCAGTTGGTCATATTGTTCCTGAAGGATCTGCTGACTTAGACAGAAGAATAATGACTGGAGATGAAATAATAAGTATTGATGCTCAATCTACTATAAATACATCTCATGATTATGTTATTAATTTGATGGGACAAGCCGCTCGTAGTGGTCGAGTAACTTTGGGTATTCGGCATAAATCCAATTTAAAGCCCAATTGTAAGTAAAATTAATATAATTTCACTATACAGATTAGGTTGAAAAAGGTACATTCAGGCTATAATATAGATATTTCACTCAAAGAAAATGTATGTATGGAAATTTAAAAATAATAGAATTTTGACTAGCTGAAATGTAACAGTTAATAATTAAAAAACATTTTGTTTAAAATAGTTTAATTACATTACATTATTAAAATAATTGTGATTACAATTTCACTTGTTTCTTCTGCCCCCCTCCCCCCACGATTGTTTATCTTTTCCTGAATTTTTTATATTCAATAGTATAATAGTTATATAATTGTATGTATTATGTAAACTAAGTAGATAAGTCAACTTTACATTGAATTTATTTTAGAATATGTCAGATATTTTATATACATTGTATAATTATATAATAGTTCAATGGGTCATTGTTTTGTATTTTGTTCCTAATATTTATTGTAATTACTAAGTTGTTATTATAATAGTTAAAAACTAAAAATAAATGATAATTTACACATGCATTTTTCAAATTATAGATATATCAAATTCTACAAAACAACATCTTGATATTGAATATCCTTACGATGTAACATTAACTAAAAAAGATAAAGAAGGATTTGGATTTGTAGTAATTTCATCATTAAACAAAGGACCCACTATTGGTAAATGGTTATTTTTAGATCTTATTATTTAAATAGTAAACATAGTAGTAAAAACTTTGTATTTTTACATAATCTATATCATAGGTCGAATTATTGAAGGCAGTCCTGCCTTTAGAGATGGCCAAATTCATTTAGGAGATCATGTCCTTGCTGTCAACAATACGAATATAACTAACTTGTCGCATGGAGACATAGTAAACATGATTAAAGATTCTGGTTCAACAGTTACATTAACCATTGGAACGCCTAATGGTAAGCTACCAGCAAACATACAATATTATTAAAATGTTTTTATTGAAGTTAATAATTCTCATGTACATATTTTTTTTCAGATGATACTGCTAGCACAGTTTCTCTACCAATGTCAAACAAAGTATTAATATTTATTCTAATTTAAATATATATAGATATAATTAATATATTTAATTAATGTGTAGGACCAAGATTTAGAAGAAGAACAATATCATGCGGTTGAATTAACGAGAGGGCCTCAAGGATTTGGTTTCAGTATAAGAGGTGGTCGTGAATTTCAAAATATGTCTCTATTTGTGTTACAAATTGCAGAGAATGGACCTGCAGCTATCGATGGGCGTTTAAGGGTATATAGAAAATATTTATCTTTAGTGTGTACTACTGAATAATGTGAATGAAAAAAAATGATATGGTTATGTTACTTCAAAAGTTTTGGAAAATACCAATTGCCTTGTAATCTTTTATTTTATTTTTTTTGTACGCTTAACTTTTTGATTCTGGAACACTTCTGACTGTTTCATAATTGATGTGGAGTTTCTTCGCATTAAATTTAATAATCTAATAAATTTCACATTTTTTGTATCCGGCATAACAAATTAAATAAGTATAATCACAGTTGTACTAGTTTTGCGAAGTATTCGCAACTCTGGCCTGTGTCGTAGTTTTCGAATTTTGATTATTGTTATATATATGCCATGTATCTTGACTATGGCCTGTGGCCAGCTCGACTATATTCCTAATACAATTTATTTGTTATATTAATTATAGGTAGGAGATCATATTATAGAAATCAATGGAGTCAATACTAAGAACATGACACACGCTGAAGCCATAGAAATTATCCACAGTGGAGGATCGTGTGTACGACTTCTTATTCGTCGTGGAACCCGGGTGCCACAACTACCTTCTGAAGGTAATTTTTATGGCGCATTCAATATTAAGGCGCAATAAAATTCAACTTTGATGTATTTAAATTTTATAGAAGAAATGTTTACATCTGCTAATATGAATCAATCTGTGATTAATTTAGATAATAAAATGAATATGTCTCATTCTATATCCTCACTACAGTCCAATTCGAGAGCCTACTGGGATACAAAGTATATGTGCTCAAACTGATTATCAGGAACTGTTCAAATTGATAATTATATTTTTAATTGTAAAAGTTATTATAAATAACAACTATTTTTATTATTATTTATTTATTTTTATACTTTTAAAAAGTAAAATTAATATTATGTCATTATATAATTGCATTCCATAATGTTTTAGATACTATAACTTCTTATTTTAAGAAAAAAAACTGTATTAACACATGTATCTTATGTTATCAATTTTTTTAAACATGGTAACTTTCCTTAAAAATACATTTCATAATATTTTTTATTATTTAGCACCCATTTGTTAAATTTTCACCTACTATACCTAACATCACTACTTAACTCAATTATTGAATCTCATTTTTTCAACCAGTATTTTTTTCTTGAGTAGTGATGTAAAATGCCATAGAGATGAATTCAAAATTAAACATTTTTTAAACTTTATAATATTTGGTGCTAAATTTAAATATCAGTTTCACGTGCCTGAATCAAATGCCATAATTTTTTCAATATTTATTTTATAGAACAGAACTGAGTAATTTGTACATAACATCTAAAAGATCTATCAATAATTTGTTATATTTTCTAAAACCACAAAAACAATCGGATAGGTAATTATATAGTTTAATTGCGATTAATGTCCATATAATATTTACTTGTTCCGTGTTATTTATAGTTTATTAAGAAAACTACACCAAATATTTTATCATAGTAACAAAACTCATGACATGTTATGAACAATAATTATGTAATTTTTTTTTATCTTTAATGTATGTAAATCAGTATATTTTTTTTAATTTATCATTTTAATCTCAAGTATTTATTTAGCAACTATCAATTTATTATTTGATACTATTATATTACATTTTTTTTTTTTACTATAATTTTTATTGTCAAGCATGCCCTCATAGAATGTAATTTTTGCAAATAATAAAGATATGTATACTTGGTTTTTAATTTATTAAAACCAAAGTTAATTATGAATAAATTATTAATTAATTGTTTTAAAGTTAAACCTTATAGGTATAAATATAGATAGCGACTGATTAGTGAATTTAAAAAAGTTAAAACACTGATAAATGAAGAATTTTATAAACGGAATTACATTCTATTAAGTTTGTTTTAAATATGATAAGTGTCTCAGTTATAAATTGTATAAAATAGTCTCAATTATTTTATTTTATATTATGAAAGATCTATAATGAATCATTCTTAATACTAGTATTATGAATGAATTCTTTGAGACTTTAATTATTATTATGTATTTAAGATTAATTTAATTGTTGACTTATTTTTAAGTCAAAGTATTAAACTATAACTTATCTCTGGGACCAATGAAACAGCATAATTTTGTTGCTAAATGTTTACTTTAAATTATATAATATTACTTTTAGAGCAATAAGCAGAACATTTTTTTAACACCAATAAATTAATAATATAAATGTTTTATTCATAGTGTGTTTGTAATATGAAATAATAAATACAAATTTTTCATAGAATATAATTGTGTAAACTGTATATACTTAAATAAATAAGCTTATCTATTCTTGAAACAATATTAAAATACTAGGACAAAATTAAATTTTCAAATATTTATTTCCTTAATAATTTTATTTCTTCATAGTTCAAGTTTATTTTACTTTATAATAATAAATATGCTAAATAGTTTTTAGTTTCTACTACACGGTTGTAATACATAATATTTTCTAGTGCAGGATATTTTAGTTTTACATTTAATTTTTTTATTTAAATAAGAATTTAGTTATGCCCACATATATATATATCTATACATATATCCATGTTTATACATATACACTGACCCACTTGTAACCTACTATTTAGCAGAGTGGACATCCACAGATCCACTTACCCACCTTTTTTTGAATTTAATTTGTGAACTTAGAACGGGTTTTTTTTTTGTTTGGCGCGCAATCAATATTTCCTTCTAGGTATAATACGCAGTAACTAGGGAAGAGTGTGGTAAGTCAACGAGACAGGTAAGATCACGAATCGATTATATTTCTAAACAAATTATGATATCAATGGATATTAGCGTAGACCTATAAACTAAATTTTAAAAGTTCTTATTTTCCGGGATTCAAGATCAATCAAATACCTAGTGTATTATATTATTAAAATATACTACCCTAGTAGGTACGTTCATAAACCTATACGGCTATACTATACCTAAACGGACTAAACGAGTACCTACCTATACTATAATGATTAATTAATTTGAAATTCTATTTGTAGCCTTGGAAAAATGTAAAGATTACCAAATTATTGAATATAAAATTAATTTAAATTTTTTAGAAATTGTAGGAAGTTTTGTCTAAAATTGTGTTCCATACCCGTACTTTCCTGAATCCACTGTGTGGTCCATAACATAATAAAAAACATCTTAATTCAAATATCTCAAAATAATTGCTTAAGTTACTATAGTACTATACAACAGTTGAACACTTGAACGGCAACAGCCAGCAAGTCCAACAGTCCTATCGAGTTACTACCCGCCATAGCCCATAGACCTTTAAACTAAACCTTAGTTTATAGGTCATGCCACCGTCCTGCGACCTGCCCACTTTAAAAGTTGCAGTCACCCCCATGGCCTCATCCGATGTCTGAATAACCACCAGTCACCACCAACCTAAACCTAATAAATGACGCCACTAACTGACGTTCGATTATACTCCACTAACAAATCGATTTTCTCGACGTTAATATATTTTAACCTTCGTAAATAATTGTTGATGATCAGTTAAACCAAAATTAGAAAATTTTTATGGTCGTGTACTTGTGTTTGAGACGTTTGAGTAGTCATTATTTGTGTCTTGTTGTATTCGACAAAATAATAACAGTGACAAACCAGGATATAACTATCGAATAATTCGATTGTACTGACCACAACCAACCAATCACGTCATCATATTTATTTGATACAAGCTTATCAGCGTCCAGCGATCACTTAAAAAATATCATTACGATCGTGTGTACCGTCGCTGTCGGCTGCCGGCTTCTCAATTTCGCCTCGTGTTCAATATAATATTAAATATTTTACACTTTCAAAATTAACTTTTGCAATAATTGTTATTTGTTTGTGGTACGATTTCACGAAAATTATGTCACAGAACGGTGCTCCAGTTTTAGTGTTAAACACCAACACCAAAAGAAGATTTGGACGTAAAGTTCAAAAAGAAAATATAGCTGCAGGTAAAAATGTATTTTATGTCTTGTCTTTTACATATTACATTATTTTATCATCGGTTTTTAGCGTTCAAATTTAATAATAAAATTAATAAGTATTTAAATATCTAATATTCATATTAATTCTGTAGAAGTGTGAATAATGTACGTTTACTTATATTTATATTAATAATCAATATATCAATGCCCAACGATATTAGATTTTTTCGTTGATAATTTTAAATGTATTAAGTAATTATTGTATTAAATATTAACTGCTATTGGTATCATAGTGAGCGACACTCAACTGTTATTACCTATATTGATTTATGAGATTCATTGGCTTAAATATTATATGATTCTTGTAAAGTAAGGAATCAATTAACTTAGACAAGTACCCAAATATAATTTTGTAAATAAAAGAATTTTATAAATATTTCTTGATAACTTTTTAAGTTCCAAAATCGTTAGTATTCTTAAGATGTGTGTCACTTCATATACATGCATATTGTGTAGCAATGAGCAAAAAATACAAGACCGGTCAAACCAAGATGAATGATTTTGTAACATGTCCCAGACAGCATTTTGTAATGATAATAATTACAATAACGTTATACTAATATTATTCGTTATTACTGTAACGAACCCAATAATATACATACCATATTATTGTGATCGTTTCGCCTTAAGGGATAGCATATAGTAATTTAGATATATAAATCAATGTCATACATTCTTTTTAAATACACTGTAGGAAAATAATGAGAGGGCGTTGGGATCTTGGAAACCGCATTCCAATAGGTCCTACAATCTCACCTGAACAGGTTAAAGAAATTGTAACCACAGGGCGAAATACTCAGAGTTAATATTTAAATACAGTAATCAAAACGTAATACATATTTCTGATTTTCGAACAACCATAAAAAAAAGCCTACAGAAGAAATATAATCGTAATTATATGAATATGATATGATATATGGTTATTACTTATAACATATGTATATACATAAATAATGCACGGTATCTAAATATTAACGGGTGGCTTATAGCATATATTGAAAATATGATAATGGGATGCAATTCTTGGAATAACCAGGCATGGGAATGTATCGATAATAAATTAAACAACATCCTGTGAAGTCCGCGGATATATCGATAGACTAGGGGGAAGTAGGAGAGCAGGAGGCCCTATAAAACCAGACCCGAAACGGCCTGTAGATTGGACGTGTTTCACCAGAGTACATACGAGCACCTTCACAATAGACAAAAACAATTTTGTCAATTTGGACTTAGAGTATTTTATGAAGAAGATTTTTAATATACAACTTAACTTTTCAACAAAGTATTATTATTTTGTCAAACCTACCTAAGAAATCCTTTACCAACGGTCTTGCTACCTGCAAACTATAAGCTAAGCAGTTAACCCAATTGCTAGTTTATAACATTACAATGTTATAATAATATTATTAATCAAACAATTGCTGTCTGGGGTATACCTATACTCGGGGACCTAATAATCAAAGTTAAAGTAAAGCAGGAAAAAAATGAAAAACTATAGAAAATAATATTTTATTTGTATTTTAGTAGATAAACCTTTTTATGATGTGGTTTTTAATTTGTATAATTTAAATGTATTATTTTTTAAAAAATTATAATTTCTTTTGTAAGATGTTAAAAAATAAATATTTTGGTATGGGTTTAAATATTATAGGTTTATGAGTAGTTAATAACCATGAAAAAATAATGAGTCAAGGGCGACTCTCACTTAATACCAATGGTGGAATATAGCGATACCAACACGGGTTAAATACATTTGAATTTAAATTGTTCACAAAAATATATAAAAGTGGAAATCTTTTCAATGTGTACCTAATTCATTTTTATTTTTTACCTAAAATTATTTTTGTATATAATATATAAGATTTAAATTTAAGGTAATAATTATGAGTAATTAAATGTTTTAGATTTTATTGTTATTAGAAATTTTTTAAGTATCTGAATAGATTTTAGATTCTTAGCGAATGCTTGTATTATAATTACAATGATGTGTGTTTTTTTTCTGTCATCAACATTTAGGGTAAAAAAAAATTTACCGGACAGCATCATTTTTTATGACTGATTTTAAATGTTTTATGACATGTTTTTAAATATTAAATTTGATTATTTGTACAATATACATGTATGCTAAGCGGACACACCTTCTCCATTCAGAATTATTTTTTTTATGCAATAATTTATCATTGAATTCAAATCTAACACATCCATTACAATAACATACTTGACAACTACTGTACAGGATAGCAGTACCCACTTACCCACCTTTTTAAGAACTACATTTGTAATAAACAACATAATTTTACAAAATACAAGAAAATAATTAAATCACATTTTAGCTTTATTTCTTTATTTTTGGATAATATTTATTTATGCATTCTTTTAGGTAAAGCAATTGCAGATGTGGTGCGTACCTGTATCGGACCCAGAGCTATGCTTAAAATGTTAATGGATCCAATGGGTGGAATTGTAATGACAAATGATGGAAATGCAATTCTAAGAGAAATCACTGTCCAACATCCAGCAGCCAAATCATTTATTGAGATTGCTCGTACACAGGATGAAGAAGTTGGTGATGGTACTACTTCAGTAGTAGTACTTGCAGGTGAAATTTTGGGTGTTGCTGAACAATTTTTGGATCAAAAAATTCATCCAACTGTTATCATTAAGGCATACCGCCAAGTTCTTGAAGACATGTTAAATATTTTAGATAAAGAATTTAGTATCCCTTTACCTATGGATGATGAAAATAAACTGATAGAAGTAATTCAATCATGTATAGGTACCAAATTTATTGGGACTTGGTCAGACTTAGCATGCGGCATTGCTTTGAATGCTGTCAAAACAGTGAAAATTAAAGAGGAAGGCCGTACTGAAATAGATATAAAAAGGTATGCCAAGGTAGAGAAAGTGCCAGGCGGTGCAATTGAAGATTCTGAATTATTAAATGGCATTATGTTAAATAAAGATATCACACATCCTAAAATGAGAAGATTAATCAAAAACCCTAGAATTATTCTTTTAGATTGTTCCTTGGAGTTCAAAAAAGGTGAAAGTCAAACAGATGTGGAAATTGTTAAAGAAACTGATTTCACTAGGCTATTACAGATTGAAGAAGAGTTTATAGAACAAATTTGCAATGATATTATTGCATTGAAACCAGATTTAGTATGTACTGAAAAAGGAGTATCTGACTTGGCACAACATTACTTAATGAAAGCAAATATATCCGTGCTTAGACGTTTAAGAAAATCTGATAACAATCGTATTGCAAGAGCTTGTAATGCTACAATAGTGACACGAACAGATGAACTTCGTGAAATCCATGTTGGTACTGAAGCTGGTCGTTTTGAAATTAAAAAAATTGGTGACGAATATTTCACATTTATTACTGAATGCATCAACCCAAAAGCCTGTACAATATTACTTAGGGGACCAAGCAAAGATATATTGAATGAGGTTGAGAGAAATTTACAAGATGCTTTGCATGTGGCTAAAAACATTATGTTGAACCCAAGATTGGTTACAGGTGGTGGTTCCATTGAAATGGCCATATCGCAGGCATTGGTGAAAAAAAGCTCAAATATAGCAGGTGTTGTCCAGTGGCCATATAAAGCTGTTGCACAAGCATTAGAAGTGATACCACGTACTCTTTTGCAAAATTGTGGAGTTAGCACTATAAGGACAATGACATCATTAAGAGCCAAACATGCAATCAGAGGCAATGAGTATTGGGGTATTAATGGTGAAACTGGAGAAATGTCCAACATGAAGGATCTAAAGGTATGGGAACCAATTGTAGTTAAATCTCAAGTATATAAAACTGCAATTGAGACTGCCATATTATTGGTGCGAATTGATGATATTGTATCGGGAACTAAGAAGATTGGTGGAGATGATGGACAGCCAAAACCATCTGCACAGCCAACTGAAGAATCTATGAAAGAATAGTTCATGTTTCTATTGATCACTTAATTAATTATAAAAACATTTCTATACTTGCTCATTTATACTAAATTCTTTGTCTAATGCTTGATCTTGTTATGAAAATAAGTTTTTTGTGCCTTAACATTAATATTAAGAGGATATCAATGCAGTATTTGTTTTCTCTCAGACCCACGCGCAACATGGATAAAACACTTTCACTTAAAAATTGTTTTTTATGATTTTCAAAATAAACAAAAAAATTTTTCAGATAAATTGATGTCACCATCAAAAATATTGTTCTCTATCGTTTTTTTAATGGGTGATTTTACTCTTAAGATTACTTGATAACATAAAAGCAATGATTTTGCGTAAATGTGTTTTGTTTATGTTGTGCATGGAACAGAAAGAGAAAACAAATTGACATCCCCTTAAAAAAAAAATCATCTCTATCAAATTAAATTAATTTTGATAATTATTTAAATAAATGTCTTAGCGTTTTAATTTAATGAAATTTATTAAAAAATATATTTTAACTGCTTAAAATTTGAAAAATTGTGAAAACCATTATTTATTTTTTCTTTACTACAAAATAATTTACTAATTGATTATTTTAACTATAATATGAAAAAACATCTTAATAATACAATTGGGAACATAACTATCAGATCAGTTTAATACAGCTTTTAATTTTCAATACAAGTAGTTATAACCCTAGGTCAAGGGCTGAAAGCATTAACACACACAATTACAGGTAACATGCTTGCATGAGACAAGTTCCAACCCTCCCCCCTTGTAGATCATTGTTAACCAAGATACTTAAGTCTTTCAATCAGTCAAAGATTACATAGCACATAAATATTGCAGTTGCCAAAATGAAAAATCAATATTTGAAATTAAATATTATTTATTATTTATATGATATATTAAATTGCTAGAATCACGTTTAGCAAACTTTTCTGTTATTTTTATAAATACATTTTCATATTACCACAGAATAGATTAAATTCTGTGATATTACTTTGTAATAAAATACAGTATTCACGTGTGGTAACCAAATTGTGACAAACGATGAGTCCACTGCATAGTAAGGATATCCAAAAAGTACCTATATAAATATTTTTGGGGATTTTCCTTGATGCAGATATGACACGGTTTATTTATGATACTTATTAATTGTGTATTTATTTAAGATACACTATCTTGAGCATATTCAATGTGTGCATACATTATGATGCCGGCACTTAAAATAAATTATCTTATCATTGTCAAAAGAAATAATTAATGATTATTAATTATCATAAAAAAAGTACATAAGTAGTTAAATACATAAAATGAAGCGTTTACCATGCTTTTTTATTTTTCATAAATAATATAATACAAATTGTTCACACTTAAATCATAAGGTGATTACACTCACATAAAAAAAAAAACAATTTTGATATAAAAAATATGCGCTACATAATAACTTGATTATGTAAGAAATAGTTTAAATTAAGTAGCTATAAATGAGTTAAGTCATAAATAGGTTTACAATAATATTATCTATGAGTGTACCTAAATCATATAACAGTAATAAAATGAGATTCAGTTCGAAAATGTCCACTTAATAGAAAAAAGAACAAGCATCGAATCAATATAAAATTGTAAATGAATATTAGTAATTTGATACTTGTTTGATAGATTGTTGTTGTTCACTTATCTTTTGCTAATTTCTGATTTTACGCCTGAAAATTAGATAAATCGTAAAATTAGAAAAATTATTACAATTGTCCGAGTGTTCACTCGGGTAAAAATATTTCATTAGGATTCATGCAAACAGTGCCATTCATTCTTAGAATAACAGCACTGGATTTAAACCATGAAATATAATGAGCAAAAATATAATAAATAAATAAAGATGTATGTACTTTCAATGATATCCAATTTCATTAGGTTCAATTCTTTGCGTATTTCACGTAGTATATCTTGTCTTAATGTCTGTAACTCTAATGATATATTTGATATACAATTTTCTCCAAATGACTTAGATGCTATCAAGTCTTCAGTGGAAGTGGCAGACAATTGTTTTCGGCCAAGTTTAGGACTTTCACAACCATTTAATGAGCTTTTTTGACTATCGTTACGATTCCAATTTTTTTTGTCGCCAGGTGATACACTTTCATCCTTTAGAGAAAAATAAAAATAATTATGGTACGGAAAAAGTTTTTTAATATTTATGCACAATGCATTGAAAATTAATTGAGCATTGATGTATTTTAACAGGACATCATATTTTGACACACTACAACAATTTGGAAGCTAAGAACATCATTTTGGGTAGTTAATTAGTCGTGCTTTTAAAAATATAGACCCATGTAAAATAATATTATTTAAACTTTTATAAGGGAAAGTACCAAACCCAACACTTACTTGAGGACAATCAATTGGTTCTTTCTTTTCAACAGCAGCTCGACGTCTTGCTAATGTACGTGCCATTTCATCCATCATTGATGCCATACCAGTTTGGCCACCATTAGCATTTCTACCAAGGGTCCCGTAATTTCCACTTCCACCACTGCTAGCACTACTCGTAGACGAGCCACTATTTTCAGCTGGATGCTGCTTTAGTGTTGATAAAATTAAAGGACATAAAATTAAATCTCAGACAGGGTTTTATAATTATAATAACATACCTTATTGGTACGTTTTAAACGAGCTGCCTGTAACTGTATAGCTAAAGATGATGTCTGGTCAGCAACTGATTCGCTGTGATCAGCTTCTCCATTACTACTAGGTCTTGGTAGACTGCCAGGCATTGGAGGTGGTTGAGGAGGCAATGGGCTGGACATGCCTGGTGGAGGAGGGGGAGGAACTGGTGCTGGCGGAGCCGACGATGTGCGATGGTGACCTGAAGAAGGCAACTGAGGAGGTGCAGGTGGAATGGTTGGTAAACCGTTAGTTGTACTAACGACTAAAATTATACAAAATTATTTTTTTTTAAATATAATAATATAGTCTGATTATAAATATAATTAACAATACTATTTTCAAAAAAAAATATTAAATTCATAACTTCAACTTACTTTGATTTTGCTGAGACATTCTCCTCTCTTGGATAATTGCAGCATCATCTTTCGTCATGCTTCTGAAATGATTAGGTACATTATTTGTACACCAATCTCTGAGTTAAATAAGCAATTAGATAACAGTAATTTATTTGATGTATAAAATACATTTATGATAATAATACCTGTATCCCATATCCTCATCATACTGTCCATTTGCTTGTTGATATATAGGAGGCGCTGGAGGTGGTATATGGTTATGAGGATTATTAATATTATTTCTGGATACAGAATCTAGCACCTAAATTTAAAAAATGCTCAGTAAACCTTAATTTAACTTTTATCCAATAAATAAACACAGTTATACGTAAATTACAATAACTTAATGTTAAATACCTCAAGAGCATACACCATAGCTCGTGCAAAAGAATCAGCATCTTCTTTGCTACTAAAATTCAAACCATATACATGTTTATTATCCCTCCATTGGTGGAATGTTGTTGTTGCTTGATTATATTTTAGAGTCTTTAAAATGACACAGTTAATAACAACCTGTACAAAACATTTTAACACAGATATATAGTATTAAAACATTGAACATAAGAAAATCGGTTATAACTTATAACGAAGGAGCAAACTTTAGGAAATTTAATTTGATGCATAGTAAAAGAGAAATTCTAATAAGTAATTTTAATAAAAGTTTGTAATATAAGGAAAAAATATCAAAAATGGAATTGTAAAAAAACTAAACCTAAAATGAGTATAAGCCATAGGCGCAATTAGTGTGAGATTTGGGATGGGGAGCTCAGATGACGCTTTAAAGGTACCACAAACCCCCTAAAAATGTTTTTAATGTGTAAAAATCTTTGTTTTTTTTTTTTTTGGCAGGGGTGGCTATATTTAACTGTTAGGTAGCCTCCTTCTATTTGCGCCTATGGTGTTCACATATTATACCAAAGAAAAAGTAACTTTTGTATTTTAAATAATAACCATAACATTTTTAATTAAAAAAAATACCTCATGGTCTTGTAGTTTTCTTCCAACTACACGGAATGTATTATTGATCACATGTTTAAAAATGTGTACTTTACTAAGGCCTGACGATGTTCCACTTGGAACCCATTTTTTGCTGTTATCATCATAAATCATCACAGATGCTCTGGCTGATGTAATACTTGTTTCACTAAAATAATTAATAAAAAAAAATAATTTAAATAGTAGGTAGAAATGTTTACCTATATTGGTTATCAGTGGTCAAAGTGGATCAAAAAAGTGGTGGGATGGGGATTGGGGAGGGAGAGGAATTTTAACTCCTTACCTATACCTATTTTTATAATACAATTTTATTCATAGTACCTACCTATATATTTTTGTTATTAGTTTGGTGTCTTATTTTTGCATATACTATAAAAGTACCTACAATTTTTTTATTATATTTGTTAACTTTTGTAAAATTATTCAAAAAATATTTAACTCAGAAATCTAAAATCAAAAAATTAATATTATATAGGACTTAGGACCTTAAAAAATGCATATAATATGGCTTATGCGTGTATCCTAAATATTTACCATGTGTGCTCAATTAATATGTAAAAATGCTGAAATAGGTATGCTTTTAAAAATATTTTATTTCGTCATTAAAAAACAAAAAATTAAAATTAACATGTATTTATCTTTTTTTCTTAATATTTCTAATTTCTAGAAGTTTGCCTTTGAATGAAATAAAAATGTCAATTATAAATGCATACTATGTCTATGATTTCTAATAATTACCTATTAAACTGTTGCTCAAATAAGCAATACATTGTGTGACTAAAATGTTTAGAATATTTTTGAAGCTAAATGAATGATGATTATTAATACCATACATTTTGTGATAAATTATCAAACAATATTTAATCATTTTACATGATTTTTTTTTCCAATTTATTGAAAATTCATATTCAATATTGTACAGGTAATATGTGAAAAATGCACTTTAAATAAAAATATAACAAAATATACACTTTTATGGAATAATAGAGCTACATAAAGCAAAGTAAAAATATTACCTTAAACTCACTCCTATACTCGTATTATTATATGAAATAAATTTATATATTATTTATCTATCGTTGTTGACACAATAAAACTGCACATATGTACCAAAAACACAATTTTTCATGAGATGAAAAAACGTTTTAAATAAAAAAATCACATAGAAGTTATATCATATACAATTTATAGTTGGTAGGACATAGGATTTTTCTATGATGGAAATAGCACATTATTCTATTCCGTGGAAATAGCACAGATTATATCCATAAATAGCCATTTTTTTTTTTTTTAATCCAGAAATAACAAAACCTCAAAATTATTAATTTGGCACAAAAGAGGTTTTTCATGTCAACGATGTTTTGAATGATTATTTTAAATATGCAAATTCCTAATATTCCTAGATCTAAACTAATATAATATTATCTTATAAACTTAAAATTATAAGAAATTATATTTAGATTTATTAGATCTAGTTTTTACATTAGGGCCCAATTTAAACGAGCAAACAAATAGGTACCTGGTACTTGTTTCTTATCAAAAAAGTAATAATACTCAGGGCAGGATTGGCCCGGCGAGTTACCGAGAAAAACTCGGAGGGCCGCGACAATTTTGAGCCATTCAATTCATGAGAGGCCGCTTACTGAAGATATGTTAAGAGTCAAAAGTTGAAGAAATGGAGACTATAAAAAAACTATGCACGGAATAAGAACATACCCAAGGGCCGCTAGTTTGTAAGGGGGCCAATTTTGTCTATTCTGGCCCTGAAAATACTTATTTATGATATTAATAAAAATCATTATTTATTGTATTATAGTTAAACTAATAGTGTAATTTGTATTCAAATTTAAACTTCACTAGCTGATTTAACCCTTTTTTAATTAGCCTAAATTCTTCCCAAAGGTCTAATCTGCACACAAACATTCATTTTTATATATATATACTAGCTGATTCAGTGCACTTTGTTGCCCGTTAAATGTACTAACTCTATATGACTCAAACCTTGTTCAATTCGTTATTTAATATTCAGTGTATGGTGTTCAAAATTAATTTTAACTTTTCTGTTGCCTGGAATAAAAATTCTGATTTGCAGCAGTATATTATCAAGTAAGCAATCTACCTGCGGTAGATCGCGGACCCAGTGCTGTTTGTACGTAAGTGTATGATTTAACTCTAAAGTATCAAAGTTATTTTGATATAATACGGTGGATTTATATAATAAATTAATAAATAATCCTAACCTAACCTAACCGTACTAAAATCCTATGAATAAAATACCAAATTTAACCCTTTTTAAATTAGCCCATCTTCTTCCCTGATATCTTCACACAAACATTCAATTATTTAATTTATATATAAAATGGCTAATCCTGCACACTTCGTGGCCCATAAAAAATGACAAAAAAATTGTGATTGTTTAACTCCTTCTTGGTGTAACTCATTGCAGTAAGTGCAACTCAGCCACCCTGGTAATGTGCAAAAATTTGATTTGATGCATGCTTGTACCTGATCTGCCCGATTAACCAATAGCAACCAATAATAAATAAATACTATTTCTATTAATTATTTCTCCCATAACCAATAGCAACCATTTATAAACAAATATTTCAATCGTAAATCTCAAAATCCCTGTTTGAGCACTTCTATTAATTGGTCGTAGCATGATGTTATATAGCCTATAGCCTTCCTCGATGAATGGACTATCCAACAAAAAAATATTTTCAATTCGAACCAGTAGTTCCTAAGATTAGCGTGTTCAAATACACAAACTCTACAGCTTTATATATTAGTATAGATTGTTAATTATATTTTATCTATTATATTTATGAAAATAAAAAATGTTTATATATTTTATATTTTATTTAAAAAAAAAAATAATATTGTATTATTAAATTCAATATTATTATTAGTCAATAATGAACTTAAAAAAATTGGAGGGGAGAAATGTCCTTTTAGACGGAAAACAGTCGAGAGAAAATGTACATTTACCCATTCCACTATATCCCACTCCCCTTACTTCAACCACTGTTGATAGTATAATTTATGTTACATAGCATAACCTTATAAGTCGATCTTATAAACTTTTACAACTGCAATATTATGAATCAATATTTTTTATTTATAAATCCGTGGTCCTTTTCTCCAACCACAGTTCGTATAGACCATTGGGTCTATTAATTTTTTATTATTATTAGTCATTAATTTGCTGCATTCGCTCGAACAATTTAAGTTGAATACATCCCACGACTTATATGTTCAACCATCTTGGATAATTCTTGAGGTAAGGTTAGATTAAGTTAGGTTACTCTGAGACCTACTCAAGGTGGTTTTACATCATACCAAATCAAGGGATGCTTTTAAATGGTCCGAGCGTACACAGTGGGCGAGTGATGCAACCGAGTCTAAAATGTACCTATTATGGTTGGGAGTCGCGATAACAGAAAAGTACCCATTTATTTTTCTTTTAAATATATAACACACAAGGAACCACTTGATTACTTTATTTAATATAAAGTGGCCTAACCATTAGGTAGATGATAATCAAAAAATTTCAAATTTTGACTTAACAAGACTTTGCTACATGTATTAATATTTTAATATTAACCGGGATATTAACAATGAGACATGTACTTGAATTTAATCATGTAATACAAGACCTTCCACAAATAACAAAAGATTAAAAAAACATATATGTACCCACCAATATAAATTGCCAAGTTAGATGTAAGTTAGACCTTCCAAGTTACAATTTAATCTGCTATTTAATATATTTTTTACTACCTAAGCATACAGATTTTCTGAAAAAAAATATAATTACGAGATAATTATGATAGAGATGTATAAGAATATAAGAGTAATAAATATGATAACAAAAATAAAAGAATACTATAAACACAGTGAAAAATGTGTTAACATCATATAAACATTTTTTTGTTGGACAATAATATTAAGAGATAGTGTAGTATAGTTATGTTATTATGTTTTATGTACCTAATAAAAAAACAAAAATATTTCTCATAATAAGTGAACAACATTTTAAAACAATAAAGTTTGTATCAAAAACCTACATAAATTACATTTTTTTTCATTAATTATTTTAACAAAATTATTTAATTCAAAATATTATGTTAGGTAGCTTATAATAGGCATAAGCTGAAATTAATATGTTCATAGTATAAAAACTAAACATTCATAAAATAGACTTGAATGAAACATTATCTACTAATTATTATAATATGTGGGTGGAAACTTTTTATAAAGATAACAAACATAAAAAATTATATTGGCTGTCAATTTTTTTTATGTGACATTTTATTTTGATTTGTGAATTCTATTATCAACTTCCTGTTTTAATTGTTGGGTTTGACTTAAATGTTTACAGTTATATGTTTTAGGTTCAATTAAATAGCCTACATAAATAACAATAAACAAAAAACAAATGACACAGTAGATGATACTCGGTAAATATTTTATAGGTGAAATGTGTTATGTACTCAATGAGCATGAAATATTCTTGGAAGTAAATTTTTGTGTAATAAATAGGTAATGTTTAATAATTTTATTACGGGCACAACTGGTTAACTGGTAGGTACAAATAGGTACGTTAAGTATTGGAAAATAAAAGATAATATAGTATTTTACAATCAATAATTAAAATTCGTAAATTACTTGACATTAGAACATAAAATAATTAAATATATTATATTGTACTGAATTATTGTCATTAGTCATTATTATTATATTAGTTAATCGCCAAGATAACAAATGCTTTAGACATTTGTCAGCTAATTGGAATTCGAAGTTTTCGAAATGACTCATAGATAAATTTGTAATTTCATTAATCGGTTTGGAAATGGTAAAACTGTCATGTTATTCCGCGAACGCCTAACACTATAATGACACAGACGGTCATTAGAGGCTATCTACGTAATTGTCTACTATTTCGTTAAAAATAATCACGGAAAAAAGTAAAGAAAAGAACGAACGCATTTAATAATGATCTGAAAAAAAAAAAGAACATTATTTTCGCATTAATATATCTGACATTCTTGTTCAGTAGTATAGATAAGATAAAAGTGACGTGTTTTTTCTTTTTGGGCCGAGTACAAATAAGGGAACCGTTCCCGGTTGATGGCGGTGTCGGGGGGAGGTCAGGGGATCGTGAGTAAAACACCGAGTAAAAGTCCGTAGATACCTAGGTACGCTTACCTGGTTACCTAAGACTGGTGTCTTTTGAAAATAAAACCAGAAAAGACAAGAAGGAAAACGACGCTTACCGAATGTCGGCCGAAGTCGGAGACGCGACAGACATCATGTTGTCGGGATGTTTGACCACCGTCGTCGCAACTGTCGTAACACACCAACGACTACCTGGGGGACAGGACCTGGTCGACTGCGGACAGATTTTACGGGGCGGCTACCGGACACGAACACGTCTCGAAATCGAATTAAGAACACGTCTGTGATTCCGGGTGGTCGCGGCGACGGGTTAGGAATGGACGACGACGACGAATCGCCGTACGAAAAAAAGGGTAATCGCACCGGAGCCGCGACTCTACCCAGAGATTGTACGAACACGTCGTCGCCGTACCCGCACAATACGGCACTGATATCCACCCGCGGGGGTGGGAGGGGTGTGCGAGCTAGCCGCCAGTCGTGGTGGCGGCGAGACGTGGTTCGGATACGCGCGGGGCGGGAAAAACATGTAATCAAGAGGAAAACATTCCGCGATTAAAGTAATACATAGAGGTAGGTGGTACCTGCAGCCTACCGAACGCGGTACACGCCGGTCGGAGAAAACGGGGCGGGTAGGATGACTACGCGACCGACGTCGTATCGTAATAACAATAACATCTTAACACAATACCACCCAAGTGTCGGTAGGTAGGTACCTACCCATAACAATAACAATACAAACACAACGAGACTCACCTCATGATTGATAAGGCGGCGGCGGTGGTGGTCGCGTCCAAAGATTCCGCCGCCGTCGTGGTCGCGGTCGTGGCCGTGGCCGTGGTTCAGGAGTAGAAGAGACAGTCGTCGTCGGCGGCGGCGGACGGACAACCGCTCGGCATCACCGACGTCGTCGTCTTGTGTCGTGACTCGTGAACGAGTGCAACGGCCGGCGGCGACGCAAAAAACGGGGCGCACACGCAGTACACTTAACCGGACTGACGGCCGTACGTCGGTGGTTCGTCTGCCGATGAGCTACGAACACAACTGCTGATGTTCATCACACACGATACACACGGTGTGAATTTACCTAGTGTTATTATAATATATATATATATAGACGAGCGACGCACACACGCACACACAAACACTCGGGACGTGCTCAACGCCACCCGTTCGCGATGAATGCGTTTTGTTACTGACACTGTCGTCGACCGTCGTCTGCTTGCGCGTGTGTGTGCGCCGAATGGATTGGGTACTGCCACCGCCGACGCTACCGTGCCCACCGTACAGTGGTATAGGTACACGTACGGCGCGCGCACGAACGGCAGTCGGTGGGTCGGCAGTGTGGAGAGGTGTCCGTGGTGCGCCGTGTAGCGGTGGGTGCTGCCGTCCGGCGGTGGGGTGGGCGGACGAGAGCGGACGAAAAAAAAATACTTTTTTTTTTATAACAACAATAATAATAATAAAAACACGGGCCGACGGTCTACGACGACGTGTTCGGCAATCGCGGTCCGCACCGCAACGCTACGCACCGCCCGAGGTGCGTTACCCCAGCACCCGTACTGGCCGCGCCGTACTTCAAAAATCATAAATTATAATCAATCAGTATATTATATATACTTTATTTTGTACAATTTTGTGCAACCAAAATTAAATTTTGTACATCCCAGATATTACCAAGTATATTAGATGATATTATTGTGAATAAAGTAATTTATATATTATAAGCTATTTACGTGGAGCATTGTTTTCAATTTTCAATCCTTAGCTATAAAAGATGAACATTTTTAACATTTTTAACTACAAAAAAATTATTAAATTATATAAATTTGATAAATTTTGTCAAAATTTAACTTTAAATGCTTATAAAAAAAAATTGTGCCTATGTATTTTTAATACTTTTCAAATGCTATTGTAACAATATATCAGGAGCCTTCTATTCAATTTCCAAGATTTTTTACCCAACAAATAAAATTTTATTGATATTAAAAGAAAAAAAAACTAAAAAAAATGGACCGTAAAATGTCCGTTAACAGCTCAAAATAAGTCAAAATGTTATGGTGTATAGAAAATGCTAATATAAACATTCAGTCAAAATTGCGTGTACCTACGGTCATTTGTTTTAGAGTTGCACCAAAAACCAAAATCGATTTTCTCAAAAACAGATTTTGCGTACAAATTCCCGTTTTTCCTTAATTTTTCTTTTGTTTTTCACGTCGCGTTTGAAAACTACTAGGAAATTTTTACTTTTGACCCCCCAAAGTACCAACTAGATTCACTTTCCTATCAGAAAAGTTACTGTTGAAGAAAATCCAAGCACTTTTACTGTCCTAAAAAGTGATGACAGACACAAAAAAAAATTTAAAATTATAAAACAACACACATCATTGTAAAATCAATACATTCATCGCTTCGCTCAAAATTTTATGAATTCTCAACTCAAAATAATTTGCTAATTTTCGTGATTTATCCGTATTTTGTCAAATAGAACTTTAAATGCTTATAAAGAAAAACTGTGACTAAGGATTTTTATTATTTTTCAAATATCATTGTAAAAATATAGTAGGAGCCTTGTATTAAACTGTCGAGCTTTTTTACCCAACAAATAAAGTGTTATTGATATTCGTAGAAAAAAAAACTAATAAAATTGGAAACAGAAAATGTTCCTAAACTGTTAAAAACAAATCAGAATATTTTGAAAATTGTATTGTGTATAGAAAATGCAAATATAAACGACCAATGAAAATGTCATGAATATACATTAGTTCATTTGTTTTAGAGTTACACCTGCAAAAACCAAAATCGATTTTGTGGAAAACCAATTTTGCGTAAAAATTCCCGTTTTTCCTTAATTTTTATGTTGTTTTCCCCGGTGCTTATGAAAACTTTTGGGAATTTTAAATTTTGACCTTCTATATCTTGACATACTGAAGTTGAAAATCGAAGGATTATTTCGACTACTTATTGTGTGCACAGAAACAAAAAAAATTAAAAAATTAAAAAAACACACACATCATTGTAAAATCAATACATTCATCGTTCCACTCAGAATCTAAAAAATATGAAAAGAAACTAAAAGATTTTCTAATTAATGATTAATAATAAAAAAATTGGCTGAATATTCCGACATAAAAAATGCTTTTTAACATAACCTATTGTTTATTAATAGTAATTTTTATTGTTTAAATAAGTTCAACTTTCAAAAATATAGGTGGTAAAAATATATGGGAGGAATTGACCTACACAGAAAATATTCTGGAGGGTATTTGTGGGGTCACGTCCGAAGCGGAAATTCTACCTGATCCGATTTATTGTACCTAGTACGGGTACCCGTATTTTTCTTTTTCCATTTTAAACCGACAACAACGGAAGAGCTGATGGGATATCTGTATTTTTTCCATACTCGGCATACTCTACTCTGACATACATACTCGCTACAACGAGTAGTACCTTGTACCATTGATTTTATGTTATAAAATCAATGCTTGTAGTGCCTCGCAGTACAACGTACTACTTATGTGCGCAAAAAAATATGACGATGACGGTCCCCCCTCTGCGTGTGGCTCTGTGATAATAACCCACGCCAGGATTACGCTTACGGTTTCTTTATTTACAAAAAGTAACGGAATTATAAAAAAACAAAATAACATTCGTCACTCGGATGTCTGAATGACCAATAGTATGGAAAAAACTGTTTCAACAATAAAGACCTATAACGTTTTCGGTTTGACAAAAATAATAAAACATTTTATAACTCAAGAAATATAATATTATAATATAATATTCTTAAATTTTGACTAGAGCTAGACCTAGACAGACGATTATAATCTATTATAGTCTATTGCTTATATACTTTTACAATTTTAAAAACTACCTACTGGTTATTACCTATAGCCTTAAGTATAAATAATTGGTACCTCATATAATCATATTTATCCCAACTATATCACAAGATGCACTCATGAAGAGGAAGTATATTGAACATAATCTGTTAGATTATTGCAAAAATATTAGCCAACATAGACTCGCATCACCATAGGCGCAAATCAAAGGTGTTTTGGGGCTTAAAAAATGCAATAACCACCTAAACATTTCCTATATTTTTTTAAGCTTATTCAATATTATAGTAATTATTAGGGCCCAAGCTCCCCCCAAATGTCAAAGGCTATTTCAGCCTATTCCCTATATCACTCATATAATAGCCATACAGATTACAGACACGTAATTTCAATATTATTCAGTTATTGGTGTCAACATATTTGTGAGATATTTTTAAATTATTACCCAGACGGCTAGACCTGTTACCTACCTATATAGTTATAAGTTATACCTAACTAATAGTCTATAGATGTCATATACATTATGTCCCAGAAGTCCCGTATCATCCTTAGTATCTCTATGGAAAATCAATATATTTAAATGCAGTTTTTTTACAGTAACAAGTATGGAAATTTTGATTTAATATCATAATATTCGAGTTTTTTTCAAAAATTTAAAAATTATCAATCATTTTTTTAAGCAAATCCCTACCTAAGTTTTTTAAATTTCCAAGTAAGCCATTTTGTTTATCATATTTTTTAAAACAGTTAAAAAAAAAATAAAATATTAAAATTTAATGAAAATTGCCCAAGTTGGAGCTAATTATTATTTTGAATTTCTAAAAATAATAATTTTGTTACTTATGCATACGGTATTAGCAAAATACGATTTGCATGATTTAATCAGAAATTGGACCGCTGATATTTTTCATGACAATCTTATCTAATTATTAATGAAAGCTTTCAGTTATAAGATGAAAAACTTAAATTTTTAATAACTGATATTTTGTATACCAAAATTCATAAAAATTCCAAAAAAATATAATTGTTTTTTTTTCATTTTAATAATAAAATATCTAAGATAAAATCATAGACCATTTGTAATTTTAGGTTCACTTCATGATAATTAAAATACTTAAAAATAGATAACCAGTTTCACTATTCACTGTTCAGTAAATGATAAGACACAACTATTGATATTTTATTATTAAAATTAAAATTAAAACTTTAATTAGGTATGTATTAGTTTTGTTAGATTTAAATAGATATTTTATTATTAAAATGAAAAAAACCATTATTTTTTTGAATTATTATGAATTTTGACATACAAAATATCAGTTATTAAATTTAAGTTTTAGATTGAGTGGAACGATGAATGGATTGATTTTACAATAATATGTGTTTTTTATTTTTTGTTTATTTTTTTTTTGTGTCTGTCATCACGGTTCGGGGCAGTAAAACTGCTTCGATTTTCAACTTCAGTATCTTGTTTGATGGGAAAGTGAATATCGTTGGTGCATTGCGGAGATCAAAATTCCCAATAGTTTTCATAAGCGCCGGGAAAAACAACATAAAAATATAGGAAAAACGGGAATTTTTACGCAAAATTGGTTTTCCACAAAATCGATTTTGGTTTTTGGTGTAACTCTAAAACAAATGAACTTTCATTACATTTTCATTGGTCGTATAAACTTGCATTTTCTATACACAATACAATTTAAAAAAGCTTGAAAATTTTATGCAATGACATCAATTTATGTAAAATTGTAAAACAATATTAAAAAAAGATAAAAGTTTTAAAATTCATGAGGCTACAGTCCACATACTTAAATGAATTACCTTGTATAATGGATGAATTTCAATCATCTATGCATGAAAGTCTATACATATATTTTTTAAGAATAAAAAATTTAACACTTCATTTAGGTAATTTTAATTTTTTTGATTCTATATAAGTATCTACATAGAACAAATATTTGTTATATATGAATTATATGTATATAATTTTAACAAAATAATCTATGAATTTATTTCTAGTGTTGTAATTTAAATATAATTATAACTGTTAATAGTTCCAATATATGATTATTTGTATCTACTAATTTTTCTTCGGTATTAGGTTGTGTTTGTGCAGAAATGGAAAACATCAGACAATTTATACACAACTTTCAAATTTAATAGGTAAAGCTAGACAATTTAATACATGGTTTCTCAAAAGTTGAAAGTACATATTTATAGCACAATTTTTTTTGTATACATTTCAAGTTAAAATTTTTTCAACGTTAATTATTCAATCAAAGTAATTTTAGGTATAATTATATAATAAAATATCCTTAGAAATGATATAATATATATTGACAGGCAGTATCAGCTTAGAATCGTTATTCGTATATATGAATATATACAATGATCTATCGGATTCAAATTTAACTCTTCCATTACACTATTACAGTGACTTACTCAATAACGAGTAGATACACTTGACAACTGATGTACAGCCAATGCCGGATCTATGTTATTTGTCACCGAAAAACACAATTTTAGCATCCCTTAACAAAAACCCGAATTTAATACTCAATAAATTTAATTTATACTTTTGTGTGTAATTTTATAAAATTTTATTAGTTGGGTAAAAAAGCTTGAAAATTTAATACAAGGCTCCTACTATATTGTTACAATGAAATTTGAAAAATATCAAAAATCCTTAGTCACAGTTTTTATTTAGGTATAAGCATTTAAAATTCAAATCTTGACAAAATACGAAAAAATCACGAAAACTAGTAAATTATTTTGAGTTGAGAATTCATAAAAATTTTTCTTTTTAATCTAAGATTTGAAAATATTATACAAGATTATCCATAATTTTATCTACCTTTATCAAAAAAAAAATTATCTACAAGAAAGTCAAATTAAATTTTTATGAGCGTTTGAAATTCATATTTTTACAACATTTGATATTCACTCGATTTCTTGTGTAACGATTTTCTTATTTTGTCGTAATTAAAAAACGTATGACTGTAGATACTTGAAAATTGCACTGAATGTTTATATTAGCATTTTCTATACACGATAAAATTTTGAAAATAATTTGACTCTTTATGAGCAGTTTACGGACATTGTCAGTTCTCAATTTTTTAGTGTTTTTTTTTATAAATATCAATAAAATTTTATTTGTTTGGTAGAAAAGCGTGAAAATTTTATGCAAGGCTCCTGATATACTGTTACAATAGCAGTTGAAAAATATTGAAAATACATAGGCACAATTTTTTTATATAAGCATTTAAAGTTCAAATGTTGACAAAATGTATCAAATTTAAAATGTAA
The DNA here is from genome assembly GCF_019925205.1 of Metopolophium dirhodum. Taxonomy (NCBI): domain Eukaryota; kingdom Metazoa; phylum Arthropoda; class Insecta; order Hemiptera; family Aphididae; genus Metopolophium; species Metopolophium dirhodum. The sequence continues at coordinate 60,071,679 of NC_083560.1, read as the reverse complement.
TAATTATTTTGTAGTTAAAAATTTATAAAATATTCAACTTTTGTAGCTAAGGAATGAAAATTTAAAACAAGGTTTATAGGTTATATAAATTACTTTATTCAAAATAATATCATCAAATATACTTGCTAATATCATATAGGCTATAATTAAATCATTCTAACCTTATGTAACTACTTTTGTTTATTAATTTTAAAAAATACAATCAACCCTTCTCGGCACAACTTAAAAAAATGTTGATCTCTTTTAAAATTAATGTAAGGTCCTTTTAATTTTAAATACTTAAATAATATACATTTATTCGGTATAGAGTAATAATGCAACAATGACCTGGTTTAATTTTTTTATTCATCTCATCATGAACCTAGAACAATAAATTTTACATTTTTTGAATTCAATCCATTTATCATATTTTTGCAAGATTTTTGTTAAATATTTGAAATCTCAATGTTCGGCAGTTGATAGTAAAACGTATCAAAGGATTAATGATAAACATAATATAATAAAATGTGAAAATGGATGTGTGAAGTGCTTAAAGAGGACTGATGAATAAGAAATCAATTAATTTTGGGTAGTGCAGTAGTGTATCTACGGTCATTTGTTTAAGAGTTACACCAAAAACTAAAATTGATTTCGTCGAAAACTTGTTTTACATACAAATACCTGAAGAATGAAGAATGGGTTGTAATAGCTTTGTAAAGTTATGAGGAGAAATATTTTTTGTATTGTCCGAAGTAATTGTTGAAGTGAATGAATTTTGTAAGCTATGTTTTAAAGTATCAATTATTTATTAACTGACTTCCCAATATATATTGCTTCAGAAATGTGTGTAACATATAAAAGTATCAGGATACTCTGATGAGCATATTGAATAATTTTTCATTGGTATCAGACTATTAATAACTTTATTACATATTTGTTTACCTACCAAATCAGTCAAAAATCATGTATTTGTTAGTCCATTATAACCCTATTGGCCATTAAACACATTGTTTGAAAAGAAGTATATTTTGGTAAATATGTTTTAATTAATTATTAATTATTGTTAATGGTTATATAGTTGTGTCGGAAAAACTTTTCTATTTAAAAAATAGTTATTTTTGCAAATATTACACAAGTGTCTAAAATCATATTGGTTCCATACTTCTATAATCCTACTTTCTATAATGGGTACCTAGGTGTAAATTTTGATTATACTTACCTTAATATTAATAATGAATATTAAATACTAAATAGCTTAATTGAAATATAACTTACCTTTAAATACTTCAAGTGAATTATATCAAAATATCGAATTTAATTAAATTGTCAAAATAACTGTTGAGTAGTGTTGACACCATCATAGATCGGATCTGAATTAGTACACTACAACAAATTCATGAGACGGACACACGACACAAAAACAAAATATCATAACACTGATAAAAATAGAAAATTAAATGATATTTTTAGTTGATTGACTGAATTAATAAAATAACGATATTAATATATTATTGATATGTTTTTTTTTTTTTTTTGATTATATCGCACATTGTAAGCTGCCATCATAATTCATACTCTAGCATCTAGCATCGAAGCTACCAACTTATTACAAATTAGGTAGTAGAAACTAATTTATGATACCAAGAAAACGACAGTCTTCCTAAACACAAGGAAAAATTAGGATCAATTGGTTTGCGCATAGGCGCAATTTGAGGGGAACTTGGGGGTACTTAGCACCCCCAAATTTTTAATAGTATTATTAAATTTTTATTGGTTATAAACTTATAACGTATTATGTCATAGGCATTAATAAATTTATTTCTAAGATTTTTCACTTTCAAAATAATAATATAAATAATGTTATATAATGCTTTTATTGTTTATTTTATAACACAAGAAGATTTTATTGAACGATAGTCGATAACGATTATGGCATTACGCCGAAATGTCTATCGACTATTTGCGTACCCGTAGCCTGTTACAGCTTATCAATTTCACTAATCAGTAATCTGGTAAATAGAAAAAACCGTCTAAAAATAGAACTTGTGTAATCAATTTTCGATCCGATGTGGCCATTCCGATTGCATTTTTTCTGCGAAAATACACAGGTCGCACCATATGCGCTGAATTAAGAATTGTTGAAAAACGGCGATGAAAATTAGTGCTTTTGACGATCCCGCCAAGTTGAAAATCGGCGATGGCGATAACTCTGGTTTGGATGAAGCACTAATTTTAATTTTTGTACGTCCGTAAAGTACTAATTGAGCACTAAAAATTGGTGGTATAGCGGGAATTAGTGCTTTTGACGATACCGCTACGTGAAGTTGGCGGGAGGTTTTTAGAATTGTGGATAATCGATGATAGGATGAAGCACTAATTTTAATTTTTGTACGTCCGTAAAGCACTAATTGAGCACTAAAAATTGGCGGTATAGCGGGAATTAGTGCTGTTCATGATCCCGCTAACTTCACGGACCTACTTATTTAGTCGTTGTAATTAGTTAATAGTATAATATTATTTTGTACACATATCAATATATCATATACCTACTTTGGTAATGTAATTCATACATTTGTACATGGATTATATTTTGAAAAAAATCGAACGAAAAGTCAGTCTCCTTTAAGATAGTTATAGGTATAACTATCTACTATACTGTACTATACTATCTACCTACTATACCCGCGTGTTCATTATTCACAATTCAAAGTAGAGTTTTAACTAACTATATCTACATATAATTCATAAATATTTTTACATTCCTTGTCTATATGAAAGAAAATATGTCACAAAAATACTAATAGAAAAGTGAGACAAAAAAGGAAAATATTTTGCCCTCCCCTTGACAAATTCCTGCGGACGCCTTTGCAGGTATAGGTATATATTTATAAAATGTATTAATCAAAATAATAGGTTATATTTAGGGTTCGGGACTTCTTGCATTTGCATGTTTTTTTGTAGTGGTCATAGATTCTAGGTAAGTTATAAATTTGTTTTATGAAATTGTGAAATTAATTATAAAGTTTGAATTTGCATATTTTGCATTTTTTCTACCTTAATGTTCTTACAATTATCGGAAAAATTCATATATGAATAAAATTAATGATACCTTAAAAAATATTACGTTTAGGTAAGTCGTAAGTACCATATAGGCGCGAATAGCGTTTAAGATTTGGGGAGGCTGAAGCCTGCAGAAACCCTACTATATTATAAATTATAATATTGAATAAGATTAAAAAACAATTTAGAAAATCTTAGGGAAGGCTGTTAAAGTTGTTGGTTGGGGCTAGGCCCCTAAATCCCCCCCATATTTTTGCATATAGTACGTCCCTACGTAAGATTTTATGAATCTCTTTGTGACAAAACTGTGTTTAAAACTTAAAACTAATTGACATCTAAATTATAGATTGTACAAAGAAATGAAAATCAGTAGATACATCTTCGATTATCACAGTGTCCGCATATCACGTTATTCTTTATTTATTAACCCATTATAGGTACCTATAAATATGCCAGTATTTTAAAAATTATGTTGTTTTATTTCACGATAGTTTAAAAATGCCCAAAACATGCAATAGTGTCTACTGTCCATCATATATTAATCAATATAAATTTGAATTAGTAATCCCGTGTATAAATTATTTGTATTATCTTTATGTAGGTATCATATTTTATGCATTTTTTAAAAATAATATAAACATTTAGCTTTATATATTTAAGCATATTTTGACAATTTTTACTGCATATTTCGATAATTTAAAGTGGAACCATTCCCGAACCCTAGTTACATAAAAACAATTTCTGTCTCATACACAGATTTATATAGTAGTATATACCTATATAATATATTATATTGTACATTAGTACAAGATATAGCGATATCAGTTGAAGCCTGCAGGTTGTCTGGTTGGCATTGTATGGTATTTTTAATTTTATATGGTAAATATTAATTATGTTTTATTGTATTTTATTTCTATACACGTTTTTAAAGTAAAAATAATGTGTTACATTTATTTTTTATTTTACTATTAAAAAGGATGTTATTCCTAATACATTTTGTATAATGAAATATATGTAGGTACGTCGTACAGAAATCTGTGGTATATCATATTATGATTCTAATAAGTGCATTTCAGTTACGAATGACGATGATACACCATATTGCATATACCTACTACCAAGCCTGGATTAAGGGGGAGGGGCATGGTCCCGGGGCCCATCTTTATCCCCAAAATATTTTTTTTAAACGCACCCGATACAGTTTTCAAAAAAAAAATAATTATTTAAGTAGGTAGGTATAGAAGGTAAATTATTATTAATAATTATAATTTTAATTTTATTAAATTGTTCTCAATTTTATATCACCAAAAATTAGTATAAATAATGAACTATGTTTGTCAACAATTTTATTTATGGTTTTTTTTTTTTTTGAGCATTTTAGATTACTGATTTGGCGATTTAACTAACTAGGTATATAAAAAGGTGGTTATAAGAATAAATTATTTAGCTCTTGTAAATTAGGTAGGTATTTCAGTTCATAGTATTAATGCATATTATACTAAACTTTACAGAGGACCATAGTTAACCTAGCGAACCTAAATTGATCATTTAACTGTCAAAATATTCAGAAAAAAAGCTTTACCAGAATCCATAAAAAATATAGTGGTTACCATTTGAAAAAATAAAATCGATTTTATTATTGGTACAACTGCGTGTTTAAAAATTTTGAAAATGTTATAAAAAAATTGCTTGTTAAAAATTAAGAAACACGTCATTTTTGTTTTAATGAAATTCCATATCATCGATCCATAATTGTTAAAAAAAAAAAACCCGCGTACAATGACATAAGATACATCCTGTATATTTTTTGTATAGTAAAAAATTATACAATAATATTAAGTCGTTAATATGTAATTAATGATATAATTATTTTGAAGTTGAAAGGGGGCCCACGAAGTGTATGGTGTCCCGGGGCCCAATAGATCCTTAATCTGGGCTTGCCTATTACTAGTGTTCAAAAACGAATAAAATTTCAATAAATTAAAAAGATTAATATAATTGATAATAAAGTTTTGTTTAAAATAATAGTTTAAGCAGTAATCAGAGTTGCAATGCATAACCGATATAAAATTTTAGTTTTATACGAGTTAGGTTAGGTTACTTACCTACACCATACAATTTTCAAAATATTTGACTCAGGTTGAGCTATTTATACGCATGGGTATGAAATTTTCGATTGTCATTGGTATTTTTATAAATTAGAGCCGATAAAACAATTTTCCATCTTTCAAAAAACTTGAAAATGTAATACAAAATTCTCCAATCTGAGCGGAGACGGATTGTCAGCCTAGGATATTTTATATTATATTTACATAGCTATTATTAAAACGACTTATGTGAAACATTGTTTTAAATTTTCAGTCCTTAGTTATAGTAATTGAATATTTTATAAATTTTTAACAGCAATATAATTTATAAAATTTCAATAACCATTTCATAATCCTGGCAACCTGGCTACGCCACTGATTATAACATATAGTATATTATTGAATATTCATGTGAAATTTTTAACTAAATTAAAACTTTTCTCGTGTTTGTGATTTGTATTATAGTTATTCTGAAATAGCTCTGTTGTAAAAGTATTTAATAGGTACCTACCCAAAACATTATTTATTGTCATTTTAAAATATTTTTTTTTAGTAATATAATATATAATTGAGTATTTCGGGCAAATGTAGTTTAATAATTATAATTATTATATGTATAAAACAATGCTTAGATAAAATGCGAGAACATTACAAATGAGTCAAGAACGATGCATAAAAGATAACTGATACATTTTAACGAATCATTTGTAGTTTCCAAGACATAATATAGAAGTATGGTTATTAGTTATTATAATCAATATTATAAATTATATCATCTAGTAACTACTATACGATATTGTTGTAGATAATATAAATATCAGAATAAAATTAAACATTAAAGCAGAAAATTAGTTCATTAATTAAACAATTAAAATAATATAAAGTGGGGCAATCAATAATAATGTAATTTATAGACGGACATATAATCATGCGATAACAAAATGTATGCTAAATGCTAATATATAGTTTCCTTCTAAATGCTAGATATAATTATACAATAACACGTTTGAAAAACATTATAATCAAATAATCAAAAGTAATAATATGTAAATTGACTATTGAGAAATAATATATAATTACTATAGTGAAATTAAATCCAGATTCCAGTTATCATTATATTTCGAATTAAAATATCCTCAATATCGTTCATTCATAAAATTTTAATATATTAATTAATTATAAGTTTGAACTGCTGTTTTCTTTAGCTGTAGATCTGGTCATAGTATTTTAACAAATTGTTGTATACCTAGTTGTGTTCTAAATTTAGTTATATATGATTACTTATATATTTATATTTATGTTTAGACTTATAGAGCACACAGACTGTTGGAAACTTAGAAATGATTAATGTTTCATTAACTATGCTTGCAACTAGGGGATCAGAGCAGGGTGTGTATTCACACCTTTTTTTTCGTAAGAACGCCTTATTTGGTCTACCAAAAATAAAATTAAAGAGCCGATATGTGTTTTAAATCTGATTTTGAGATAGTATTTCGTATTTTGTATTATTCAAATAAATTTTGCTGTGGTCCGACAATTATTAAGATTAGCCAACTACCTATAATTACTAAAAGTAAATTGATAGTTAATTAATAAATTGTTTATATATTAAATTTTATCGCTTGCAGCTTACATATTAAACTGGTGTTTTTTAATTACGGACAAAGTAATAAAAACCACATGAGATGCGGACGAAACTTAAAAAATTGACTTACGAATTGTGGACACAATCAATATAACATAAGTATGGTAAAAGTTTCCAATAATTATTTTTATACAAAGATTGTGCTGGATATCGATGATTAATATATATATTATATACCTACCTAATATGATTGTAGGACTGATTATTTATTAGCATTAAGATTGTTAGTTACGCTTTTGAAATGTAAAGCTTAAAATATTGTCGAAAAGAAGGCATTTATCCTGCAGTATTCAAGTACCTAGTGAAATTCATAAATTAACATTTATACAGGCTGTATAAAAAAAAAAAAAATTGCCACAAAAACTATAATGACAATATATTTATAAAAAAAAACATTCATAGTATACATGATAAGAATGTATGTTTTATAGAAAAAACATTTAATTTAAGAGTAATTTAGATTTCTTTTTTTCAAGACACCAATTTTTTTTGGAAGCTTGTCCTAAGTTTTGGAAAGGTGGTGAAGGGATATATATTAATAGTGTCTGCACTCGCATCGCAAGCCGCAAGGTTGACCTAACTTGATATCCGCAATTAGTATTTTGATAACGAAACCCGTGTTCGCAATCGTTATATTATAATATTGACCTCAACAATTTTATTCGTCCGCAACTATAGTATGCAGCCTATACTAAACAGTAAAGTATTTGTATAAATGTATAATGTATATAATATACAGTATACTACAGCCTAATACAGGTATATAACACAAAACTACTTTAATCAACCTATATTATACGGTGTGTCCCAGAAGTCCCGTATCACACTTAGTATCTCCGTGGGAAATCAATATATTTAAATGCAGTTTTATATACAGTAACAAGTATGGAAATTCTGATTGAATAGCATAATATTTGATTTTTTTTTCAAAAATTTTTTTTAGTCAAATAAGTTTTGTTACCTACCTATGCATGCGGCATTAGCAAAATACGATTCGCATGCTTTAATCAGAAATTGGAACGCTGATATTTTTTATGACATTCTTATTTAATTGTTGGTGAAAACTTTCAGTTATAAGATTAAAAAGGTGGGCAAGTGGGTGTCACTCTGCTGTATATTAGGTCATGATAAGCTCATAATGGATGGTGTTAAATTTGAATTCAATGATATAATATCATTGCATAAGAAAAACGATTGTGAGCGAAGACGGTTAGTCAGCCTATGATATTACTAAGTATATTTGATGATATTATTGTGAATAAAGTAATTTATGTATATCCAATTTAAGTTAAATTTGATACCTTTTAGTAAATTTAGTAAATTTAGAGAAAATTCAAAATTTAAATGCTTAAAAAACAAACCAGTAAGATCATCAAAACAGGTCATGGTTGCATTATTACTCTAAACCGAATAAATGTATATTATAGAAGTATTAAAAAATTAAAAGGACCATACATTCATTTTATAAGAGATCAACATTTTTTTAAGTTGTGCCGAGAAGGGTTGATTGTATTTTTTTAAATTAATAAACAAAAGTAGTTACATAAGGTTAGAATGATTTAGTTTATTGATATACATTTCTTTTGAGCTCTGTTTTGTAATAATGTACATATAAATGGTTATGCTCCAGCAAAGTTGAAACGGCGATGGCGATAACTCTGGTTTGGCAGAAGCAGTAATTTTAATTTTTGTACGTCCGTAAAGCACTAATTGAGCACTAAAAATTGGCTGTATAGCGGGAATTAGTACTCTTCATGATCCCGCCAAGTTGAAAAACAGCGATGACGATAACTCTGGTTTGGAGGGTGCACTAATTTTAATTTTTGTACGTTCCTAAAGCACTAATTGAGCACTAAAAATTGGCAGTATAGCGGGAATTAGTGCTCTTCATGATCCCGCTAACTTCACGGACCTTAAATAAGTAATAACTAACAATAATGAAATTACTGACGAATAATAGAAAATGTGTCACAATAAGATATGTACAGCCGTATATTTAGAATTTGAACCAATCCATTTTGTATCGTCATATAAAAAAGGTGGGTATAAGTAGATGTCGCTCTGCTGTACAGTAGGTTACAAGTGGGTCACTGTAATGTATGGTGTGAAATTTGAATTTAATGATATAATATCATTGTATAAGAAAATCGATTCTGAGCGAAAACGGTCAGTCAGCCTATATGATATTACCAAGTATATTTGATGATATTATTGTGAATAAAGTAATTTATATAACCTATGAACCTTGTTTTAAATTTTCAATCCTTAGCTACAAAAGTTGAATATTTTATAAATTTTTAACTACAAAATAATTATTACATTTTAAATTAAATACATTTTGTCAACATTTGAACTTTAAATGCTTATAAAAAAAATTGTGCCTATGTATTTTCAATATTTTTCAACTGCTATTGTAACAATATATCAGGAGCCTAGCATAAAATGTTCACGCTTTTCTACCAAACAAATAAAATTTTATTGATATTTATAGAAAAAAACACTAAAAAAATTGAGAACTGACAATGTCCGTAAACTGCTCATAAAGAGTCAAATTATTTTCAAAATTTTATCGTGTATAGAAAATGCTAATATAAACATTCAGTGAAATTTTCAAGTATCTACAGTCATACGTTTTTTAATTACGACAGAATAAGAAAATCGAGTGAATATCAAATGTTGTAAAAATATGAATTTCAAACGCTCATAAAAATTAAATTTGACTTTCTTGTAGATAATTTTTTTTTTGATAAAGGTAGATAAAATTATGGATAATCTTGTATAATATTTTCAAATCTTAGATTAAAAAAAAAAATTTTTATGAATTCTCAACTCAAAATAATTTACTAATTTTCGTGATTTTTTCGTATTTTGTCAAGATTTGAATTTTAAATGCTTATAAATAAAAACTGTGACTAAGGATTTTTAATATTTTTCAAATGTCATTGTAACAATTTAGTAGAAGCCTTGTATTAAATTTTCAAGCTTTTTTACCCAACAAATAAAATTTTATAAAATTACACACAAAAGTATAAATTAAATTGAGTATTAAATTCGGGTTTTTGTTAAGGGATGCTAAAATTGTGTTTTTGGGTGACAAATAACATAGATCCGGCATTGGCTGTACATCAGTTGTCAAGTGTATCTACTCGTTATTGAGTAAGTCACTGTAATAGTGTAATGGAAGAGTTAAATTTGAATCCGATAGATCATTGTATATATTCATATACAAATAACGATTCTAAGCTGATACTGTCTGTCAATATATATTATATCATTTCTAAGGATATTTTATTATATAATTATACCTAAAATTACTTTGATTGAATAATTAACGTTGAAAAAATTTTAACTTGAAATGTATACAAAAAAAATTGTGCTATAAATATGTACTTTCAACTTTTGAGAAACCATGTATTAAATTGTCTAGCTTTACCTATTAAATTTGAAAGTTGTGTATAAATTGTCTGATGTTTTCCATTTCTGCACAAACACAACCTAATACCGAAGAAAAATTAGTAGATACAAATAATCATATATTGGAACTATTAACAGTTATAATTATATTTAAATTACAAAACTAGAAATAAATTCATAGATTATTTTGTTAAAATTATATACATATAATTTATATATAACAAATATTTGTTCTATGTAGATACTTATATAGAATCAAAAAAATTAAAATTACCTAAATGAAGTGTTAAATTTTTTATTCTTAAAAAATATATGTATAGACTTTCATGCATAGATGATTGAAATTCATCCATTATACAAGGTAATCCATTTAAGTATGTGGACTGTAGCCTCATGAATTTTAAAACTTTCATCTTTTTTTAATATTGTTTTACAATTTTACATAAATTGATGTCATTGCATAAAATGAAGATAATAAATATTGTAAACAAAGAGGTTCATATTTATTTTTGGAATATTTTTAATGATAATTCATATTAATTAACAATAGTAACGAAATAATAATAATTTATACAATACGTAATATTTTATATTTTTTTTTAGTTCTATGGTGCTTACTAATTGTAAACAGTGTTTATCATAAATTGTGTTAATAATGCTTTAAATTTAAAAAATTTAATATTAAATGGGCATTAAGTGTTAAAGGCATTAAATGTTCAAAACAAACAGATACAAATTGTATGGATTAACAGAATCGTTATATATTTAACATACTCACCAAATACACTTTAATAAATATTATAATTTTATTTGAGTATAATATACACATTAAATAGAAAACGTAAAGGAAATTACTACACAATTCTCCATAGCATAATCTTATACATTGTAATACAAATATTAACCATAAGAACTTAAATCAATTATAAAATATATATATAACAAATAACAAATTTGTGTCATTTTAGTCCAATAATACTTTTTTTTTCACAAAAATTACTTAACTTAATCAAATCTTTGCTTAAAAATGTTATTTCTTTCAAATCTTTATCTTCAATTAATTCTTCTGAAAAAAAAAAAAAAAAATACTAATCTATTATTGTGTTTATACAAAGAAATATGAGTAATTCAGATTTTATACTGTAACCACAGAGTAGTATATTCAATATTTTAAATATAATAAAATTAATTTAAAAAAGTTTTGTTTGTTTTTAAAATCCATCCTGAAATTAAAGAGACAAACTATAAATAGTTTGTATTTATAAAATTTTAAAAAATAAAGTATAAAATTTAATTTAATTTTAATAAACTTTATAATTATTATTAAACAAATTTTAATAATGAAAATAAATTTGAAATATAAGATTACAAAAGATGTTTAATGTGATGAAATAAAAACCCCAATCATATGTATAATAAAATCTTATGAGTCACAGTATTGGGTTCAGAGCAGTTACTTATCACAAAAATAGTTTAGTATACCAAAACTTTTATTTGCTTATCCATTAAACTTTTAAGTTTAATCTGTAATTTTTCATAAATTAGGTATAATTAGATATTTTGTTGAGTGTATGGAACGAGTATGTTTGAAATAAGTTAAATTATACAGAGTAATTCATCAACACATTGACTTCCATGTGACCACCTCACTCATCGATACGCCAAGCATATTTTTCAATGTCATTGCAAATTTGTATATACTTTTGTATTTGGAAAAAAATATTTAAAAATATTTAAAATAAAAATAATAAAAAGGGGGTGAGTGAGTGCCTCTCTGCTGTACAGTAGATTACAAGTCACTATAATAGGTTGTGTTAAATTTGAATTCAATGATATCATATCATTATATACAAAAAACAATTCTAAGCGGGGATGGTATGGCAGCCTACAATATTTTATATTATATTTATCATTTATATTGTTATTATTAATACAGTAGCCGGTAAGTTGAATTGATACTAATAATATAGTATCATATTTGTATATAATGATATACTTTAGAAGTTTCAAGTACGCATAAAAAAGATTTTTAAACTATAACACAAAACTAAAATTGTTCTTCTTCGTTTAAATTTCTAATTTCGTCCAAACTTGAACTTGAATTAACTATAAAAAAACTGTTTTTATATCTTCTTTAGATTTTATGGTCACAGTATGAACTACTTATTCAGAACCTTGTTTTACATTTTTAATCCTTAGCTTTAAAAATTGAACATTTTATACATTTGTAAATGCTAAATAGTTTGTAAATTTTCAATTTGATAAATTTTGTTAAATTTTAACTTTAAATACTTTAAAAAAAATCTTGCCTATGTATTTTTAATATTTTTAGATTGATATTATAACAATGTGTGAAGAGCCTTGTATTAATATTTCATACGTTTTAATTTTCTTAATTTCTTACGATCAAAAAAAGTCAAAATATTTTAAAAATATTATTGAGTATTGAAAATTATAAAATAAACTTATGGTGTAAATTTAATGTATCTACAATTATTGGTTTTTGAGTTATAAGAAAATAAGAAAATTGATCCATGAGAAAACAAGTAGAAAAAACTTCAAATGCTCATAAAAATTTAATTTGACTTTCTGATAGAATTTTTTTTTTGATAAAAGTAGACAAACTTACAAAGAATCTTGTATTCAATTTTCAAATTATAGAAATAAAAAGAAATTTTTTTATAAATTTATAAGTTCTCTCTAACTCAAAATAGTTTGCAAATTTTAGTGAATTTTACCAATTATGTCAAAATTTGTACTTCAGGCGCTCATACAAAATCAATGTGGATTTATGATAAACTTTTTTTTAAATTTATATTAACAACACCTTACGAGAAACCTTATATTACATTTTAAAGTTTTTTGAGAGCAAACAATTTTTTATTGGCATTAATTTAAACAAAACTAATAATAATCCAACATTTTATATGCCTAAAAATAGCTCAACATGAGTCAAAATATTTTAAAAAATGAATGATGTATAGAAAATGCTAATATAAACATTCAGTGAAAATTACATTTATCTATGGTAATTTTTATTGTAGTTACACCAAAAGCAAAAATCAATTTTGTCAAAAATCAATTTCGCGAAAAAATTCCTTATTTTCCTTAGTTTTTGTTTTGTTTTTCCAGACATTTGAAAATTACTGGGTATTTTTAATTTTGACCTCTCGGATGCACTAACTAGATTTGCCTTATCATTGGAAATGATACTAAAGTTGAAAATCAATGCATTATTTCGACTACTTATGTATAAACAAAAAAAAAAAATTATTGTAAATTCAATACATCCAAATGAATATTACATACATTTTTTTTAATGATTTTCGCTACGCCACTGCTCCTTTTTAAGTGCATTACGTAGTACCAAGAAAAAGTTAATAATATAAAACCATATTCATTTAAGTTCGCTGGCGGTCATGTGGCGTGATAATAATGATCAACTATGACCGCCGGCAGTCACATAGCAGTCCGTATGATAATATGTCTTGCATTTAATATTTTCTTTATATGGTTTTTATACCTCTCTATAGTCTATACCTATTCCACTATCATTGGACATGTTTACAATATTTTTAACTTAAAACAAACAAAATAACACAAACAAATATATTAAATAAGTTATGAATAAATTGAATTTATACATACTAATTTCTAACATTGAATGTGATGACATAACATTTTCTTTGTCTAGTGCTTGTAATGTTAGACTTTGCGTTCTCATAATTTTCCTTAATAAATCACAAATGGCATGTAACCTATTCAGTATGATAACTTGAGTTTGAACTTTAACGAATAAATCCACGATTTTACACTTGAGTAGTTCAATTGATGATTGCAAGTTCTAAAAAAATACAATAAACTATATTTTACTTCCTTTATAATACCTGCATATTAATTAACAAAATAAATCATACTTGTTTAGGACGAAATAGTGGCTTTGGTAGAATCTATTAACACTAATTCTAAAATTAAGAATATGTTTTTCAATTTAACGATTATTGGTGTAGTTTTTTTAAGCCAGACCACTTACCAACACTGAAATTATGAAATAGAAAATACCACTCACTAATCTGAAGTTAAGGATTTTTCTCAAAAAGAAATTGATTGGCAGTGGATGGCCTTTAAAATGATAAGGGTTATAACTTATAAATTATAAAAATTAGAGTTATAAATGTGGTTTTTGAAAAGGCGAAGCAACCATTGTCCACCAAAAACCTCCTAGTGTTAACACCAGTTATGAAGAAATATTATGAATTTGGTGTTGAGCTACATTTAATATTTATTGACTGCAAACAAGAATATGACAGTATAAACAAAAATGTTTTAGAAAGGATTAGAAATACTGAGAGTACAAAGGAAGAATATAAACCTAAAAAATGTTAGAAGAAAATTTGCAAAAAATGATTGGGAACAAAATCAGATAAATTCAAAATTGTATAGATAATTTATGATATAAAATATATATTGTTAAAAAGATGTCTTTTCTGTCTGGTCCATGCGAAACATAGATAAACCCACTCAAATAAAATTGTTTTTTTTTATGATTTTTAAGTAATCTTAGAGTAAAATCACCTAATTCAAAAATTATAAAGAATATTTTTTGAGAGTTTGGCATAACGAATTAATATTTAACTTTAAAAAAAAAAAATAGATTTTAGGCAATAATTAGATAAATTTATATCATTTTAAACCTTCAAAAATATTATCCACTATAAATTGTAATGGGTGATTTTACTCTAAAATAATTTAGTATGATTTTTCATGAATGTGTTTTGTTTATATTGAGAGTGGCCTAGAGAAAGACAGCAAATAATGCAATGACATCCTCTTAATATATTATATACTATTAGCTGTACAAACCAACTTCGCCTGAGAAAAAATTAACAAAATATTTAAATACAGCGCTAAGTAAGGTGTTCACGGGCAAATCAGCGCCAATGAACCTCACTTTGTAAAATAATTTGACCTAGGTGGGTATCCTGTCCCAAATTGCATTTAGTACTTGGTATATTTTTTAATGTGGTTCAAACTACACTCTAAACTTTTCTGATATTTCTAGAGATTTTTGTTAAAATCAGTAAGTCGTTTTAGAGATAATAAGCTACAAATATACATTTAGTTTTAAAATATAATTTCTTTCATTGAGAAGCCATAAATGCGCAGAACCTCATCTGGTCAAGTAACCAAGGGCCAACATTTATAAACCAAATCTATGGGGTAGATCTCAAAATACTTGTGTGGGTACCTTTTTAAAATGCAAATTTCTTAGTGCACAACACATGGTGGTATGAAGGTACTGTCAAAATGTCAAGTCTCTAGCTATTATAGTTTATATTCTACATTTATCAGTCAGTCAGTTAAGAAACGTTTGATTATATATTATACAGATTTAACTAAATTCTTTTGAAAAATTATATTACATTTTAATCATTTTAATGAAAAAGTAATTATATATTTACCTGGATTTGGGATGATATTTCATTTATAATAGATTCTAAATTTTCAGTCCAAGTCACTTGATTAAATAATTCTTCATGGTTATCATAAGTCTGATCACATATAAGTTGGTCTACATATTCTAATCCTAAAATGTAATTTAATTGATTATACAATTGTACCTAATACCATTGATTATGAATACTAACAAAAAATCTATATCGTGTACAAGTTAATTTTTTTTTACCTTTATTCAATTTTTTTAACTGCTCTTCTGCAGTAAGCTGTACAACACTGTTCTTACATTTATTTTCAGTATTAATTGTTATAAATTGAGAGAGATAATCTAGAAAATAAATCACATGTTATTTAAATATTTTTTAAATGTTAATAACTATAAGTATTGGTTTATTAATTATAGATATACAATTATAAATCTAATTATTAACTCATAAGAAAATAAAAAGTTATGTATTATATATAAAACTCAATAAACATTTTGTGACCAGAAAGTGATTGCTTATTTACAATTAAATATTTTTAAGTCTTCAAAAAATTGTATAATTATTGTTCTAAAATTAGTGTATCCAATCATTATTTTTGAAGCTGATTGATTTCTATACAATTCTAAAAAAAATACAAATTATACTAAAAATCCAATAAGAAATTTCAAAGAAAGCAAGTACAATTTAACTTTATTATGGTTCTATTGAATAAGTGATATACTGCCTTCATATAGAACGTCCCGTGTAACATTTAATAAATAAATATGAAATATTTATAATATAAATTTGTTTTAACTCACCATCTTCTAATATTGTTAGTGTATGGGACACATCAGAAATATTTGGTACAGCCATTTCATAGATAGGTCAATTCATCAATTGTAAATCATATGACCGTTCGAAAATTAATTAATGCGTTTTTTAGCTAAAAAAATAACAAAAAAACGTAATAATTTGACGAGTTAAGAGTTCCGAATACGACGTGTCGAAGTCATATCCAGATATTCTTCTACAGTTTACAGCCCACCAGGCATAGATAACCACAGTGACACCGTGACAGCAGTTATCATTTTATCAATATTATCGCTTATCGTTAGATACCAGATTCACCCATGGATAATAAGATTCTGGTCGGTCACTATCTTTACAAATTACAACAAATAGGTTATGGCGCATAAAAGAGCGGGAATTTTACCGATAAGAGTACAAAAGATGCGGATTAGACCAATTAGTTACTATATAATTGATGAATAATATAAGAATTTATTTATGACATTTCGAGTTTCGACTCATTAACGTTATCGACTTTGAGAACGGTTCAACGGTGTTCATTGTCCAAATATTGACTGTGGAAGATCGTCTATTACTTGTAGTTGTTTCTAATTAGTAGTATCATTATGTAGCAGCTTCAAGAACAACCGTGTCAGTTGTTGCTACTCGTGTATGTTTAATGTTTAACATTACTGCCAAAGTATCGAATAATCATATTTAATGCTGGTCATTGTTTCCTGGTTTTAATCAGTCCAGGATTCATTTTACACTCGTGGAATTATGGACTCATTTAATGTACTCAAATATATGGAGAAAAGACAACTTGGCTATACCGGTAAGTCTTATTATTAAAGTTTGTAACTCATTTTTTGTTTTTTTGCGTAATTGATCTCCATGTAGAAATACTGTTCAATCATTAACAGAATACCTATACTCTAGAATTATTTTTCTTTTTTAAGCCTCAATTATTTAATTGTAATAATTTTTAATTACTTGTATCAACAACCTTTGAATAATAACACTGATAATCCTGATAGACTGTTAGAGTATAGACATGACCGGATAGGCCTACCGGGAAGCCAGGACTTTCTTGGTTGTCCCACGTTCCTATTTGGGCAATGAGGCCCTTTTTTATTGTTGGATGCAATCTCCCAGATGGCTTTTTTTCATTTAGCAGCCCTTTTTAAAATTTCCTGGTAGGCCAAAAATGGCCTATCCGCTCATGAAGTACACGTCATGATAGTTTGGCTGCCTTTAAACTTTAAAATAATGATAAATCATTGCATTTAAAAACAATTTTGATTAAATGATTTTACTAAAAATATTGATTTTTTTAATGTTTAATATTATGTTAGTTTTTATTTCTTCATGATTTTCTTACTATTATGAAATTTATAAAAGTAACTTTTATAAGCACAGTTTTATTAAATTTATAGTTGGTTAACATAGATTAAAAAATAAGTACCTCAAATCCTAAAACCTCAATGATAAAATCCTATTGTAAAATCAACAACTCCTTTCAGTATATTAGACTCTTACTTAAATTTAAATATTGTTGCTTTTAACAATTCATTATTCTATTATTTATTTATTTAAAGGGTTCAAAAGTAAATTAAGTGACATGTTTATTGGACAAATGGGTTATATACCTCCAACAAATCTTAACTTGCACAGTACATATATTCATGTTGGAAATACTTTTGCTTGTAAGTTCAGTAGGAATAAAAACAATTTACACATAGTTGGTGTTTCATCTGAACACGGAGAAATAATTGTTCAAAATACTATAGGTCATGACAATGACCAAAACAAACTGTTTAAAAGAAGTAAGTTCAATATTCAATTACCTACTTAGCTTTTCTAAACCTTTTTAATTTTTTCAAGGTTTCAATTATATTGAAATCTAAACTTCAAATTATTTTTATTTATTATCATGTAGTGATTTTTGGAACAAATGCAAGCAAATTATGATCATTTTTCAATTTTTTTTTTAACTGTATTTTGAGGTGTTGGATTTAAAAGTGTGAAAATTATTGTAATATATTTTTATCGGCATATAAAATATAGGTACTAATTAAAATTCATGAAAAAATTTTAATTAAGTTAACACATTTTTTTTTCTTGTCATAACTTCCAATGTAAATAAGACCAACACTTTCAGATTCACTCATTAAAAAAAAAAAAAAGTTAAAAACAAACATGGATACTAAACCACATTGATGCTTATTTAATATTAATATTTATTTGTATATTAACTGTACTCAAAAAACGTTGTACCTACTAATTATTATAGGTATAATATCAAGTTTATTACTGTACAATATCATGCTCATAATACAATAACATTGTAATGTCTTATACAATTCTATTTATTGTAATTAATTGTAATTCTCTTAAAAATAGATTCTATACATGACAATGCTATTTTTAACTTTGCATGGGCTGAGCCACAAATGAAATTAATAACGGCCTGTGGAGATCAATCCTCAAAGTTGTGTAATTTAAACCCATCAGGGGCACTCGATGAAGAAAGAGAATTTATTCATAATTCTTCTGTTAAAAGTGTAATGTTTTGCCCTGGATCTTCAGGTATGTATAATGGAGAAAATAAATTGTATTAATATTACTAGCCAAGATACATTTTTATAATTTTTGAAAATTTTATAAATTTCAAAAATGTTTTGTCTCGTAACGTACCTAGGCGTCATTTTTATTCACTTTAAATAATAAAAGGTGATTATTTTGAAAAATGATCGCCATCCAAAAAAATATACTCTACTTGAGTTTAAAAAAACATAATGATTATAATAAATTAATAATAAAATTGAAAATTGTAATTTATTTATGTTATCTATAGATGTATTTTGTGGTGGATGCCAAGATGGTTCAATAAAAATCTGGGATGCACGTTTAAATAATGCTCAAAGAGTTTTGGAGTTTGAACATAATATACCTAATACACATGGTAAATATAGTAAATAGTTATACTGTTTTTTGGTTTTAAATGTTATTTAACAATAATCTTATAATTATTACTTTTATCATATTATCTTAATTGTTTACTAATACAATGATTATCAAAAGTTGAAAAGTTAATTTTATTTATATTCAACATGTCTTTTTAACTATGCTACTGATCTAAATTTAAAGATATAAATTACAAACTACAAACAAAATGTCAAAAGTATTAAATAATTTATTTTTTCTTATTATATTTTAGGCATTTATGGAGCAATATTAAAAAAAAATAAATCGAAAAAAATGTTTGGAGTATCTTCTGTAATATTTAAAACTGATCAAACTGTTATATCTTGTTCTTCCATGGACCAGTTAGTATTATTTATTATATTTCAATGAAATAACAAGTATAAATATAAAGCAAATACCATAGAGATATATAAGAATACTAGAATGCATACTAGACACCAAAAACGGTCAGCCGTTTAATATGTTCTTGTCTTATAGTAGTAGGGATAGAATCAATTGTCAGACGTAGTAATTGTCAAATGCGTACACCAACGACCGACTGTTTTTTTTCTTTGTGGATATAAGGGATGTAATATAAGTGGATATAGTGGATATAGTGGACACTCCAGTAATTTTATCTATCTCTATGGTATTTACATAATCTACTTAACAAAATATTTATATATATTTGATTTTTTTAGTGATATCAAATTATGGGATTTACGTAAAAGTTACCGCCAAGTAAAAGGTAATAGAGAACCTCTACCACTCATGAAATATTTTAATGAAATGAAAATTTCACCGCTAAATAATGGTTATGTAGATATAATAACAAATCCTCAATCTACTTTAATGTATGCGAGTTGTATAAATAATGTTATTTACTGTTATTCATTGGATTCTACAGAAACAAGTATTTTATTTATATCCTTTATTTAATTTAATATTATTAGTGCTTATAAGTTATTATTATTAATACTAATAATAATATGTTTGTTTTATCTGTCTGACATACATACGAACTATGCAAAATTAAAATATATTATAATTAACAATGATGATTCTTTTATACACTAAATATATCTTATGCTTTTATTAAAAGACATTTGTAATATTCATTTTTGTTTATCTTAAACTCTGTAAACTTAATTATGTTTAATAGCTTAGTATATTATTTTATATTTTTTTTATTAGTCGCTTTTAATTGAGAGGATATCAGTGCCACCATTTATTTTCTCTTTGACCCATGTGCAACATAGCAAATTTATGTTTGGCTAAACCAACCTTGTGTTGTTACTTTTAGTTTTAGAGTGAATTCACCTACTATACAAGATAAGCATTGTTAAATAGTTATAATTTACACGCTCATAACTTACAAAAAATTAAAATATCATAAAATAGCCAAGGTAGATACACAGGTTATGTTCTTAACTTAAAAGTTTGATAATAGGTGAATTCACTCTAATATTAGAAGTAAAAACACAGGGTTGGTTCTGCTAAATGTAAATTTGCTATGTTGCGCGTGGACCAGAGAGAGAAAACAATTAGTGTGTTGACATTATCCTCTAAGTTATAAATATTATCCAAGTATAATATATTTGTACCATCATTTTTTAGAGCCAATATGCCAATACTCTGGTCATTTCCATGAAACTGGGTACTCCAAAATTAGTATTAGTCATGACGGCCGTTATCTATTTAGTGGTTGTATGAAAAATATTGGCGTTATATGGTTGACAGATTTTCCATATAATGAAAATCCAATGTTTAAAATAGACAAAATTGATGAGAAATTTTGTAAAACAGAATTGAGTACTTCAGACTGGTGTGCAGATTCAACAAGTACTAAAGTGAGCTTTCTGTTATTTATTTTTATATATTTCATTCATTGGTACTTATAAATGTATTGTTTAGGCTGAAGCAATATCTACCTATTTTGGTGTAATTTTTATTTTTGGTATGTGGTCTAATATACTTTATAGCAGTTATAAATTACTTATAAATACATACTGAATAAGTATGACTAACAATATTATCAAATAAAATGTTTTTATCATATGGTCCCACATTATTATGACAGTTGTCACTTACTGTTGAATTCCTCTTATATTTTTTCACCATTTATATATTAGGGCTTAGTGTCTTAATTTATTAATAAATATATTAAAGAATAAATATAACAAAATTAAATAATTGTACAATTAAATACAAGTGAACAATTTGAATATATATTAAATTGACTAAAGCCGATATTTTTCATACCTTTCTAATATTTATAATTATGGTATATTTGTTTTAATAAGATAAAGTATGAATAATATTTTTATAGTATTGAAGAAATTTAAGATACATTTTATGGTGGTTTTATAAAACCGTATGATAGTTTTAATTTAAATTAAATGTTATTGGTGTAGATTTATTTCAGTTATATAATATATCTGTATTTATGTTTCAAGTTGGTAACAAGTAGTGATTCAATGCCAATGGTGTGGTCAATACTTACCCATGAACAACAATTATCTAAAGAATCTTCAATTTGCCCAACTTCAATGTATAAATCAAAAAAATCTTCAGTGAAAATGTGTACAGTTCCTATCAAATTTGACACTGAACTCAAAGAAAAATATAAAAAAGAAACAGGTTTGTATATTTTAAAACAAAATTAATTTCTTATATAATTTAGTTACTTTATAACAAACATTTATATTTAAGTGTTATTATTAATATTCAATTTTGTTCTACATTTTAGAAGAAACCATGGAAAATTGGGATATCCAAAATCAAAACTTTGTTCCAAATGCAGAATATTTAAATGTGACTCCTAAAAAACCATGGGATGTTATTTTTTGTACAAAAACAACATCTTCATTGTCTACTCAGATATCACCTCAGTCAGAAACAACATCCACAAATTCTACGCCCATGGTTTCTAATCAAATCCCTGAAGTAGTTACACCTACTTCAAGTAAAAAACGAAAAAAAAGTATTGTATCCCCTAAAAGTTTAATTGACCAATATTTGGTGCCAAGGAGCAAACGTGAAAAATTGGATACTGTACATGAAATATAGTTGTTAATTAAAATAATAAAATAAAATAAATCCAAAGATTATTTTATGTCGACTGACTATTTTTGTATAGGGACAGATATTTGTGTTAAAAAAATTATACTTTTTATTTATATATCATTATTTCTGATCATAATGTTTATATATTATATACACTTTATGAATAAGTTAAAAATATGTTATTTCTTAAGTTGCCATATTCCTTATATTATATTCTACTTTGGAAATATTAAGCTAATAAATATTAGATGTTTTAAGTTTATTTTTTTATTATTTTAAGACAGTTATGTGCTAAGTGCATTGAATCGATACGCTTGTGTGGGCCTCAATTTGTTATTATAATATGGGAACAATTCTGTGTACATTTTCTGATTTAAAAGAAAGTTAATTAGGACGAGTTTTAGCTTAAAAACTACAATTCAGAACATCAAAGCTCATAAAGTTATAAAGATAACATATTTTATAAATGAAAATGTATAAATTCAAAAAATAAACACTCATTGACTTTGTTAATACAATAAGATAAATTGATGTTCAAATAAATAAAATATTTGGTAATAATTAATCATGCTTTCTGATTAATATAATTCAGTCTATGATTTATTTTGTTTAACTTTTTTTACTTGTTATCATATTATGTATTGACAAATTAAATTGTTTAATGAAATTTAAATTATTTATTATCTTTATGATCTTTAATCATTGGTTAATCATAGTTCTTTTCCTAGTACTGATTATAACTCAAATGCATGTTATTATGGTAATTTGTAAAGATTTATGATTACAAATTTAAGTATATAAATAATCAATAAAAAGGATGAGTCTCTTTACCAAACATTTGAAAAGATATTTATATGAGCTGTTGCATATAAAATACTTCCACGTGCAAAATTGCACATCAAAGAGATGGAGAGTTGATAACTAGCAATTATCTTAATTCATGGTCCAGGCCAACCCTACTTGACCAGCTGCTCATTACCGTGGTGTGCAATGTTTCAGCAACTACGCAATACTGCCTGTACGTATCTAAGAGTGCGAAACATATACTTTATTCGTATAATTTATTATTCTTTATTTGTGTTATTGTATATCAATACTTGATCTTGTTGTTTTATTTTATTTATTAATATTAGAATGAATTATTTAAACCTAATCATTATCATACCTGACAACCTATTAAGTAGCTAATAATACATAAACTTTCACATACCAGGTGCTATAACTTCATTTTTAATTAAATCTTATAATTTTAATTTCAAATGAATACCTAGATACCAAAATCTACAGTTCATGTTAAGAGTATGTCACACCAACAATGTTGTCTCAGTCTTACTTAAGCATAACATGGATAATGTAATATTCAAAAGAATTCACAATTTCAAAATGTTCATTACGTTTCAAAAAAAAAAAATCTTTTAATGTCCTAAATAATAAGTTTTAAATTTGATATTAAACTAATTCACTGTAATATATAAAATAACAAGAGTAAAATGGATTCTTCTCGATGTAAAATTTGTTATATAATGCGTAAGTGAGATGGAGACAACACAATAGGCAGGTACAATGTCTTCTTATGCTTTACATAATACAATAAAATTGTTATGCATTTACAATGTACTTATGGCTAACAAGACTATTTATTTTAATAACATAATATGATTATTTTATTCATGTTTATAATGAAATGAAATTAAACATATCCTATTTATTTTTGTAAAATGTTTATTAAAATAAAAGTTATTGCTTGAATTATAATTTGTAATTATAACAAAAAATATTTGCCTAACACAATATCGACAAATACATATTATTGTTTTTGTTTATTCTGATTTTTCACTTTGTATTAATTCTTCTTTAACCTGAACTTCTGGAACTTCATCTGAAACATTAAATAATTCAATTTAATCCAATACTGATAATATTAGAATTCTGTATTGTACTTATTGTTTAAAGCTGTTGAAAGCAGGTTGTTCGTTCGTGTATTTATATCAATAGGAAAAAAATATATATACTTTTAGAATTTTAATTTTGAAAAATTACTGAAATTTATTTGCTCCTTGTCTGTGTTTTGTTGGAAATAATATTTATTTTAGTAACGCTACAATATAGTAGATGAAAAAAAAAATTAATTTGATACTATACTAATTAAATAATACAGCAAATCAAAAATCCATTTACTACAAAACCAAGAAAAGAGAATAAGAAATTCAAATGTGATTTCAAAATTAAAATCGGTCTTTTGGAATTGGGGAAGTTTTTTTTCACTTTTTGTGACTTTCATAGCCACATGAGTTGAAACCTTTTTTTGTTCGTAAAATATAGTGATGTATGACTGAGCATATGTACACTACGGATTTCAAAGAATCTTAGTCATAGTTTATCTTTAATTACATAAATTGTTCAGGAAACTCGCGCACATTAATGATCAATCACTACAGTCACTTAGCACTTCAGATGGGTATAGAATATTGCCTAAATTTAACCCCTTAAAAATGGTCCGCTTTCAACAGTCTTAAGTCAAACAGATAATTGTTTTAAGAGCTGTATAATCATTTAACACTCGAACACCTATATTTAATATACAAAAATTAAAACAATTTAACTTAAAACCATAACAAAATTAACTTTACCTAAACAAATTCCACTTTTGTCTTCTGGCCCATCCTCATTATTTTCTTTCTTAAATTTATTCACATCTAAAATAGTACAATAATTTAGTTTAATAATTACTAATATTATTTAATAAGTTGCTCTCATAACATTTTAGCCAAAATATATTTTAGTCACTTGAACGGCACAAGATGATGTATTTATTAGAATTTGATACATAAAATTGTCTACAATACTTTATTTATA
Organism: Metopolophium dirhodum; assembly: GCF_019925205.1. Lineage (NCBI taxonomy): Eukaryota > Metazoa > Arthropoda > Insecta > Hemiptera > Aphididae > Metopolophium > Metopolophium dirhodum. Next base: position 60,046,390 of record NC_083560.1, on the reverse strand, counting down.
GATACTAAATGGTAGTGCAACACAATTGCACATTAAAAAAAGTTTTTGTACAAAAATACAATGGTAAAAATAGTTTAGTTTTTTTATTTTATAAGTATATATTATTTTTAATTACAATTTTTATACATTCATACTATAATACATTAATATAGCCAATACACTATTTTAAAATATAATTAAATTAAATCAAATAAAAAATTAGTGTTTACACGTAATAATCATTATATTTATTATGAATTAATAAACTGTAATATACCTGTTGACTTAAAACTTAATTATTTTGTCAAGTCTGTATATGACATAAAAATAATTTAGAAATTATATATTAAACAATTTTGTACAACTTTTTTTGGTGCGCAATCATGTAGCATATTTTCAGGTAAACAGGTAAACAGTACGCAATTGTGCTGCACCGCTAAGTAGTTAAATGTCAGGTATATCAATTTTAATCATTGTTAGAGAGTCTGAATACAAATTTATAATATTCTAATAACAACAGATACACTAAATCACTAACCATAGAACAAACAAAATGTATAACACTTAAAATCTCAAATATAAATTAAAAAGAGAGTATATGAGCACATTTTTAGTAATAGCAACAATTGAAATACCCTTAGAACTTTTTATGTAATTTTACTGATAAATTTTACTCAAAATAAATGAGAGTTCAACTAATGTAGTAACATTATTACTTTCTGACACAACAATACTTATAATGAAAGTAAAATATTACTATTTTGTTTTTAAATTTAACTAAATTCTAAAACCGAAAACTCCTAACGAAAATATACCTAATATAATTACATCAGTAGCTAATATATTAAACATTGGTATTAAAAACGAAGATATTGTAGATACTTACAGATTGAAACCGTACAAGAATACTGATGGTAAAATTATAGGTAAATTCAATTCCACGATTTTAAAAGACAGTATTGTTAAATCAATAAAATTACGTTATAAGAATAAAAATCCGGTAACTGCAAATAATTTATGTACTAACTTTCCCGAAGTTAAATTATTTATCAACGATCAACTCACTAAGGAAAACAAAAGATTATTCTGGTTGGCAAAAGAATTCTCAAAAACATATGGTTACAGATTTGTCTGGTCAAATTCTGGTGGTGTCTACTTAAAAAAAGAAGGGGAACAAGTTATCAAAATACCAACTACACAAATTCTTCAAAATCTTGATACAGACAAAAAAGTTAGTGCACTTTGGGAGTAGTATAATATTTTTGGTTGTTTAATTTAAGTTACTAATTTATTCATTTATCTTTTATTTTTGTTGTAATATTAAATTTTTTATTGTAAGTTAATGATATATATTAATAGTTATAATAATTCACGTTAAAAACTTTGATTTTAAATTTCTATCTAATGAAAAAAATACTGATTATAAAACGTTTGTTATTAACGACTGTAACAAATTTAGTGTACATAATAATGATCTTACTGTCTTTTCACTGAACATTAGAAGTATCAGAAAACATTTTAATGAATTATTAGTGGTTTTAAGTTTAGCTAATATTAAATTTGATATTATTATGTTATCTGAGACATGGTTAGATAATAATATTGGTAACTTCGATATAAAAGGTTATAATTGTTATAATCACTATAGCTCATTAAATATATCTGATGGAATAAGTGTTTATATTAAAGACTCTATTATAGTAAATAATGTAATAATTGGAAGTATAAACCACTGTGGCTCATTAGATTTCACAATTTCCTATAATAATATATTAATTAAATTAACATGCATTTACAGATCACCCAGTTTGAATAAAATTGATTTTATTGATAATCTAGAAGACTTTTTAAACAATTATTCCAAATTCCAATCACATATTATTTGTGGAGACATAAATTTAAATATTAAGATCAATGACATCATTTGTATTAAATACCTTAATGTACTTAGTACCTATGGATTTAAATCATGTATTAATGGCACTACACATAGCTTTGGCAATAGTAACACATGTATTGATCATATATTCATTAAAAACAAACAGGCGTTTAATCATATTTGTGGATATATATCAAAGTGCTATTACGGATCATTACAGTACTATTCCTGTGCTATCTACCCCACGAAACGATAATAATATAAATACAGTTGATAACAATACCGAAAATCATAATTACAATTTTACTAATATAGACAATTTAAATAATATCTTAAAAAACATAAACTGGACAGAAGTTTTAAAATCAACTGATGTAAATGTAGCTATTGACTTATTCACAACTATTATTGAAAACAGTATAAAAAAATCACAAGAAACTAAAATAAAAAAGATACCAAAAAATAAAAAACGATTAAAAAACTGGATAACACTAGGAATTATTAATTCTATGAAACATCGGGATAGATTATATGCGAAATTAAAAAATCAACCATTTAACATTAAATTGCAAGAGATAAATAAAAAGTATAGGAATCTACTAAATGTAACCATGAAAATAGAAAAAGACGTTTATTTTTATAAACAAATTTCTAATGCTAAAGGTAATACTAAAAAAATATGGGAATTTATAAATGAAGCCTTAGATAATAAATCTAATAAAACTAACTTTATACCAACAATCCTAAATCGTCAAAATCAAATTGTAACTGATAATATTAGTATTGCAAATGAGTTCAACTCTTTTTTCATGTCTATAGGTACAAATATTTTGAATAAATTGAAATCACATCTAAACATAAGAAAATTTACGTTTTTAAATGATATTCCAGTAAATGATAAAAGTATATTCCTAAACCCTATTTCAACTGATGAAATTAAAAAATATATATTAAATATTAAACCAGCATGTTCATTCACTAGGTGGGAATTAACAAACACGCTTTTAAAAGCTATTATTTTTAATATTCTTACACCATTACAAAATATTTTTAATCTAGTTCTTACTACTGGTGTTTTTCCACAGTCATTCAAAAATACTATCATTATCCCGTTACATAAGAAGTTAAATAAAAGTGATTGTACAAATTATTGACCAATAGCACTTACAATTACACTATCCAAAGTCTTAGAAAAGTGCATCAAAGATAGGCTTTATAACTTCTTAGAAACATGCTCGATATTTTCCTGTAACCAATTTGGTTTCAGGAGAAACAAAGGTACCGATAAAGCTTAAATGGCTGTAATTAGTTACATTTATAACAAACTAGATATGAATAGAGCAGTAATAGGACTTTTTCTAGATGTTAAAAAAGCTTTTGATTCTGTTGACCATTCAATATTGCTAGCCAAAATTAGAAAAATACGATATCAGGGGCAATGCAAATAACCTTATATGTAATTTTCTAGAAAATCGTATTCAACAAGTAAGAGTAAATGACAGTTTAAGCGATTATCGGATTTAAAATCATGGAATACCACAAGGTACTGTATTGGGTCCTCTTCTTTTTATTGTTTATATTAATGACTTATTGAATATTAAGTGTAACGGATCAATTTTCAGTTTTGCTGATGACACCTCAATTATTATAGTTGACATAAATAAAAATCATATTCATAGTAAATCGACGCATGTATTAAGTATCGTCAAAACATGGTTTGATAATAACCTCCTAGAACTTAATTTAACAAAAACTTGCTTTATGAACTTTAGTATAAATAAATTGCCACCCACTGGAAATTATCTTAAGGCACACCTCATAAATTGTAACGAATTTAATATAAATACAATGTCTACTATTAGTAATGACAGTAAGTGTAATTGCACTTATATTTCTTCAGTACAACAAGTAAAATATCTAGGTATTACTATAGATGCTAACCTTAAATGGCAAAATCATATTATTAATACAACTAGAAAGCTCAGACTGTTGTTCTATAAATTTAAAACTATTAGCAACATACTATCACCAATCACAATGAGAATGGTATTCGTAGCTATGGCTCAGTCAATTTATTCATACGGTATTGGGAGTTGGGGTGGTGCCTACAATATACATCTAAATTCACTTAAAACCACTATAAAGTCTCTTATTAAAATATCTTTTAAAAAACCATATAGGATGAGCACTGTATTGTTATATAAAGAATGTAATCTTTTAAATTTAAATCAATTATATGCACGGCATATATTATCGAATATGTTTTTCCTTGATATTCAAAAATTTAAATTTAAACATAACCACTGTACAAGAGCTAAGCAAACCAATATGTATTTAATTCCTAAGTGTAGAACGGAATTTGGAAAAAGAAACCTCTTAAATGCTGGAATTAAGATGGCTATGGAATTAAATATTGACGTTGGTTTGTTTAGAATCTTTAGATTTTATAAGAAAATGGTAAATGAAAAAATTAAATTACTAACATAGATAATTTTTCTGTATTCCTGTCAATTTGTTATATTTATTATGTTATTCTAAAATATTTAAAAATTTATATTCATGATAGCTTATTTTCACATAATCAACTATGATCGACTTATAATGTGTTAATTTAATTATTTAGTAAATGTACGAGATATTTTTTAAGAACCTTGTCTCTACAACAAGCCTAGCTTACGGAGACAATCATTTATATATAATGCCAAATTATAATATGTATAAATATTTGTAATTTTACATGTATGTATACATTTCTGTTTTAAATGAAAATAAATAAATAAATAAATAAATAAACTAATAAAAATGATTTGCCATTACCTACAGAAAAAACAATATAATTCCATTTAATATCTATCTCAATTAATAATGTTATTTCTTTAATATGACTACTATACTAAGACTAACCTTAATATTATTAATATTAGATTATAGCTCCAATGATTATATTTAATACTTAAGGTTATAAAAAGAAAATGTATTATACTCAATTATATATTAATACCAATTCTGTAGCCCATGTTACAATAATGATAATCAACATAACATCCATGCAAATGAGAAATATTATTAACCTCTAATTAAATTTTATGTCATTCACAAAGTGTATTAAGATAATTTATTAAGTAATAAGTATTACCAAATTCTGAGACATCAACTCCAAGTAATCTCAAATAGTGTAATCTACATTCACCATTTACATAAGCTTTGAGAGTTGAAAATCCTTTCCAACCAACTAGCTCAATTGGAAAATCTTTGTCCACCATGTTCAGAATACAACTACCAACACCTATTTAAAATAGTGTTATCATTAAATGAAGTAAAATACAACTAACAATAAAATATTCGTAAAATAATTTATTACCAAAATTGTCTAGTATATCTTTTGTGGCCTGGTCTAAAGAAGTAACTGGAATTGTTGGATTTTTCAGTACAGTTATCAACTCAGTACGTGTTAATTGTAATCGCCTTTTTTGTCCAATAAAGGAAGATATTCCAGCCAAACCCTTAAAAATTATGGTATTTGAATAATAAATAAAATTAATCTACGTATATATAGAAAGTATTTTAACACAAATTACCAGGTATAAATAAAATAATTAAGTTAGACGAACAAGTTAAGTAAAAAAAGAAAATATTAAATTTGATTGATTACCTCTTGAGCAAGCCTAAAGTTACATTCCATTGATTTATTATCACAGCGGACAAATGTTTTAACACCAGTATTGATAATCTACAAAATAAAAATATAATTGTACTCCCATACAATAGTAAATTCACATATTTATTAAAAAATATTTATACACAAAAATTATAAACATAGCAGCAGCAAAAAATTGTTCAAGTTTAGATATTATTATATTAGTATATTATTAACAGGGCTTGAAACTTTATGTACAAAAAAACAATGAAATAAGTGCATATGTATACATAATAAAAAAACTCAAATAATATACAGTATAATATGCAATTTTTTTTTTATCTTATATGTATTTATATGAATATAAACTTGGAAAAAGCATTTATTCAAAAAAAATTTTTAATTACAAATTGTTTGTATATTTTTGGTTTATTGATTTTAAAGCATTATTCCCAGGGTTCTAAATTGAAAGAAAGTTTAATAAATCAAAAAAGCCAGTATTAAATCATGCTATTATAAATATATAAAAATAATATCTTATTATTAAAAAATATTAAATAAAACTGGATTATCATAACAAATATTTACAATTAATACTCGGTATATAATATAATTCAAAATATAGATAAGGTGATGGTGTACGGTTCTATATTTTATAATATAATGTAATTATGTAAAATTATGTAATACAAAATGTCTTGTATGTTTAACACGATGTTTTAAAAACAAATAAATAAATATATATTATATTGCAAATAAATTTATGAATATAGTTATTTACTACATCAATAATCAAAGGGGTGGGGGTAGAGAGGATGAGAGCCTGGCATGTTAATGATTAATTATGCCAAACCTACATACAAAAGGGAATTTGTTCCATATGCGTGTCATGCAACACGTTCAGGTTTTTTTTAACTAAATAGGTAATAAAATAATTAATTTGCTTACCTTTACACGGTCTTGATTATTCTTTACAATATCTTTTACAGATGTCGACGTATAGTAGATATTTTTTTTTTTACCCACAGAGCATCTTGTAAGTAAACATTCAATGGGGAAATTATTGAGTTCGTAAAAGTCTCTGTTAAAAAAAATTTATAATTAAATAAGGGTATTTAAGAAAAGGTTGCCTAAAATGTATACAAAATACTCGCTTGCCACTTAACAATTAAAATCCCATCTAAAGTTTTTATAGTTCTAAACAGCACTTAAGAAAAGTTAAAATAGTTTTCTTTGAATTTTAAATTTAAATAAGAATAGGTAAATTAAGAATGAGTAGTATTTAAAAAACTCAAAACATCTACAAAAGAACTATAAACACAATGTGTTCAAATATTTAGTGCTAGTAAAAATATATTTTTTATAAGCAGAATTAAAAAAATTTTTAATCAGAACTTTTATTTTAATAATATAACAAATAAGACTTTAAAAAAAGTTTTCTTCCCAGTAGTCTCATATGATTCAAATATACGAGTGTAAAAAAAAATATTAATTTAATTACCTAATTTCTGGCCAAACAGGATCATCAACAGTTAAAAATATAAATGGATCTTCTTTATATCCTTGATATCTCCTTTTTTTTGGTTTCCTCTTATAATTATTAACTTTTACTTCATCAACAACTTCATCAGTTTGTTTTATACATGTTTCCCATGGCAATGGCTTAATTTTTTCCATAAGAGTTACGAAAAACCCTCCAGTGTCTTGATGATGAGGTAGTATACGAATACTAAAAATAAGTAACAAGGATACAATTGATAATTTTTGTAAATGTATTATAAAAACAGAAATCAATTTTATTTATTTTACCATTTATCCAGATTATATAAATCTTCCTTAGGAGGAAACATTTGAGGCCTAATTTGGGTGTTCCATTTTTCAGGAACTTCTTCAAAAGTTTTATATACATCCAAATCCTTTGATACAACAATCCACTTAGAAAGACCATTAACTATTTTTAAGCCTGGGAGTTTATCATGAGCATTTATAATAACAACACTACCTAATAACAACATACAATAATTTTGAATAAAGTTTTGTTATGCAATATTTAGATAATTATAATGATGTACTTTTGATGTATTGTTGATAATAGATAAATTATTAACAGTTGCATTTTTAATGTTTTACAAAGATGTTATATGAAATAAAAACTTATTTAAAACACATAAAATAATTGAACAATATATATGTTGATACTACTTTGTTGTGTGTAACAACTAGTGTAAGTTTGAAACATCTATATTGTCACATTAAATACAAAAGCAATCATTAATATCGAAATATAAAAATAACCTTATAATATAATTATATTATAAGCAGTTTTTCAATATTTAGAGAAAGTAATGAACAATTTAAAACTAAATATATATTAGTCTTGACTCTAAATGTAATGCTACAAAAAATTACAATAAAATGTAAAATTTATTTTACACTAAATAATAAAAATATTAAATAAAAATACCCTGAGCTTCAGTCATCATACGCTGAACCACTGCTTCATTTTCAACAGGATTAAATGAACAAGTTGAATAAACTAAACGCCCGCCAACATTTAACAGTTCTAATCCACGCTTAAGTATACGAAACTGTATTCTAATAAAATAAAATACATATTTAACAAATAAATTCTTTTTCTTTTTGTGATTTCAAATAAAATAAAACTAACCCATGCAAGTTGTTTGCATTTCCAGGACTCCACTTAGTCCAAATATCTGCATTCTTTCTTAATGTACCATCGCCAGAACATGGTGCATCACATAATATTTTATCAAACTTTAGCATAGAATCTCCTAGAAAAAAATTATCTGTATATCATAGCAATTATATCATTCTAATTCAATTTTGTTTATTTTTTATCGTGATTAAAATTAAATTGTTTTCCTAATATGCAAATTATGTTTCATAGAATCATAGGTAATAACTAATAATAAATAATAATCAAAATTAAATCTTTATCAAACTTTGAATAAACAGATTATAACTTATACTAATAAGATTAAATTTAAATTTTTAAACTTTTTTAACTGTTAAGTTATAAAAACAAACCAACCATTTTCATCCAAATTCATAACAGGTAAAACTGTAGCATCGTGATTTGTAATAACAACATTTGCACTATTTAATCTTTTAGCTTGATGAACTAACATATAACACCTTGCATTATGAACATCATTGGCCATAATTAATCCATCTACATTAAAAAAAAATGTTAGTAAATAAAGTCAACATTTTTAAATTAATCTTAACCTGGAACAGAAGAAGTAGAACCTGAATACAAAGCTTCAATAAGTTGTGCAGTTTTAGAACCAGGAGCCGCACACATATCTAATACCTAAAATAAATTTCAATTGTTTTAATCCTAAAAAATGTAAATATTCAATGCAATGATTATAGATAAAATAATTATAACCTTATCACTGGGTTGTATATCCAATAGCAAAGGTGGAATCATGCTGACTGTTTCTTGTCTAGAAATATTACCATTTCCAGTTTCAGAAATTAGAAAATTATGTAAACGGTAGTATGCTTCTGAACCACGAATATCTTTACGAGTGATTTTCAATTGCCATCCCAATCGTTGTGGGTACCTGAATACATTTTACTAGGCATAATATTATGTTCAGTCTATTATTGGTATAGGATTATTAACACTTATTGGTTATAAATATAGCGTGGATTTGTATGCAATATAAACCAACCAAATATGCAATAAAATGTTCAAAAATTAGCATTAATGACATTTATTTTCAGAATGTTTAACTAAAATAATAAATTTAAAATTATAGAACACTACTAAAAATACTTTTCTTTAAAATATCTGAGTTTTGTAGGTAGTTTTAACCTTTAATAAAAAATATATTTGAGAAAACAATTTATACCTACAAGTATACTTACCTATTAATTTATTTCAATATTAATCGAAATTATCAAAATCTAATTTTTACAATAATAATTAACATGCACTAAAAGATGAAATATGTAACTAAAATCATAAAACAGGCTCTTAAAATCAAAAAAATGGGAAAATGTCGAAATTTGCACCATAAAAATGTAATAGTTTAAATTGTTGTCATGAAACAAATTCAGTGATCACTTGTCATACTATAACATACAATCAACCAGAATAAATATGCAAATGGGGAAACAAATCCAATTTGTATGGATGCCTGGGCATAGTGGCATACCGGGAAACGAAATAGCTGATCAAGAAGCCCAAAACGCAATAGACTCAACATCAACCACAAATATAAATTCCATCACATTCGCTGACACAAAAATCGAAATCAACACTCACATAAACAATAAATGCCACTCCCACTGGCGACAACTAAACACCAAATTCAACCAAATTAAAAATAATACCAACCTATGGAAAAATCCCGAACTTAATAGAAAAGAAGAAACCATAATCAACAGACTTCAAATAGGACATACACACCTAACGCACAGCTACTTGATGAGCAATGAAGAACCTCCATTATGCGACACATGCAGAGTCCTCCTAACGGTAAAACACATCATCACCAAATGCTACAAATACAACCAGTACTGCGATCAATTCCACATCTCCAAACAAATCTGCCAAGCACTTGGACCAAACCCACAGGACACAAACAACTTAATTTTATTCCTAAAAAAATCAGAATTGTATAACCTAATTTAAAAAAATTATGTAACATATTGTAAATACCACCTAACTTAACACCTTGTACTAATGACCTAGATGTCGATGTATTTAAGATCAATAAAAAAAAAAATATGCAAATGCATACAAATCCACGTTCTAATAATAATTAAAGATAAATGTTACACTGAATTTATATTTTTGTGAAATTTAAATTAAACAAACCATGGTAAACAAAAAGGTTTACTATTATTTTGTTCATCATTTAGCTCTCCTTTGAGCAAATCTGTAAAAAAAACACCTTCAACTAATTTCAACAGTATTTTTGCTTCTACGTCACAGCTAGCAGTAATGCGAAATGAAGTAGGTAAGTCAGTTTTTAATACTTCTAAAAATGTGTTCCATTCATCTTCTGAACAAATATTTTGCATCTTAAATAAATTAAATAACATTTATTAAAATATAAAAAAATACAATAAAACATATATAAGTAGGTACTTGTTCTCTTAAAATTTTTTTATAATATAATACCTTATAATATTGTACGAATTTTTCATTGTCTCGTATTGTTGTTTCGTAAGAACTACGATTATCTTCATTAGGATTTTTAGTATCTAACTGAAATCAAATATATTAAAACAAAACTAAGTATAAGATTTGGTGACGAAAAACGTAAGTATAATTAATCGAAAAAAATGAATTTTTATATTATATCATCTTGATCGTATAAAAATAAAAATTTACTCCTTCTTTCATTTTTCGTCTCCTTTTTGCAAAGCTTGCATTTGAACCGGCATGTCTCCTGTTACCCATTGTATTAAAATACGAGGAAAATTGTTTTTATGAATACAAACAATAAGGATTAATGAATTGACATTAAATCACTAAAAAAACACGTGTAAGTGTGGAATTCAAAACAAAACTAAACCAGTATCACAGAATACAGTATCAACATTATTATCAAATATCAATGGAATAATGACAACATATTCACACACACACATCAGCTCAATACGACCGTTACACATCGGCACATCGCTTACTAATAGTTACTATTATAATTGCCACCTACCAAGAGGAAAGCACTATATTATAGAATATAGGTACTCATTACGGATCGTCGTGAAAATAAATATTTTAAATTTACTTGCGCCTGTTTCAATGGTAATTGATAAAAAACAACAAGGAAAGAGCGGTAGGTAAAAACGTCTAAATTATCATTTTAAAGGTAGGTAGACCTTATACAACAATTGGTACTATACAATTTTAATTCATTTCAACATATAATATTCGATTGCCAAAATGCCAAATATTATTTCAATTTTGAAAAATATATCATTATTATTGTGAAAAAAAATTATATTTTTGATTCGAGACATATAGTTACCAATTTGTTTTTAAAAGAACGTGATATCCGCATGTGTTGTCCCCGTCTTACAATAAGTGCGTAACATAGCAAATTTTACGCTCAGAAGAACACGTGTATCTCCGTTAATTTAAAAATTAGAGCGAATTGACCTCTTATAAAATCTAAAGGTAAGATTATTATCTAGGTAACCTCAAGGGCTTTTTATTATATTTTAATTTTAACGCGAGTTATGAATATTTAAAAATTTTAAATTGTTTGAACATCTTATATTATCATCTTATCATCATATCTAGGTAACCTCATGGGCTTTTTATTATATTTTAATTTTAAAGCAAGTTATGTGTATTTTAAGATGTTCAAACAATTTAAAATTTTAAAATACTCACTTGTATGACGGACACAACACATGCGGGTATAACGTTCTCTTAACAGCTATATAGAACAATTAGTCATATAGGTACCTATTATTAGTTTACTATATTTCACAGATAATTTTCTCAACTATATTACATATAAATTTTAAGTCTTAACTGTAACTACAGCCTGAGTCAGTGGTGTATCTACAGGGAGGGGGGAGGGGTCATATCCAAATTTTGTACACAATACAACATGTATAATATGATAATATAAATATAATATATGTAAACTAACTGAATGTCTATTAAAAATTGTACATCCTCCCCTTTTTTTAACTGTTTTAGATATGTTGTCTCCGAGACTCCGACTTACAAAATATGTACAACACAATAAAAATAATCAGTTTAGAACATAAAGGTTTTTATATTTTTTTCATTAGATATTAAAAACTATTGGTTAGTTCTATCAAAATAATGAAAACACGACACACATAAAATTATTTCCTATGATTTGTGGAATTTTGGTAATTCTACTATAAATACAGAGGGAGTAAAATTGTCCCGCGTAAAACAGTTTTTGTACATATTTTGTAAGACCGAGACAACCACGTCCTACATCGAGTGTGACACTGTGACGTGCTCTTAAGAGAACTTCACACCCGTATACACACGGAGGACATAACAAATCGTTCGCCAGTTTCAATAGTGTGCTATTAGTTTTAATATTAGAGTCAATCAAACTATTTTAAAATAAATAGAAAAATAAATTTTCAAATATTTATGTTTTACATACTCATAACTTACTTAAAAATTAAAATATCATAAAACACCAACAAAAGAACACAGATAATGATGTTGCTTAAAAGTTTAATTATATAGGTCAATTAACTCTAATATAAAAACTGACATATTTGATAAATGCTCAAAGTCGTACGTGTGTAAGAGTGTAAGACGGAGTCAACCAATGCAGGTGCGACGTCCTCTTAAAAGTTTATTTAGCCACGTATAATAGTGCGTATTATTATTGTATTATCTATTTATTTATATTTTTGATATTTGAATAATTGACTTAAAACTGATATATGTAATTTTTAAATAAAAGATTATTTTAGTGGGGAAAGATTGAAAGAGACATACCGAATTTTTGAACGGTTAAATAGCATTTAGGTAGGTATACCTACCTTTTAGTTATTAATTATTACTATAGGGGCGAGGGCTCGGATTAAAAATTACAATGCATTAGCATATTTTTTTTTGAATGTCTTACACGATGCTTTCCAAGCTACAAATGTGAAATATGTGCCAAGTTTCCCAATCTCCATGTTATAACCACAACACTGGTTTTTAATGCATTTTTTACTTATTTCCCGACTTCCCGTTATATGACTAAAAAATTTGACTTCATTGAAATATAAACAAAGTAGGTACTACGTAAAATAAATCATTTTTATTTTGAACTAGGTATATAACACTAGGTAATCACTAATCTGGTTTTAAATTAGGCAAGGCTGAAATTTATCTATATATTTCACACTAACAAATTAGCCGATTTAATTGCATACAATTTTTATTGGAGTACAGAGTGTAGTACTGTTGTAGTGCAGTAGTACTAGTAAAGTGCAGTAATACAAATACAATTTGTCAAATTTAATTTTTTTATAATTATAAACGTACTTACACAGTTTTATATGTTAAATGCATTTTTTGAAAGTGCAATTTTGATTTTTTGATCGCATATTTTCGAGTTTAAAAGGTCATAAATGTATTTTTTATATTTTTAGAGCATTTTATTCGAGCTTTAGTTATATTATTACCTACGGGCATCAGTCGTTATGCGCAGAAGCAGTATGTTGTTTTTTTAAACAGAGTATATATGTAATATGTATTTATACTTTAGGTATTTTGATGATTGCCTCAAGTTGATATTTGTAATTTTTATGTAAAATACATATATACATTTGACGTTTTTTATCGTGTGGTTTTTTACTTGACGTTTTATTTCTTGTAGTTTTTTTTCTAGAAAGTAAATAGGTATTTATTTAAAAATTTTCTTAATAATTATAATTTATTACTAACTTCTTTAAATAAAAATAAATAAATATACCTAATAAGTAATAGGTAAATAGGTATAATACTATAATACAATATACAATATAAATTAATACCTATAAGCTATAATGAATTATAATTTTTTTTTTTCTACTAAGTAGCTTGATTTACTTACGGTATTTACCTTCGGTACCTACTGAATTATAATTTAGACAACTTTTAATTAAATATTTACTTTCTACAAAAAAACATCACAGAGCCATGGAGTTAAATCTAAAAAGTTAGATAAACATGTTATTCTTAATATTAACAAATTATAGATATTATGTAATTATAAATTTATAGTAATTTTATACATTAGATATTTAGATCTAAGAATTGTACTTATCTGTATTGAGGATGGAGATATTAATATAATATGTAGGTAATCTGTAAAAATAAATAAAATTGAATTGTCTGTCTTTTTGTCCAGCTAATTTTCGAAACGGCTGAACCAATATTGATGGGTGTTACACTGTTACTGTGTTTTACAAAAACTTTTGGTAATTAGAAATAATTACTCGTTCCCTTAAAAATCTCACAGTACCTAATTCGAATAAAAACCATGCATTTAACTATTTACGTACACTTGGTAATTTGTTTTAAAATTGTAGGGAAAACAGCTGTAAACACACGACACTTCAAAGTTTAACGCTCGGCAATTCGAAGTAGGTATACTCACCAAAATATATTTCTTATAATCTTATCGATAAAAATTTACGGCATAATTCTATTTAGCTCCCGAGTGATTTTTTGAAATTTTACGTTTATACCAATGCGCGGAACACTATACTTTGTAATGCCGCGCGGGGGACTCGACTCTCAGGTTTGGCCGAGGAGCCAACGACGAGTACCGCAAACTGTGTAATCATTGCCTTATTTGAAGTGTCATAAATTCGAAACTTAAAACTTGAAAATCGAGTATTTTGATGTTTTTTGAACATAACTTCCATTAGAAGTTTGAGCGACATTTTTAAAGTACCACAAAAACACATTTCACAAAAAAAAATTTCAAAAAATGGCTTGGGAGCTAAACTAGAATTGTTCCAAATTTACCTTACAATTGTTTATACATTTAGCTTATAATACCTATACGATAACTATCGAATTATTATCGTAGGTACGAATACTTTTTTCATAATTCAATAATTCTAAATTTCAATGTTTTTATGCTCTCTTGATATTTGAACCACTCGGCAATTCGAGCTCTCTGTAATTTGAAATGTTTCATAAGTCCCACCAACTTTGAATTATCGAAAGTCGATTGTATAACCTATGTCCAATAGGGCAGGGATGGAAAACTGGCGGCTCACGTACCATTTTTAACTGACCCGTGCTACATTTAAAATTACTTTATAAAAATGTAAAATGTTAGGATTTTTCTCTATTTAATTTTATTATATTTTAAAATTATTGAAATCGATGTACTTAATGTTTATTGTAAAACGAAGATATGAATTCTTATCTTATATTGAACGATTAAATGTCTTAATATTATATTATTTATTATAGGGACAGATTTAACATATAGTTTCTTCTTCTTTTTTTGTTTTTTTTTGCTTTCGATGTTCTCTGGCCCACTAGATTGTCGAACTGTTTCACTGTAATAATATAATTAAGAAATCTCAAGTACTCAAGTACCCGCAAATAATATTTTTTAACTACAATAAAATAACTAAAATCGTTATTCCTGGTTATTTAATATATAATGTTGTCCTAATTTTAACAAACAATAATTTTAGATTTTTTGGTTACAGAATAACCTACTAACGTGGAATCTTGTTTTAAATTGTCCATCCTTAGCTATAAAAGTTGAAAATGTTATAAATATTCAGCTACAAATTAATGTTGATAAATATTATCAAAAATCGAACTTTAAATGAATATAAAAATATTGTGTCCATTTATTTTTAATATTTTTCAACTGCTATTTGTAACAATATATTGCAGGAGCTTTGTAATAAATTCACACTTTTTGACTCAACAAATAACATTTTTATAGACATTTATAGAAAAGAAAACTAAAAAGGTGGGTAAGTGGATGTCGCTTTGCTGTACAGTAGGTTACAAATGGGTCACTGTAATGGATGGTGTTAAATTTTAATTCAATGATATAATATCATTGCATAAGAAAAACGATTCTGAGTGAAAACGGTCAGTCAGCATATGGTATTACTAATATATTTGATGATATTATTGTGAATAAAGTAATTTATAAATAACCTATTTACATGGAACCTTGTTTTAAATTTTCAATCCTTAGCTATAAATTTTTGAACATTTTATAAATTTTTAACTACAAAATAATTATTAAATTTTAAATTTGTTACGTTTTGTCAAAATTCGAACTTTAAATCCTTATAAAAAAAAATTATGCCTATGTATTTTTAATATTTTTCAACTGATAATGTAAGAATATATCAGGAGCCTGGCATTAAGTTTTCACGCTTTTTTACCCAACAAATAAAATGTTATTGATATTTATAGGAAAAAAAACCAAAAAAATTGAAAACGGACAATGCCCATATACAGCTCAAAAAAAGTCAAAATATTTTTAAAATTTTATGGTGCATAGCAAATGAAAATATAAACATTCAATAACATTTTCATGTATCTACAGTTGTTCGTTTTTGAATAACAAAAAAATAACAAAACCACTACATGAGAAATCGAGTGAATATCCAATATTGTGAAAATATGAACTTCAAACGCTCGTAAAAATTTAATTTGAGTTTCTTATAGACATTTTTTTGTTGATAAAGATAGATAATCTTATAAGAAATCTTGTATTACATTTTAAAATCATAGATTTAAAAAGAAAAATTTTTATGAATTCTTAACTCAAAATAATTTGGTAATTTTCATGATTTTTCCATATTTTGTCTATTTTTGAACTTTAAATGCTTATAAAAAAAACTGTGACTAAGGATTTTTAATATTTTTCAAATGTCATTATAACAATATAGTAGGAGCCTTGTATTAAATTTTCAAACTTTTTTACCCAATAAATAAAGTTTTATTGACATCCTTAGAAAAAAAGACTAATAAAATTGGAAACTGAAAATGTTCCTAATTAGTTCAAAACAAATAAAAATATTTTGAAAATTATATCGTGTACAGAAAATGCTTATATAAATGACCAGTGAAAATTTCATATGTACGTTCATTTGTTGTTGAGTTACACCAAAAACCAAAATCGATTTTGTGGAAAACCAATTTTGCGTAAAAATTCCCATTTTTCCTTAATTTTTATGTTGTTTTTCCCGGCGCTTTTGTAAACTATTGGAAATTTTAAATTTTGACCTCCCCAATGCACCAACGATATTCACTTTCCCATCGAATAAGATACTAAAGTTGAAAATCAAATCATTATTTCGACTACTTATCGTGTACACACACACAAAAAAAAAAAACACACATTATTGTTAAATTAATACATTTATCGTTTCACTCAGAATGTTAAAAATGTGGGTAAGTGGATGTAGTTCTGCTGTACAGTAGGTAACAAGTGGGTCACTTATTAATGGATGGTGTTAAATGTGAATTAAATGATATAACATAATTGTATAAGAAAAACGATTCTGATTGAAAACAGTCAGTCAGAACATGATATTACTAATTATATTTGATGATATTAAGGTGAATAAAGTAATTTATATATAACCTATTTACGTGGAATCTTGTTTTAAATTTTCAATCTTCAAGTTGAACATTTTATAAATTTTTAACTAGAAAATAATTATTAAATTTTAAATGTGATAAATTTTGTCTAAATTTAAACTTTAAATGCTTATAAAAAAAATGTGTGCATATATATTTTGAATATTTTTCAACTGCTATTGTAACAATATATCAGGAGTCTTGCATAAAATGTTCACGCTTTTTTAACCAACAAATACAATTTTATTGATAGTTATAGAAAAAAAACTAAAAAAACTGAAAATTTCCGTTTATAGCTCAAAATATTTGGAAAATGTTATGGTGTATAAAAAATGCTTATATAAACATTCAGTCAACATTTCATGTACCTACGGTCTTTTGTTTTAGAGTAGCACCGAAAACCAAAATCGATTTTATCGAAAACAGATTTTGCGCAAAAATTACCGTTTTTCCTTAATTTTTTTTTTTCACGTCACTTTTGAAAACTCCTAGGAAATTTTTACTTTTTATCCCCCGTGTACCAACTAGATTCACTTTCCTATCAGAAAAGTTACTGTTGAAGAAAATCCAACCATTTTTACTCTCCTAAAAGATGACAGACACAAAAAAAAAACACACACATTGTAAAATCAATACTTTCATGGTTCCGCTCAGAATCTAAAATTTTTAATGCCTGTCAACTGCTCAAAACGAGTCAAAATATTTTGAAAATTGTATGGTGTAAAGAAAATGCTAATATAAACGTTCTGTGAAATATCTAAGGTTATTTGTTGTAGGGTTACACCAAAAGACAAAATCGATTTAGTCGAAATCCGATTTTGCTTAACAATTCTTGTTTTTTTCAGGCGTTTTTGAAAACAACTGGAAATTTTGACCTCTTGAATAAACGAACTAGATTCCCTTTCCCATCAAATAAGGTACTGTTGAAGAAAATCGAAGCATTTTTACTGCCCCAAAAGGTGATGACAGACAAAAATAAAAAAAAACACTAATCATTGTAAAATCGATAGGTACATTCATCTCTCCGCTCAGAATCTAAAATATTAATTAGGTTTTTTGATTTTTTCAAGGCATTCAAATTGGGAGAGTTTACAATCACCCAAATTAAACTAGGTAAATAATACAATAATACTTTTTTAGTCCAGTAGATACAATTTAGGTACCAGAGTATATATGGCTTTTGCTCATGAATTGTATCCAATACACAATGAAGACAATTTACTAAACATGATGGTTGATTTATTTCAGCCTTTGAAAGGACAAATAATGAAAATAATATATTCTTACTACCTACTTACATAGGTAACCTACAAATCATACACGTCAGTTTTAGGAAATACTGATGATATACGTGTGCATTACTGAAGAAAAATGGTACCTATGTATTATTTAAGATTATTTTTAACTAAACACTTTTTCATAAAATATATAAGCCCCTCACCCACAGCTAGTGTCATAAATTAAATTACTTTTAAAAACATATTTGTTTATTATTATGCATTTTAATCAACAGTTTATAAAAAGTTTGTTGCAATTAAAATTACTAGTCAAAATAATAAACGTAATCTATTGTTTTACAAAAAATGTCTATTGATATATTTTTTTTCAAGTATTTACCTGTGTTTTAGTCCCAAGACTATGATTTTATTTTAGTAATTTGTAAATATGTGGGGGGTTTGGATCCAAAAGGCTCTATGTAAATATTTTATAATTTTTTGATTACCAAATTTCTTCTCAATTAACTTATGAGATAATACAAATTCTGATTTAATTTAAAAGGTTTTGATAACTCATACGTCCAAATCAAATAATTATAAGCTGAAAAATATTTAAACACATTTAAATTGGCTTTTCTGAAAAATTTCAAATTTACTCGTACTATATTATAGTTTTTTGTACAATTATAAAGTTTTTTTTATTCCATTTAAAAAAAATAGTTCAGTCAATACTTATGATTGATTTAATGAACAAATCAATAATGAATAAGAGCAACTAAAAACAAGTCACTGGCAAGTAACTCTTCAATCATTCAAAAATGCAATCTGCAAATACTAAGCTCATATAAAGGGGAATTATGTGAAAACAGCTACCCTCACATCCAGCAGCTCCACAAAATAAAAATTCCTAAAAACATTTTTACTGTATATTTTGAATTGTACAAATACAATATTTTATTTTTTTACCTTTTAAACAAAATATATAATATAATAAATATTACATAGTACTGGTGTTTGAGGATACATGGTATAAGGCATTACAATTTATAACATGATTATGAAAAAATACAAAATAAATATGGTGAACATTATGGCATAAAGTAAATTGTTTTATTTATAAGTCTAGTGGAATAATAATAATAATAATTTCAAAATACACGGATATAAGTTTAATTGTTTTAATTTTTACAAAATAAAACTTATTTATATACATAAATTTTGTATTATTATTAAAGGTAGGTAAAAAAACAAGAAAAAACAATTTTATTGGTACATATTTTCAATTTGTCTTATATACACCTATAGGCTATAGTGAATAATAAAGAAAAATGTAAACAGTTAAATATTAATAAGTATTAGTAAAAAAATTATTATTATATTGAATACATAAAAAAAGTACTAACACAAAAATATCCAAATATTATTTCAGTCAATCATATAAAATATAAAATAAAACTAAGGCTAGAAAAATAATAATTATAACAAGTATGTAGGAAACAAAGTAAAAATTACACAAATACAAAGTGCAGTATTATTTTCTATTAGCCATATAGATAATACATAAAAACGCTATAGTCCACAACTTGTATTAATTTGAATGATATTACTATATTAGTATTATGTTGAATTATGAAAGTTTTGATTTATTTATTGTTACAATGGTTCTAAATATAAATTTTTTTACAACTTAAAAATTTAAAAAAACTATTATTTACCCTTGACGCACTTATTAAATAAAATCATAATATCAAACATTATATTTATTTAATAATGTAGAGCTTAAATAATAGCAATTGTGTAAATTGTATTATATACCTTAATTAAATTATTTTTACTATTAGCACTGTGGTAATAATTTTAATTCAGTCTATTATCAGTACAGAAGGCACATTTAAAAACTTGCACCTATTATCATAATATCTAGTTCATTCATTTAATAATAAACTATTCTTGTAAAATTAATGAAGTTCATTGACATAAAAATAATCCGGTTGGACTATAGTAAAGCTAAATGTATTCAACAATTGAATAAAATTTAAAAAAGATAATTCTGTTACACCAAATACTAACAGAAAGTTAATCATATTAATGTAAAATAAATGTACAGCCTTTAATAATTCACTTGCCAATACAGTAAAGTTTTATTATCAATTTAAATTAATTTGAGAAATAATCATCCCTTCACGTTTAGGCATAAAAATATTTGATAAATAATAATACCTAATTGTCTTATTTCTTTTTCTTTTTTTTATCTGGTTCTGAATAATTATCTATAGAATTTTTATTAGTACACAATACCGCTAAAAGTTTTCTATGGAGTTTTCTTTTAGCCAAATCCAAATCACTCATGTTCGATTCATTTTTAGGTGAATTAGATTCCAATAACTTAATTATGTCATCAATGTTTGCTTGACCATCTGAACACTGATGACGTAAGCTTCTTGATATAGCACGTCTTTGGTGATCCAACTGTGGAAAAAGATCTTTAGATACTTCTAACGCACTATTGGCAGCATTCATTTCAGCTCGTTGTATACTATGGCCAGTTGCCTGTGATAACCTCACACTTTTAAAGTAGACAGCTACTGTATATTTTCGACCATTGGTTGGTCCCATACATTCTATCACTTTATATACTGGTATATCTGGTTCCCCACCGTCTACTGATCGTAATGTTAAACAACACTGTTGTAGTTTAGATTTTGGATCATTCCAGTCTTGTTTCAGAATGAAATCATGTAAACGAGGAAAGAAACATACATTACAGAATGCTTGACAGAATGTAAGTCCTTTGTCAATATATAAAGCTCCAAGAAATGCTTCTAACAAATCAGCTCTATCTTTTGTTTTTAATTCGGCTTTTGGATTTGCATAAAGTGCATAACTAACCATACCTAAATCGTCACATACTACAGATTGAGTTCGATTGTTTACCAAAGAACTACGAAGGAGAGATAGGTGACCTTCGTGATGTTCTGGAAAAAATTTGTACAAATAGTCTGAAGCTATTAATTGCAGAACAGTATCCCCCAAAAACTCAAGTCGTTGATTTGAACCTAGTGTTAAATTTGTGAAACCCACACTTCTGTCAGTAAATGCTCTGGCTAATAATCTTATATGGGTAAATTTTATACCTATAGAGTCTTCAAAGTTTGTTAGTTTTTGAAGTAATGGTAATTTTTTAATCCATTTACGATCGCCTTCAGGTTCTTGTTGTTGTAAAGGATGTTTGGGGTAGTTAACCCAAATATCGAGATATTCTGGTGAATTCCTATAAAATGTTTTGCCAAACACACGATCAGCTACATCAATACCTCCATCTAAAAACAATGCACCCATCAAAGCTTCAAAACAATTAGCCATTGCATGCTTGAGCTCAGAATCATGACATAAATCTGAGCCATGAGCATATAGCATAAAATCATCTAGCTTTAAAGTCTTTGCCAAAACAGCCAGATGTTGATTTTGAACAATAGCCGCTCGAAATGTGGCTAATCCTCCTTCTTCAATGTCTGGAAACATATTAAATAAATGAATAGATGACACAAATTCAACAACAGCATCTCCCAAAAATTCTAAACGCTCATTGTGCATTATATTTGATTCCATTTCTGATTTCTTACCAAACCGTGACATTATATTAATTAATGTATTTATACCTCTTTTTCTTGTGTTCATATAATGAATACGCCTATCTCCATACTCAGGTTGTCTTATACCACAATTGGTAAGAGTATTTCTTGCATGATCAGGATTAGTACCAAAATTTTCTCTGTATGAAGGATGAGTTAGTGCCAGCTGAAGTAAATATTTGTTCTTAAATTTATATTCTATAGTATCTTCTAAGTATTCTAAAGATTTGTGGAATCTAAAATGGCATACAAGTACTGGTAAAAGCATGGCATGCTGAACAATATCACACATGAGTCCAGTTTTAAAAAATCCTTTACTAGAAACTGCAGCAGTCACTCCACGTTTCATTTTATTATGGGATCTCATTTCTTGTAAAGCTCTTTCTTTGATTTCCAGTTTTCTTTTATCTTCAAATGATGGTTTGGGCATATTTGCTAGAAGATGTCTAAATTTTACATAATCACGCCAGCCCTTTTGATAATCTGGATTACCAGCATAACTAAGTTGAGGTGGTCGAATACCAAAATGTACTAAAACTGGATAGCCATTGTTTACTTTTTTTTCAGTAGCTTCATTTACAGTATCTCTATCTAGCTGATCAACACGTATTGAATAAGGTTTAGTTCCAGGGTTTGTAACTATCATGCCTTTATATTCGTCTACTATATTTTGCCATTCATTCATAGGCATATTTTTTAAATCAGACAAAGAGCTCTCTTCAAAAAGTGATTTGTTGCTCTTTAAAAGATATTTGAGAACTTCATTCATAGAAAGCACTTCTTTGCCGTTATCAGACAAATCTTTTACAAAGCGAGGCATGAAATGAAATTGAGGACATCCATTTTTATTACCTACACCATGCAAGTCTAAATCAACCAATTCCAAAATGTCTTTAAACAAATAATCATAAAATAATTGCAACTCCTTCACTATAAAGTTATCTGGAATCTTTTCTTCAACATATAATATTGCATAATTAGTGTTGAAACGAATAACTTTACATGTAGGTAAAATTGGAATAGGATAGTGTGATAGTAATGAGAAACCTTCAAAAGTATATTTATTTTCGTTACATTCAATA
Organism: Metopolophium dirhodum; assembly: GCF_019925205.1. NCBI lineage: Eukaryota > Metazoa > Arthropoda > Insecta > Hemiptera > Aphididae > Metopolophium > Metopolophium dirhodum. The sequence goes on along the minus strand of NC_083560.1, from coordinate 60,022,864 downwards.
ACTGTAGGACACTTCAGTAAAAAATTTGTTGGCGGAGTTATAGTAATTCTATAATGAAATAACTTGTCACTATTATTTGAATCTGGTAAACAAGGTTCAAAGGGACCTTCTCCAACATATATATTATGCCGTATACCAGATCTCTGTGATTTAACACTACATTTACACATTGGACCATCATTCATTTCTCCAAACTCATTATACCATAATTCCGAGTGAAGTCTGTCTGGATGTGAACATTTTCTATCCAGCTCTTTAAGTGTGGAATTTTCTTTTTCATCATCTTCATCCTCATCAGATGTACTAGAACCATTACCTGAACATACATGTTTACGAACATTAACATTAACCTTACGAGGTTTACAAAGAACTGGTTTATTTTCATTCATTTTAGAAACACGTTTTCCTAAGGTGTTTTCAAATTCATCACATATATCTAGTGCGATCTTATTTCCAAATGTAACTTCTGAATTGTGATCAGGTTTCTTATAATAAACATCTGATGGTGCTGATCTGCTCCACTTTTTCTTTTCATAGTCAATTATTTGTTGAATGGACATATTAGATAATTTTTTCATTTCAGACATTTCACTTGACATTTCTTCATTTGTTTTCATACCTCTAAAATTTCTATCTTTACTAATATTACGAGATTTTGGAGATGAAGAACGGTGAGAACGTTTTGATACACTTTGAGTATGGTTTGATGTTGATGAATGTTTTCTACTAGTATTTTTTACACCATTATTCAAAAACTTAGATGTTAAATCAAACCATTCATCTTTTTTTTTTGTTTCTTTTTCATCATTACATGCTTGGATACATGGATATTGTTCGTTATTTACTGCTGATTTATAAGTGTCAGGTTGGTTAACATGTAAGGGCATGTTAGATGTATATTTATCATTATAGTTCAAGATATTTGATGAAGATTGTATATATCCATTAGTAAATGTTTTTTTTGTTACCCCGGGTAATGATTCGTTATTGAAATATCCAGTTATCTGTGGTTGTTGAGGTTGAGGTATGTTACTATATGAGTACAATATTGAAGGTACATAATTACCATTGCTATAATTTGTAGTTAAGGAGCTTGTTGATGGAATCAAAGATCCATTAACATACGGCATATTTGTAGGCATCACATTGTATCCCATATTGAAATGTTCATTAACATTGCTATAAGGAAATGAAGTAGTTACATGTGTGCTATTATAGTAATTGTTTGTATCGATGTTTTTTACTTGCTGCATATTATATCCATTATTATTATAGAGACTTTGAGTGTAAGCCATTGCTTGGTTTTGTTGGTAATCAAATGAAGGCTGATACGAACCCTCCATTGTTATAAGATGATTATATGATGATGGTGTAATTCTATGCAAAGTATACTAATAATTTACCGCAGTCCTTTATAACAATTGAGCCTGAAAAAAATTTTTATAATAATAGATTAAAATTATTTGTAAAGGTATAGGCATTAAAATTAGTGTTTAATTGACATTTTTCATTCAATGCTGATATGAAATTATTTGACAGTAAAAAATGCCATAACTAATGACTCATTATTATTTCTTATTGCAATAACAAAAAATATATTTGATAATTTATATTCATTTTTTATAGATAGGTAGGTAGTTCTTAATTTTTTATAAAAATATACATAGTAAATTATGATTAATTTTTTTCGTAAATATGAGATAAAGATTAGTGAAATAATATACACATTTCAGTGACGTTTTAAACCTGTATGACTTCAATATTTTTAGTTACCAAAAATGCTAAAAAATGTTCCAAATAGTTTTTCTATTTACTATAAAAGTGTAATACTAGGTATTAAAAACTCATAATTTTTGAACGGTAACCTCTATTTTGAGTTGTAAATTCAGAAAATAAGTAAAAAAAACATTAACTTTAAATCATTATATTCTAATGACTTCAAAATTGTTTCTAAAGCCTATCTTAATGTTACTTGGATTCATATAAAATTCTATAAATGTTATAATACTTAAAAAAACATTTACAATTTAATTTTAAATGAAAACCGTCTCTTAATAATGTTTTTTAAAATTTTTTTGTACATGGAGAATGTTTAACTAACATAGTGAAATAATGGGCAAAAAAGGTGCTTTTTTATACTATGTAAATAGAATTAATGGGACGTAGAAAGATTTTTATACTTCAAGCTATAATAACGGCTTGATCAATGTGGGTAATATGAGCAATAAATAAATACAAATAAAAATGTATTAGTATTCTTCAACCCTTTATCATCCTACTAACAAGTACAAATGTTTTTCTTTTTTACAAAAAACTGTTGTTCTAAGTAAATTATAAAATAAGCCCTTTGATTACAGAATACAAAATTTTACAAATAAATGTATTTTCAATAAAATTAATTATTAAGAGGACATAAATTAGAGTGATTCGACCTCTGATGAAACTTGATAGTAAGAACATTATTTGTGTTTGTATGTGGTTTTTTACGATTATACTCAGTTTTTAAGTGAGTTATGAGCATTTTTAATTTACGTTACATTATAAACGATTAACTTGTTTAAAAATTAACCTATCATAAAAAAAACTAACATACTAACACAGATTATGTTCTGACCATAAGATTAAGTTTCATAATTCGAATCACTCTGACGCGGCGTATCAATGCATCAACATGCAACGCCTGACTTACAGTCTATTTTTAAATAGGTAGAAAATAAATAATAATATTAAAATTAGATTATTACATTAGATAATCCTATGATTGTATATTTGTTATATGCAACCGATTATAATTATGTTTTATTTTTAAAGCATTCGGGACATTTTATTAGATTATTACATGACGTAATTTTAGAATTATTTATTAAGTTTATATTCGATACATATAGCTTACACACTACACAGTGTATACTGAATAAGACATCAGTGTATTTGAGTGTTGTGTACTCGTGTGCGTCAACGTTAATTCGTCGTTTGCTTTTTAAAAAAATTGTTCTTGTTTGATTTATATTACTTAATTCTAATTCTAATAATTTCAATATTATAAGATTTTCAATCATTTACTGTATGGTGCATAAACAGATATTGTATAAAAAATCAATCTTTAGCTTATTTAATATATTTGTCACAACTAAAAAAATTGAGGAATAAATTCAATTTATTATTTGTCTAATGAGGAAAAAATTTACTACATTTTCAATAAAATGAGTTTTGAAATTTGTATAATAAGAAAAAAATTTTTATTTATTTATTATTACCTTTATTGAGTACTAATTACTTGATGAAAATAAACAAATAAACGTATCCCAAATCATTGCATTAAAGATGATTGAAACAAATTCATCTGTTCATTACTAAACACATCCTTTAATTTATATTTATGAAATGTAGGTAAGTAAAAGAAACATGATTATTCATTCACAAAGGTATGTAATATTAAAGTCATAAAGAAATTATTATGTTATCATTATAAATATAGTTGTTGAAGGTCTGTGATTAAACGTTTTCTTACATATTACATAAGGTACAAAAAAAATATTTGACATTATTCTTAAAACATTTTTAACTATTCAAAAGTTTGTATATATTATCTGTTTAGACGTTTAGAGCATACAATATAAAACGTATGTACGCGTATGTATTATATAGCTAATAGCTATATTATGTTATATGATACGAAAATATTTATATTTCATTTAAATAACCTCAGCATTTGTTGAAACAATTTTAGCCCATGTAAAAAAAATATTTGCCCCACTCTGCCCCCTGGAAAAAAATTCTAGTACCGTGCCTGTGAATAATATAATCACTAATTATTAATTAACATTAAAATTAATAAATACCTACATGTAATAATATACATTTAAGAGATCTATGACAATGCCTAATATAAAATAATTAAATGTTGATAAAAATATGAAATACTTCATACCTACTGTAAATTTTTTAAATCATTACTAACAATTTATCAGAATTTTGGAATTGAATTTCTTATTTGATAATATTTACCTACTGGTACCTAAAATATATAGCCCGGTGCCGATGCCATTTTTTCCTGAAAAATACGCTCTGCGGGAATAACGATACCGCCTTGTAAAATCAACCGAATTTCATAATTGTTTTTTTAATTGTTTGAGGGAAATATTCTACATCCTGCATCAATCTCTGTTTTTTAATATTTTATTCTCAAACTTTATAACATGTCTAAAAAAATACAAGATAAAAAGCATGTATTACAATTATTTGAAATAAAATACAAACTCAGAGATCGATGCGAGCTGTAGGAAGTCTCCTTCTGTCAGATAAAAAAATAGTCATCAAAATCTGACAATTCTACAAAGCTTGAGAGTTATTCCCGTAAAATCAATTTTTTCGATATAAAACACCCTATCAACCTCCCCCCCCCCTAAATAGGTATCGAGGTATCGGGTAGTAGATTAGTAGAAAAGTCTTAAAACTGAGGTGGCAACTAAAATATAAAATTTGATTTTCAAATTTTAAAGAATTGTGGAAAATTTGAAAAATTGGCACCGGGACCCTTAACATAATGTATATTATAATAATATAATATCTAACGTTAATTGAAACTAATCATATTAAGAGTTAGTAAATATACACTGTACATCATGGAGAATTACCAATTTAAAACGGTGGAGTATTGGAATATGTATTACCCTATACACCAGTTGAAATTGGTAAATCCTCATGGATAACTCTGTACACGCAAATCATTGTTTGTGAAAATACTTACACTCGCCATCTTCTTCCGATATTGGTGTAATCTGTACATTAGAAACGTAATTGAATCCATCCCGTAGGTTGTAGACAATTCTCAATGACAAAAACTTATTGACGAACAATATTAATGTTGAAATCAAATGTCGAGAAATGACAATGACAATAGTAATTGTACTTGCTAAACATGAGTTCGTAAATCGGTTAATCGCCACACCGAGTGATGATATCAGATATTCAGATGCGAGCTTCCACCAGCAGCTAGAGGCAGGTGCACTCGAATACTCGATAGCAGCAATAAATTAATATAAAGATAATTAATGCATAAATAAACAAATTACGTTAATTGTATTTCCGGAGGTCAGGACGTACCCAGCCGCGGGCCTCGATACATTAATATTTGATAATATTTTGTGGTACCATAGATTAATACAAAAAATGAAAATGTATACCAAATCGTTACAATCTGATCTTGATCTCGCTTCTAACATACGATTGTACAGTGTGATTCAACACAACAGCGCATTATTATTGTACACGGGCTGTGTTATCGCATTAGTTAGATTATTACGATTATTAATATTTAATAATAATAAAATTGATATCTCTATAAGGACCTATTTACTATTCGATGGTAATTTGATTTTGTTTTCTAAAAACAATTTTAAAATCCGATCATTAGTCATTACACTCATTACTCTCTGCCCTCTGGGTCATTTCAGAATAATATTTATGACTTTTGTTAAAGTCATAATTGAATATTATAATACGAGGTTTAAAAATTGAATACGTCCTAATAAATAAATTGGTACGATAAAGTAAAAAATATGTCAATATGAGCATGGTAAATTAAATTAATAAATTCATTAATTAATTTATTTATTATGAATATGAGTATATGACTTTAAATAGGTACTGAAAAATTTCATTATCAATTTGTAAATTAATAATGAAAATGTTTAAATTATGTATAATTCAGAACTATACATTTTCAATTGAAACGCATTATTATATTGTCTTATTTTATTTTAAATTGGTTAAAGGACTACCTATCTTACTTGCCAAATTAATTGTTCATGATTTGTTTTTTTTACCCAAAAATTTCACTTAGATTACACTAATTTATAATTGGTTTTACAAATTATTACAGTAATTTATAAATAAATATAATGGGTGAATTGTATAACTTAATTTTAAGGCTGTTTCAGTTGTTTAGTAGTTTACGATAAAATTATGAGTAACGATAGACATATTATAGGTATATAAGGTATGGAGGTACTAGAACTATATAGGTACAGGCTAAATTGAATAAATATCAACATTATATTCTTCAGCTAGGTACACTTAGTTTTCTAAAACAACATTTTGGAAAATAAATTGCTAAATGTAGATTACTAATTGAGTATAGGTACTATACTCTATAAAGATAGGCGTATATTGCAAATTATTATTTTTAAATTTCAAACAAACTCGTGTTATTTCATGAAAATTCAATAAAATGTGCTATATTTATTTGAATAGCATCTACTACTATGTAGGACGTAGGTATTGAGAAAATAAAGAAATATTGTAGATGTATGATCATAGATGGACTGGGTCATTTTGCTACTGTGAAATTGCATGGTGGTCGGGTGTCCTATTATTATATCTCCTACAAAATAATATAATAATATAATATAATATTATTATTGTTGACAATTTTTTTAGGACATTTTTTATTTAGAACATCTTGGGAGCTAGGGAACCAACGTGATTCACTCCGCTAAACTAAACCAAAAATATTTATTAGTCTAGAGCCTCAATTTTAAATTTTAAAGCACAGCGCATTATTTTTTGGTAATGCTTTTCAAGTACAAAATCCGTTTCATAAATCAGAGAACTGAAAACTCAAACTTTTCTTTTGCATTTCTTTAAAAAAAAATCAGTTTTGCTGTATGTTGAGCATTTAATTTAATTTTTAGGTAATTTTGTTAATTTGTAGTATGTATTTATATATTATAAACATTTTAAAATTAAACTTAATTGATAATTAAAAAAATGTAGTTCCTACCATATATCATATTTTGTTGTTTTGTCGATCGTACTATTTATAATTTCGATTCATCGCCACGTTGGTAACGTCTTTATATATTGTCTACATTGAGTCCGGGAGTCTTGTTAATCTTCAAAAATAAAAAATAAATTCTATTTAGTTCCGATATAATTTATTATAATCAAAAATTTGTTTATTGCATTTTAAAAACATGATTCGTTCAATAATCAAAATGCTAATCAGTCATGTTAAGTCTTTTTTAGTAATAGTTGCACCACAACAATGAACTTTTCTCTACAGAGAGTTACATAATAATTTAAAACTATATGTCGACGATAAACGATAATGATAATTCATAACAATTTTTTTGGTAAATACTAAATAGGTAGTACTAATAATTAGTAACAATTGACTTACTAAGCTAATACTGGTACCGAAACACCGTTTCGATCGTCGTAAACGATAAAATGTTTCCCTAAGAAAAAAACATTTAATTAAGCTATTAATTAACGAAAACCGACATCGAATTGTTCATAAATGATAAATATATAATATTTGTATAACGTTGAAGCCACGGCCTCGACGCATGGTAGTTTTATTAAACAAGAATTATAAATAGAAACAAATTAAGAATTTACTAAAAGAATAAAAAAAAGTATTTAAAATACCATTCAAATACATCAAAATAAAAAGTATTTGAATACATTTACTTAAATAATTTACGATACTGCAGGGTACTGCTTTAGAATACAAAACCAAAACTGTATGTTGTCATTCAAAATAATATGAAAAACTTAAAAATAATAAGGATAAAAAATACTAAACATTTTTAATTTGCCATAAACTGTTTCCATATGACCTACAACAATGATGATTAAGATTTAAGAGGACTCCAAATCCGCATGCGTTGTCTCCACGACTCCAACTTGCAAGTGCGTGATAGAAAATGTACGCTCAGTAGATCACGTTTAGCTCCGTTAGTTTAAAAATAGAATGAATCATCATCTGTGTTCGTATGATAGTTTCTTACGATAGTTCATACCTCAATTTATTAGCAATTTACGCGTATATATAATATAGCGTAAATGAAAAATGCTCATAACTCACTTAAAAACTGATCGTAAAAAACCATTATACGAACACAGATAATGTTCTTACCATCAAAATTTCATAATAGGTCGATTCACTCTAATCTTTAAGCTAACAGAACTGCTGAGCGTAAATTTGCTCTGATACGCACTTGTAAGACAGAGACAACACATGCGGGTGTGGCGTCCTCTCAAGAGTTAAGATCGCTTCAAGTACAACCAATTCCATATAGCTACGAATAAATAAAGCACAGCCAATGAAATAGTTGTAAATAGGTCTAATATCAGTTATCTACTTATTAAGCAATTCATTGTTCTTTAAATTATTGTGTAGCCGTGTAGGTCCCTATACAACTTACCTACCTAAGTGAAATGATAGATAGATAATCTGACTAATTATACTAAAAATGTTAAGTATGATCTAAGTACAGTATAAATAACAAAAGATTAATATTACATAAATTAAATTAGAAACTTAAAAATATTTATCTCCTACCTACCTATTTTCTATAATTAATAACCAAAAGTCAACAATTAATTTCAAAAAATCGAGGTTGTAGTAATAGGTATATAGGGCCGATTTTTTAAATTATAATGGGTCAAATGGGCTTCAGTTCGCCCTGGGTATAACTATCATAAAAATCATGAAATCATAAATGGTATACTCAGTATGTTCATACTTCCCAAGTTCCAATTGATATTCTTTTTAGAATTTTGATCCAGAGCGTCCGAAATTATTTTTATTATTATTGGTTTATTGCGATTTGCAAATGATCTTTTCGAATGATTTACTGTCATGCCGGCACAGTCCACGCAGCACGGGAATAATTCGATACGATCTGAGTTATTCAGAGACGCAGAAAGTCAGTTATTATATGACAAACGCCATAGGTAGGTAAATTAATACTTAAGGAATTTTTTTTTAGTAATTGTAGACTGGTGGGTTCTTTAGTTTTGAAAATAATTAAGTAAATCATACAACTGTCATAGGCGTTTCAAGACTTCGGTGACACTGGATACGAGTACGGTTTCGGAGAATGGAAACGGACTAATAATATACGTGTTATTGTGATTAACAATGTATTTTTATGAACGATAAATGTGATTGTGGACGAACAAATCCTCGCCCGGAAAATCATTAAGTTCGACACTGCCACTGGTTTCTCTAATAAGTAATAACACAGTCCAATAAAACGTTAACCGCGACGTATGGAACGAACCGAGTGACCGACGAGCGAGCTTTAGAGCTAACGCGATCAGTCAACGGATACGGATACGGGTACGGGAGACCGTGTTTGGTCGACCCAAAGAGTAGCCGTGTTCCGCCGGTGTCTGCACTGCGTCATTTTGTCGTCGCAGAGGGGGCTGTCGACGCGAGAGGGGGAAACCGCCCCCTTCCTCTTCGCCCCGCGACCGCTTCCCGGCGCACGGCCGCCACCGGTCGCGCCGAGTTGGCCAACGGCAGATGGTAGCGGAGAGTGGGGAGTAGGGACAGCGCCGCCGCCGCCGCCGAGGGTTTTTCGGTTTTGTGTTTTTTGCACCGTGGTTACGGATAGTATGATACGATCTGACATCTGACGCTTTCCGCGTACACGGGCACCATGTCGCACGGCAATGTTGTTCTCGCAGTGCCGTTCGCATGTTTATGATCCGTGAAAGTTCGTCGTGTTATGTTTTCAATCCGATGGGCTTGTAATATCGAAGAAATCACAAAATGGCGACAAGCGACGACGAACCGATGCACTTGTACGAGGTGTTCCAGAACTGCTTCAACAAGATCGCGAATAAACAACCAGGTTGGTGTCGTTACTTTATTGCCGCTGGGGCTAGAGGTGTTAAGCCGTACGGACTCGCTCGTCGTGTACCGGGCCGTTTTTTACTATTCATTTTTTGCTTTTTTTATCACCATTACATCGCCCCCCGACTTACTTTTCGTCGACCGACGCGATTTTGCACGTCCGCGCGTCGTCGTCGTCGACGAGTCCCGAAATAATTCCCGTATGCGGCCGCGTTTTGCGGCAACACGACTACGCTCGGTCCACGGCACGTCCAGCCTGGACGTGCCCCGAAATACTTTAACCCGATCATTTATCATTTACTAAGACTGTAAACGCTGGTCGAACGACGTATGTTGTGATGAGAATATTCGATTCGTCCGTTTCGTATTCACATGTTGGTTATGATTACAACACGCTCCTATTTTATAATATTGTACTCATATTGTCATTATTTTATTTCCGCGATTAACTCTATATACGATTGTGATGGTGAAAACGTATACCCAATATTAGGTTTGTATCGCACATCACTGTAATTATCATCTAATTATTGTTCTTGAAGTCCATACTTTTTAATTATGAAAGCAGTTCACAAACCTTTGTCGATTATATAATTTATATTCATTCCCATCGCTTAATATATTTAACCATGTTCATACCTAGGTTCATAACCATATTTATTATTGATTGTGACTTATAGCTACATTCATGTTACCTATCCATACAAATAATATTAGGTAACCCATTTATATTATTAATATTTAATTGTCAGATAAGTAGGTAGGTACATAATATTATTGAAATGCTTAGAAAAAAATTGATTAACAACATCATTAGGTGTTTAAATTTTTGTTACGTTCTTACTATTTTTTATTGTTTACCTATATTTAATTTAAATTAGGTATGTTGTAGGTATCTATTGTTAAAGAGTTTGCAAAATTCATCAGCATTTAGGTTTTGTGTTTCAAAATACATTTAATGTTACTGCAGTGTTATAATAATTTTACTAACAGTACAATATTGGCATGGTTAATTTTTTAAATTTTTTTAATACATATTTCTCTTCTTTTAAAAAAATTAAAAAACTACTTAAAATCAGTTATAATTTTAGATTTATTTTGGTAATTTATTGAAATATGTTTATTGGTAGGTGATCAAATAATTTATAAGTTTGGTTGAGTAAACTTAACCTTAAATATTTTGAATGTAACTTACGATATCCGGTTTCATGAAACAATATCTAATTACCTTATTAAATTATTAATTCCATAGATAAATATATACAATGTACCTAATGAGTTGGATAATGGATTCACCAATGTTTAATAGCCAATTCAGCTGTTACTACACAATCTTTAAAATCTTACTATTTATTATAACAATTAATTTAAAACTGGATTATTTGTTAATTGACCTATTATCAAGTTTAAATATAAAATCATTATTTTAATGATTTAAATATTTAATTGTAGGTACCTATGTTTATCATTAGAATGTATAATTTGTATCTAGTTAATTAAAATTGCTTATTAATTATTCCTTGTGTTTTTATTTCTGTTACAGAAAAATCTGGATTTCAGCCACCATATAATATAGAAAATGGAATGGTATGTTGATTTGTCACTTGTTACTTTGTACAACCTTTTTTGAATATTCTAGTAAAAACTTTTCAGTGACCCCCTTCATGTACTCCTCTTTCATGATTTTACCTTTTTTCCATTAATTATAATTACAAATTAATATTATTTGCAAGTTATTTCTAATTTATTTCAAATCTGAAATACTAAATAATATTTTCTTTAACTATTGGTTGGGGTACTTAACTATTTAGTTTTAATTGACAAATAAATAAAATACAAGAAGATCTGAAGATATAACAATTTTTTTTATTAAATATTGTTTTAGGCATATGGTAATAATTTTGCATCTGGCCCTGAAACTTTCAGCCCAGATTCTCCATATTTTCCATTTGGTAATACTCCACGTAAGCCTCTTCCAACAACTACTGCTGGTACTGCAGTTAAAAGAAAAAGAGAGGTAATAAATTGTTACATAAAATGTTAATATTTTTTTACCTAAGGAGTAGGTATTTTTAATTATAGGTACATATAAGTATACATTTTTATACCTACATCTTACTATTATTTCTAACTATTAATAGAAGCTATTAATCTGCTTATATACCAGTTAAAACTATTTATATTTTATATCTATTTGCATGAATATCCATAGTATATTTTGTTAATCTCATTTATCTGCATTACATTTATTTGTAAGTTTTAATTTTATATTTCATTTATGCTTTTTAGTCTTATTGTTTCAAAGTTTTTACGAAATAAAAATAAAAATACCTATTAATTTTCCTTTTATGCAAACTTTTTATATTTAGTCAATTTTATTTTATTGTTAGGTAATGTGGTCATAATATTAATTTTTTTTTAATTAAACTACAAAATATAGATAGTAAGTTTAGTAGTAATTGTAAAATTTGTAAATTATTTTTGTTGAAACAAAAACCTAATTTATTATATTTAAGAAGAATTAAGATATGTGTATTCATATTGAACTTGCTTTTTAGATCTAGTGGTTGTTTAGCTGGTTTATTTTTTATTAGTTTATATAATAATTATTATTGCATGTTATAAATAAGTAGATTTGTTTTTGAAATAATTTATTCATATCGATCGGTCTTATGTTACGAAGTTAACTATGAAAGATTAACCAATTTACACTTAATATTATAACGTTTGGTAGCCTAAAGGGGAAGCACACTGTTGTTCTGTAAATTAGAAACAATAAATAATAAGTTAAAAATACTTAAAATTCAGATTTGAGATAGAGCTGAATATTTAAGATTGCGAAAATTGTATGAATCACCCCACCCTACTTCTTAGAGCTTAGATGATACTACAGTACTTATGTGGTAATAAATAAGAATGAACAGTTAAACGGAAATAGTTTTAAAAAATAATTAACAAATTACATTCATTTTGCGTTTTTTTGCCGATATACGATTTGTCTGAAGTGTGAACATTTAGTAAAGGAAAATGTTCGTAAAAAATGTTAACGTTAAAAACTTTGTTTCCATAGGTAGGTAATAAATTTCTAACACTACATTTAAATTTTAAATAATTTTTAAAAGTACCTAAAACATATTTTTAATTCAATACACATTCATGGGTTACATAATTACTGATCACCATTTGTTACACCTCGTGATATAAATGATAATATTAGATTCAATTTTACCAAATTATAACTTATACAATATGGAGTTTTCTTAAAAATTAAAATTTTTATATAAATTATATAAATTATTAAATTATTAATTTCGTTTTGATAAAAAGTATTCAAAGCATTTAAAAATTCGAGTGAATGATATTAAATTGTTTATACATTCATTATCGAAGTATTTACATCAATGACATATGAATGTTTAAAATTGTCTTAGACGAAATGTTGTCTCGTCTAACGTACAACAGGAAATTCACGTTCAGTTTTTACTAATCAGATTCAATTTTGTTTTGTTAATTTTAATATTAGAGTTAATTGGACCAACTAAAATATAAGATTAACCGTGTTTACACGTAATTTTTTTACCATATTTTAATTTTTAATCGATTTATGAGCATTTAAAAATATATAATATATTACACCATTATAACTTAAAAATTGAAGGGTTGACTCGTAAAAAACACAGATAATGTTCTTATTTTTAACTTGTAAGTTTGATAGTATAGGTCAATTTACTCTTTATATTTAAGCCATCAACCCAAAATTGGTTCTGCTGAACGCAAATTTGGTATATTGTTCGTTTGTTTGCTAGATGGCAACAACAAATGCGGGTTTCACATCCTTCTTAGGCAATTTAAAGTAGGTACTAAAATATTTGAGATTGTAAGTTTCAACTATAAAGAAATGAAAATGTTAATTTACGTTTTTTGAAATATACCTAATTTAAATTTATTACAACATTTTTGTATCAAAAAAAATACTTAAAATTAAAATTCAATTTCCTAACAAAAATGTTAAAGTTTTAAAATCTTAAACTTCCTCTATAATTGATATTTTCAAAATTTAAATCCTGACTGCGGCGAAGACAAAACCTCTGTTCCGTAATGCCGAAACCATTCTGATCAATTTTTACTAATTTTAGTTTGTCTAAAATCAATCAACATAATGTAATAGTATTGGTATTTAACCATTTACATTGTTTGTTTAATTGTGTAACAATGTGACATAATTCAATTATCTTAATTATCTTTATTTCGTATTTTTTTTTTTAAACTAATAAGTAATAACCTTAGTAGTTGATGTTGTATCAAGAATAATAATCAAAAATTGTATACACCTACTTCCGATATATTTTTTCAAAGTCATTGCACGTCGATAAAATCATAAATTATATACAGATTACCGAGTACAAATTTAAAAAATGTTCAGTGCACTATTTGTTGCCTATATTTTATGTCCATGCGCACCATAGAAAATTTTGGTTCAGTAGAATCAACTCTGTGTTATTAGTTTAAGTATTAGAGTGAATTCTCTTATTATCAAACTTCAAGTTAAAAACATTATCTGTGTTTGTGCTTGTGTTAGCTTTTTTTTTGATATTTACATTTTAAAGCGAGATATAAGCATTTTTAAATTGTAATAATTTACATACTCATATAACTTGTAAAAAAGTGTATAAACAAACCCACATTTAAACACAGATAATGTTCTGAATTTTAAGTTTGTAATAATAGGTAAATTTACTCTTAATACCAATGCTATTGCAAAATATATAACAAAACATTCTTCTTTAGTTGTTTGTAATTTTTCTAAAAACAGAGGTATTCGCGCTCCGCTGTATAGTAGGTGTCGAAGTACCTACCTTGTAATTAAGTAGACCACTGTAACTAATAGAAATATTAAATTTGAATGAATTCAATGACAAAAAATTGTATATGATTAATAACGATTTCGATTGAAAACGGTATTTCAGCCTATAATTATGTTTACAAAATAATTCGCAATTTTGACAATATTTTAAATTAAAACGCCTTTAAAAAAAATTGTGACTAAGTATTTTCCATAATTTTAATTTATGTACGAAAAACGTATGAGAAACCTTGTCTTAAATTTCCATTAATTATAACACAAATTTTATCATATATCTACCTAAGTCGAACATTTAAATTGTCCATAAATATTTCAATCAGAATAAAATATTTTGAAAATGTGATCATGTCTTAAAAATGCATAGATATATAAACATTTGTGAACATTTTAAATCTACGGTTATTATTTATTAAAATTACAACAAAAAAACGAAATCGATTTTGCCTAAAACAGGTTTTGCGTAATTTTTTTTTTCACGATTATTTTGAACAATACTGAGAAATTTTACTTTTAACCCAAACTATAGCTTCAGTTTTCTACCAGAAACTGTAGAAACATCTCTCAAAATCGAAGATCAGAGTTGTTCCGCTCAGAATTTAAAATATAAACTTTACCATTGAATAGCATCATAATTCGTTACTATACATATTTTACCGCATCCATCGAGCATCGTCTATTTGATAGACTAATATTTATAGCTAGCGCTGTTCTGATCTGTATCTACCTTTATAAATTAGGTTTTGTAGGAAACAATATGAAAAAATTCATGGCTAAACATTTGGCAATATTATTTGTTTGACGTCTTTAAATTTTACTTGAATTTTATAGGATACAAAAATATTTACTAAACATTTAAATTATAAATTATAATAATAATTTATATTGAAAAGTAGGTAATAGTTTAATATTGAAAATATTGTATCATATCACTCAGTTTAATATTTAATTTTATTATTTACAGAGTATAGACTCGCCACCAGCAGAGCCATCCGAAGTTGAAGTCCCCCATCATTGGGTAAGATTTTTACTATTTTAGTTCATATTGTTAATTATTTGTAATTTGTGTTTCTATACAAAAACTAAAACAATCGAAAATAGTAGAACAAAAATACACGCATATCTTATTATTTTTTATATGATAGATAATAATACAATATAATATGCTTCTTTGTATCCCAATATACATTTTTGATATACCTGGTCTTGCACCTTTCATTTTAGATACCTTTTGAGGTTTAAGATTATTTTTTAGTGGTTTAAACAATATTATACTCCGCGCGCATGTATGTAGTGTGCTGTTGTGTGTTATTGTGTAGAATTGATCACGATTTTTTCTAGTGTTATTCTTAAACCTTGCGAAATTATCGGATTTGTTATAAATTATAATTATTATTATAACTTAATATGTTGGCATAAATAAATGTATATATATTTTATATTTTGTTTTTTGATATTAAATAATAAATATATTTCATTTTTTGAAATTAAAAGTAATATATTTTAGACATTTAAAAGTATTATACATTTCTAATATCTAAAAAAATATACAAAAAGCATATTTTTTGCTTAAATTATTTGATCCATTGCCCATTGGTAAGTAATGTTTACAATGTATGGTTCTTCATATTTAACCCTAACAAAAGAAACTGAAAACACTTGTTTTTATTTATACAGCTTAACAAGCACGTACTCTTAGCAATTCCTTTGTTCTAGTTTTTAACATGTAAATAAATTAAATATCCGCAATAATGTGTAATTTAAATGTATATTGGTACAATAGGTAGCTTAGAAAATAAATGTTTCTAATACCAACGTTTTTAGTAAAAAAAATTTAATCATTCTTTAATTTTCGTAGAACATTTTGGTAAATTTCTTAAAACTTAAATAAAATAAAATTTGTTTCATTACAATTTTTCTAAGATATCATATGTACGTAAAATTAGTATTAATTAGTATTAGAAACAGATCAATTTGTGTATGTATTTATAAAACATAACCTATAGCATTATAAATAAAGTACGAATACAAAATAATATTTACTAAGTTCGAGAATCGAAAAATATTTTGGCCGAATCTCGGATTTATCCATTATATTTTTATTTTATAATGTATTCTGTACATTTATTATTATTTTTATCTAATGACCCATCCCAAATCGTTATATATTTAAAACTCAATATAACAATTACACGTGATTAGTAATCATTACCTAATATAATATATTGATCGAAATTGGTGCAAGATTTGGTATACGAAAATTATAAACGAAGCCTAGACATATTTGTTGTGTGTTTCTGGTTATGAATAAGCACTTTGGCTTATTATTTATTTAGTATGAGACATGAGTTATGGATAATTTTTGTTAAAAGTTGTTTAATACGTTATTAATTTGAAATGCCTATAGAAATTTAAATATGATAATGCTCTGTTCACTATTTATTACTTGTGAATACAATTTTCATCGATATAGAAATTGATTAAACTTTAATTTGATGTGTTTAGACTTTAGACACCCTATTTACTATCTCTTTGATAAAATAATAATCACTATTCTTTCATTTATAAATTACATCTTTTAAAATAGATATTTAGATTTCCAGCATTCTTAGCAAAACTATTTACAACTCTATATTAATAAAATATATATTATATAATTTATAACCAATAAATATTTGTATTTTACACTAGGCACCTATATTATAATACATGTATGATGATTTTTAAACACATGTGCTGGTTGAGATTCGGGTTCATAGAAACCAACGCCGGACTGTGTATTATTAATGGAATTTATATGATGCTGCGTAACAAATGTTGATTTTAATGTAATTTGTTAACCTTTTTTTTCATAAATATATTGTATAGAATTTGGTCCCCTATTTCTTTTTGTGCACGAGTTTACCAAAACGTTCCATTTTTTTGTCCGTCTTTGAAGCGTGCTCTCACGTATGTTCGCTTTTCGGCCTCCGCGGCGATAGGGTAGTGCGATATTATTATTATATACGTGTGTTGCAGTAATATAATTTTTGTAGCGGAGCAAGAAAGGACCAGTAGTTCAATAGTTTGAAACATCTGGCAAAGTGGCATCCGATGTAGGTAGGATACACCGTGGCAGCATACAGTGTTCGGTTGTAACTATTCAGACAACACCGCCGTCATGGTGCGTCTACCACTTCCCTCCAGCTCATGCTGGCCCATGACCAATGCCTTGAACGGCAAGGGCTCTTTAGTTTTAATGAATGAAATCTTAATTTTTAACGGCACACCCATTTCATAATGACTTGATGAAATAAGTTTTTGTATAATAATTTCGTAAATCTTAGAAGAAAAGTATGGTTCCTAAGTAATTAGTAGGAAATTAATGAAAAGAGTCCTTTGTTTTGCGAATTATTAGTAATTTTTATTAAAAATACTGTTTTTAATAGAAAAATCATTGGCTTTTAAAAACATTGCATCAATTGTGATAAAACAGACATTACGCATGTACGCACGTAATCGTACATAATATAATATACTTGGTGAGGTTTGATATATTATATATACATATATAGGTATATCTAATATATTTTTTTGATTATAGAATGTGAATAAAATAACAATAATTGTTATTAAAAATAAATTGAAAGTTATATATTTTTAGTAACTTAGTATTTATTTATTTGGAAAAGCGTTTGGTTATGTAAAGTAATTTTAAATATTTAAAAAAAAAATGTCATACAATTTACTGAAAGTATTTATTTTAATATATTATATATTATGGTAGAACGTTAAATAAAATAGATATAAAAAGCTTTTATCAGTGAAATCTAGTTTTTGTTTAATAGGGTAAGGAACCCTTGTAAAATTATGTAAGATGAACCTTCATATTATGATGCAGGATATGAGGATCTTGAATATCTGATTTCCATATTAACCATACCATATACCATCGAGGGGATAGTGTTATAGTTCCTATACTTGCTTGCCAATGTCGCCTATTAAATTTCATCCCCGTTGTCTGTTCATAAAATACGTATGGCTTTAAAATTGATACCATATAATAGCATCATGCAGATTTGTATATTATTTTAAAATAGTTCATCATGCTGATATTTTAAATGTAGGTATAGCTTAATTTTCATTGCGAGTGAGCATCGTTTCAGTAATACTGAAATGAAATACACTATTGAAATTATACCATTGAAAAAATAAAATATATTTTACGTAAGACGCAGGTGTATACTTATTATATAATTAATTGATATGCAATAACAAAATATCGAAATGTAATAGCTTTAAGTAAACCTAGTTTTTGTACTAATAATATTTTTTGGTCCGTACTCCGTTTGGTATTTTAAACTTATAATATTATAGTTTACTGACGAGTATGGTGGTATTAGTCGAAGTTATGACATTTTAAGAAATATTTCATCTCAATAAGGTTGACCAACAATAGATACTAATGCATAAAATATATAAATACAATTCCGTGATAGATGTGCAGTATATTTTCATACTATATAGGTACGTAATATTATTTTATCTGTTGCTATCGTTTGCGTGCGTATAACGCGGTCCGGCAAAACGAGTGATAGTGCGACTGTACCTCTGAAATATTCTTTTATAATTTATAGGACGACGATCATCTGTAGGGCGATGTATTCGTTTTTGACTTGTGACTTACGGTGCCGAGTGTGTGTGTGATATAATCGAAACATTTATTACGGTGTTTGAAATATAAAAAAAACGTATTCATTAAACTCGTTATTGTTTGGGAGAAAAAAAAAATTTGTTAGGTACTACGATGATTGTGTAGTGTCGTGTGTATTGTTCCGGTGAGACCCGCGCGTACATACTACATAAAATACATTATGTATTATTATATCTATCGTGTATTTTTTTTTATCCCGCGGCAGTTCTGCTGCAGCAGCAGAGGCGGCAAGCGCAGAGCTAAGAGGAGAAGCGTCGTCGATGGTTGGCAGCAGTGTTGCGCGAGGGGTCTGTACACACGATCGTCGTATTACTACAGTGCATATCCTCCGCGTTTTATTGTGCCGTATTACTATATACACGCACGTCGCATGGTTATATATATATATATATATATACACTCGCCATATACATTATACATTTATATGCGCCACATACATTATGTTATATATAATATTATATATACACACGCGTATATACGTACATAGTAGTATAGTTTAAGCGGCGGCGATGGCATGGGCAGGTGGTAGTGCGGCGGCGGCTACACAGTGTACGGCAGCGGCTTGGAGGTGGTGGCGTATACATGTATATGTATATAATATATATCATATTATACGAAGCATACGCACACGCACACGGTTGCGTGCGCGCTCGTATCGCATCGTGTGTTCGTACGTAGAGCCTGTTGCTCCTTCGCCGTAACAGCGCGGCCCGCGTTTCAGTGTAACGGCGGCTTTCCGTGACAATGGACACGATGCCGAAGCCGTCCTCCTAGTCTCCGCCCAGTAGTGCGTGGCTTCGTGCGGTGAGTGAGAGCGAGTGAGAGATTCATAGAGACGCAGACGGGGAGACTTCTCGTACGTCGTCGTCACGTGCTGCGTGCGTTGTTTCCGTCGTCGTCGTGCCGCCGCCGTGTCCGTGTGTCGTTTCGCGCGCGCGTGCGTGTGTGTGTATGTGAGAGAGTATATCTGACGTGTGCGTGCGCGTGTGTACCTCACAGCGACCATCTGTGCGCGCCCCGTCGACATCATCGTCGTCGCGTATTTCGCGTGTGACGGGGGAACAGAAAATATTCGGGCAAAGAGGGTGGTGTGTATATACGCAGGCGGCGTAGGAGGAGTAGGGTGACCATCGTATACGATTTTCGTAGTACTATTATAATATAATAATATTATATAGTACGATAACCACCACGACCGCCGGGGTGACGATCATCGCCAGCCGCCGGCATGCACCACTACCGTACCAGAGAAGACGAGACGCCCTGCGGGGGCGACCCGTATTTCTATCTCAGGCTATCGGCCGGCGCGGCCCCTTACAGCCCCATCAAGCTCGAAGTCGACGTGAAACCCGAACCCCATATGACGCCCGTCGACTGCTTGCAACACGTTTCTCCGCCGGCCGACTCAGGTTCCGCGGTCATGGATACTGTCGGCGGTTGCGGTAATGCCGCCGTCGTGGCGGACATCGGTGGTTGTGGCGGCGTTATCGTGGGCGGTGGTGCCGGTGTCCGTTGCAAAGACGAAGGGGGCGCAACCGGAATCGGTCTGCTGGCCCTCACGCAGCTCGACGGTTACGGCGGCTACAACAATAAGTCGTACTGTCAGGCCGACGGCGGCGCGGTCGACTTGCAGCTGCAGCATGACCGCGTCGGCGACGACGACGTCGACAAAGAGCACTGCAAATATTCGTACGGTCGACTGATATACTCATCGCCTGATGATGATAATGTTATAAAACATCAGGTATATTCGAAATTATCTTCACTTCTTTATATTTATATCATTTTTATGTGGAGGTACACGGAATGATGTCGTCGTGTATAAGATTATAATAATAATAATTACATTATTATATTCTCGTCCTAACCGCTGTATCCAAGCTGCATTATAATAATTATATTTTATATTGTATCTATATGAACCTTATGCTTTTCCGAATGTCTTTATCATCTGTGGTACAAAATATCAGTTTTATTTAATACATCAGCTCCTAATATGTAAAAAAGACAGTTCATACCTCACTCTTTTTCTGCATACTATATATTAAATTTATAAAAAAAAGAAATAGTCTAGCTTATAGTTTGTGGATGGGTGAAGTTGTATAAACAGTTCTTGGAAAATTTTAACGCATTTCAATAAGCTATATTACCTATATTTTTTATAGTGTAACTATAATATTAATACACTACATTTGCTATTTTGTACTGCACACAAGACACAACAATAGAGTCTTAAAATTATCGTATGGTATAATAGCAGAGTTCAAAGCGTGTTTGTAAAAATAGAGCTTATAACATCACGACTATAATTATCTCGACTTCATAATACATCGACTGCCGTTTGCATTGGTTTCGTCTGAATAAAAGTTTATATTATATATTGGTTATTGTATATTTGTATATTTAGCTAAAGTTGTATACTTTGGAGATTATCTCCAGAATAATGCAATGTAAATATAAAAAAAGTTAAATCATTTGTTGTATATAGTTTAAATTACTAATCCTTAAGATAAAATCACATTTAAAAAATATGTATGCTCTAATAAATTTCCTACTGCAGTTTTACATGTACAACATTTTATAGGCCTTACGTTTTACCCTATCATTTTTTTCATCATTGCTTCACTATAATATTTATTTATTATATTATGACATTATGTATAGATTTTATTTAAATTAGGTTGATGACTATTTGAACTTGTTTGCCATTTATTAATAAAATATTATAAACACAAATGTCATAATTTCTATATACTGACGTACATGACCCCTATCATCCGATGTAACTGGTAAAGGATTTGGAACGTCTTGGAATGACTGGGTGTCTGTGATATTATTTTACATGTTAATAAGAATGTGGTTACATTTTTTTAAATTCGAACAAAACAACCATATTTAGTCCGTACATATTGGAAATTCACATAGTAAAGGTTTCTTTGATTACATTAAATCTTTTTTGTACGTAGAATATAATTTATTGAAATTAAAAATGTTTGGCCTGGTTCGAAAAGTTTAGTAACGTTCTATCGAATTTACACTAGGCAGCAGCAGTTACACTGTATGAAGTAGCTATAAGTAGGTCTTTATTGTTGATTATATTATTTTGTAAGGTGAACCAAACCAGTTGGCAGATGTTATAAAACACACCTGCCTGCATCCTCACAACAATGGTCTCCTACTCACCGCACCTCTAAAGTATAGCTTGATTCTTTTTTTTCTCCCGTTTTGTCTGTCTAAGCTAACTTAAAATTTAATAAATTTCACATTTTCGTTTTACGCTCATATCATGATTATGATGTATATGTAGTATGTACACTGCATATTCCATTAATTTGTTAAACAAATTTGATTAGATTATTGCAATTTTCAATGTATTACGAGCTTAAACTAAAAACTTGTTTGAATAGTTACCTAACGGAATATTATATACCTAGTTTAAATTCAGTAATTCTATAAACGATTTGATTTTTAGATTATTAATCATTGTTTTAATAGTTGTATTTCATAGTAAAAATGTAATTCGACTTTTAATACTCACGATTTATTTGTTGTTCGAATAATCAGGCGCGAGTATGTACAGGGGCCATAATCTCCCTTCAAATCCATAATAATTATTAATTATATTATTTTGACACTATTTATTTTTCTTTGTTGGTTAATTACGTTATATTATTATATATATAATATACGTCATAATATGCACTCCTGAATACCTTCCAACAAATTGAAATTCTGAATCTATACGTCTGCGTAAAAAGACTGATCACTTTGTTAAATTGCCAAAACAAATTTTATTTATTAATGTAGGACACGATAATGCTCTGACTATCTCATATCTCACTATGATCATACATTAACTATTTAAAAAAAACTGGAAAAGTCGCTCTGCTGTATACTAGATTTTGAGTGTACCTCGTGATTGGGTAGGTCACGTAACGTAATCAATGTAATCAATTTGAATTCAACGATAAATTATTGCATAGGTACGAAAAATGATCCTGAGCGGAGGTGGTGTGTCAGACTCTATTTCTCAGGATATTATATTATTAATTATTATAACGTTATAGGGAACATATTGTATTATCGTTATTATAATTTATAAGTCAATATAGTAGACCAGTGTGTGTAGGTTTATAGAATAAGTTGCTTAAAATAATAATAATATATTATGTAATGCCGAAAAATGTTCCCACGCTTATTAATATATGTTTTATTATTAATAATTAAAACAACAAAAGAAGAAAAATAGTAATTGTTCGGAAAAATATCCAATTTTGTCATTATTCGAACTTAAAAAGTATATAAAAAAATGTAACCTTTGTATTTTTAATATTTTTAAATAGCTGTAATTACTATTTACAACTTATGATAAATCTTATCATAAATTTTCTAGGATTTTGAATGTGCAAAACAATTTTTCAACATTTATAGAAAAAAACTAAAAATAATACGAATATTTAAAATACTTATAAATATCTTAAAACTAGTCTAAATATTTTGGTTATTTAAAAAATAGAGGAATGTTTTATGTTTTTACGATTTGAAAATTAAGGAATCCGAATAACAAAATAACAAAAACCTTTTGAAGGTAAATCGTTATTACCTGTACGTTTTGCATAAATATATATATAGGTATGCTGCAATGTCAATATTTGAATTGCAAACCTTTCTAAAAAAAACTATTTGACTGTATTTTTGATATTATTTTATTGCTGTAACAAAAATTTACGAGGAACCTAGTATTCAATTTTCGAGCTTTTTTACCCAAAACAATTTATTTATCTATAGGTATAGATAGTTTCGACTAGGAACACTTTATTGTAAAAAATAAAAAAACCAAAACAATAATTATAAAAAATTTAAATTTCTGAATTAATGCATTAAAAACTAAAATATTTTAACAAAAACACATAATCGATTTTTATATATTTCGTAATGATTGAATTTACTTGTTATACACTTATTTATAAAATTCAATTTCATTAAACCAAAATAATTTAATTTTATAACTTAACTATATAAAATTAATTCCTTAAAATTACAAAAAGTTGTTCTTCTTGATAATATGATTGGTTTTATTTTTAATTTTGTCGTGTTTCGTACAGTGTTGCGCGTCTATTTGGTTTCAGCCTCTAGGCCATGAACCTCAGGTCGTAGCCCTTTTAAGTCAATGATTTGGAGACCCCTATTGCTCATGGAAATAAATGTTTGCAGTGTAAATCTATAGTATAATAATTTGTTTATATATTGAAGGCAGTGAAGTGAATCATATACCAATACATTACTTATCGGTTTCGCGAGTGAAAGACAAAGATAATATTGGTGTCATATTTTTAAATGTGTATTTAATTAATATAATATCTAATAACGCCTTCAGATATGATATATTTTGTTTATTTAACTTGGTTTTAATATATATTTTATATTAATACATTTATTCGGCAATAAATACTTGTTTTAAAAATCTCACAATACTCATCATAATATTATCATCTCAACGTCACATTAAATATTTTCTTATGTAGTTGTATACTTGTATCACGATTCACGATAGTCGTATATACAATCTATTAAAGTAGTTTTTTATTTTGGCAATGAACAAGTCAAAAATATTACATTTATAGCTATTAATTTTGTGCAAAAATATTTATGGATTATGGTGTTGGAGGGTTCTTGGCTCTGGAATATACATATATTTAACGTAATTTATTAAATATATACGCTCAACGGCGTGAAGTAAATTATATTAAATGGATCAATCTGTGAATTTTCTTACTTCTAGTAATCTAAATATTTTTGATATAATTTTTAAGGGTTTTAAATATTTCTATTTCTATTTATAAAAAATATAACAGATAATTACAAAATTAGACGTACAATATACCTGAATATTTTATTAATTGAAAACATATATTTGAATGTATTATATAACTATTGGTCGATTTGAGTAACGTTATCTTACTATATTAATAACTATAATAACATCCTTTTATGCCTTCACTGTTCATATAAAGAGTTTGGTAATAGTTAAGGTAATCTGGAAAAAAAACTTTTCATGTTCTAACAAAATTGTATTTTTGTATTAACGTAAAAGTTGTTGAATTTATTTTAAAATTTGAATACTCATATAATCATGATTTAACTTAGCATAATCTTAAAAATGTAAAATTATAGGTATATCAAAAAATATATTTTTTATGTACTTAATACTTATACAAATATAAAATTGTATCAGAATATGCAAAATAGTAAAGACATAATAAATTTAAATTTAAACATATAGTTTGTTGAATTCATTTAGAATTTGAATTAACATCTCTTATAATGAACGGGCTTACAGATCTTCTCCTTTAAACTTTCTATAATACGAATGATTCCAAACGAACTTAGTGAGTTCCACTACACATATAATACGGCATATGATGTATGTTTAGGTATGTTATAATTTATAATTTTCATTTTATTTAAATAACTATTTAATTAATTCATAATTATGAAGAGTATACAAATTTTAAAAATTTTTATTATTAAAAAATATAAAATAAATTGTGTTTTAAGATTAAAAGTATAATTTACCAGTCTCTAAATAATATATTTCATTTTAAAATAGTGTAATATTTATTACCCTAATTAAAATTTGGTTTTTCTGTTTTGATTCAGTTATATAGGTACCTACATGTGCAGATACAAAATTACTGCTTAACTACCTTTAATTTATTAAATTGTATATATTATACATATTATTTCTTATAATTTAATTAGTTAAATTTGTTTAAAAACTATTTTAATATATTAATTAATAATTAATCGTTTTAATTAAATTGGACATGTTTTTTTTTTCAAAAAAGAATAACAGATTTTTTGTTGATATTCATAACAATTCATAACAAAAAATGTTATACTTTTGGTTAATACCTACCTATCTTACTTTTATCTTTAATTTATGTTTATTTTACGAGTTTCTAATAATAAAGTGTGTATATTCGGGGTAGAAATTCAATATAAAATCACACACATATTATCTACAGATATTGTTAACGCCTTCTAGCTCAAAAATAATTAAATCGTTGTTAAAAAAATTATCACCCATTTATTATAGAATCCATTTGTATGTTATGTGTTTAGTAAATATATTTTTTTTAAATATGTTCGTTACAATAAATTGCCGTTGAGCAAAGTACCGGTCTTGGGTAATAAAGTTTAAATATAATATATTATATAGTATGCACTATCGTCCTGATTAGTTCAGTTAGATATAATTCTACGTTATTATAGTGTACTATCATTTTTATTTTTCCACATACCTTTTTTATAATTGTTTTATCAAATAGGTAACTAAAAACTTAATGACAAATTAGGATTTATTGCCTACTTATTTATCAATTACATACCGTCAACAATTTTAATTAATTGTATTCCAAATTATGGAAATTAAAAAAAAAATCAATAACATTTGTTTCTAAAACAGTTTTTGGCACATTAGCGATCAGTATACATGTGAAACGTAGTTTTTAAATCACAAAACACGTCCATTTTGTATTTATTAGAATATGTACACTGTAATTTATAATTCGGTACCATCGAATTTTATTTCGATTTTGTTCATTAAATTGACCGGAACAAGTTTTGAGGATCGTGTAACTCATAGATAATATTATATTATGTTAGCCTTAAATAATGACTCTTCCAAGCTTATATTATATTTGTTATGTTATTCTTATTTACCATTTTTAATCGTATATACATATAATCGCATAGGGTAATGAACCAAAACGTTGTATATAATATAATATTGTATATACGTTTCTAAAAGCCTTTCATTGTTATTGGAAAAAAAAATTGAAACGTAGAGTTTTTTTTACAAGTTTAAACAAAATATATATATAATACTCAATATAATTAAGTTCATTAATTTGTTGCGTGACACAATATTCATTGTTTGTTACCATTTGAATGCAATCTGTTAATATTTTGGTATTGTGACAGTGAAAAAAAGAAGGAATTAAACGAGTAGAAAACAAGTTTCCATAAAAGAGCTGTGTAGTGTGTACATACGTACGTACGACAATATAATATATTATATCGTTCAATATGTCTTTATTATACTAGTTCTTTATGTTCTTGTTTTCATCATTCATTAGAAAAAGAAATAATCCATTCACGTAAGTCTCCTTGAAGATGCATCTGCCATTGTGGTTATTTTTAACGCATTCAGGGATTCCGTTTCTGTGTATTGTATATAATATATTATACTCTTAAGTATGTTATAAGGTCAATCAATGTGAAGAATTGCATTGCAAAATAATTTTCCATTGTCCGAATGAAAATTTTTTAAATTTTTTCTCGTCACCATCAACCTTGTATATTTTATTGTATTACTACTTATTATATTATAGATGTTTTCGCGGCGTTAGCAAAATTATAAACATACTAGTATCTTATGTTATGTGTGCGTGTTTTAAAAGATGAAATATCTTCAATTAGGAGTCTTAAATTATAGATTATCTTATCATAGTCAATGTTTTTAATCGTGTTGGTAATAACTAATTTTATTTTTGGTGTTTGAAAATGAAAATTGTATTTTAAATTATGATAGGTAGTATTATTTTATAGACATTATAATTTATTTTTGTGGTTAATACGTTAACATAATATTGTGCTATCGTCCAATCGTAGGTATACGATACAATTTAATTCTATACACTAATGGTTAATTTCTTCAAGAAAGTTATTATATTATACATATTGTTTAACTGCATTTATTTATATATGTTTTAATTCAATAATTAATTCAGATGGAACCCACATAAATTGTTCTTTGATAGGTACAGTTTTGTTTTAAGCACTCCCTTCCTTCTAATCCACGACACGGTGCAATGTTCCTCTTTTAGATTATTATTTAATAATTTCTTTTTCTTATCTTATGCCTAAAACTAATAAGTACTTAGTTTTAAAGTTAATGGTTGTTAAAATTAAAAACCTTATTTTATCATACAACCATGCAATGATCACTAGATAATCAAACTACTATGTTATGTTATGTTTTACCATTACTATATTTAAATTAAATAATATTTAGTGAATACAATAGTATACGCACAACCCATAAAGTCGTATTATTCATAGGTATACTATAACACTATAATAGCTGTAATGTCATAATATTTTTATTTTATTTTTAATATTAATTTCTAAAGTTATTTGGTAAATATAATTTTTTTAATTGAACTTTAAAAATTTAGAAATGTTGCCTGGGGTTATTTCGATATGATTGTATGAATGAAGTGAAAAGATATAAGAGAAGCCTAAGGCTTAAAAGCCTTTAACATAATATTTTTAACGTTTTTTTTCTTAAGTCCCATGACGTAAAAATATAAAATTGTACCTATACGTTTTTTTTATCTCAAATTAGTACTATTTAAAATTTAATAACTTAACTTTATTAGGTACTATATTCTACTTAGATAATGTAGATTAATTATGAACAATGGGTTTATTAGAACTTATTTCTGTTGATCATATAAACATGACTATTATTTAATAATCATAATTTTTAGCATTTAGCAATAATAATTTACATAGACCATTAACATTAATTTTCAATTTCTGTACAATAATCAAAATATTAAAACTTTATTTGTTTTTTCCTAACAATAGATGTTTTTAATTATTTTATTTATAAAATTATATATTTTTTGAATAGGTATATGAGATATTATGCAATCTTGTTATTGCAATAAGTCAATATAATAATATGTTTTGTTTCATACGATACAAATAGATATTATCCAAGTGTGAATACACCAAGATACATTTATTACCATCACAAATTAATTATATTGTCATTATCTAAGTGGCAATGCTGTTGTCAGCATTTGTCTATAGTGATAGACTAGGAAATTGAAATCCTTTAATGTTTTATTACTGTTACCTATACTAGGTATTCGTATGTATGCAAGTGCATTCACAAATAAAAGTGAAATGTTTTTTTACTTGAAAGGTTTACTACTACCCGTTAAGCTTTTAATCTTCCTGATATCTATTTAAACGTCATTGTGACGAAATTATAACATTTCAACACTTTTTTATACGAGGTTTGACACGTAATGTAGGATACTGGGATTGGGCAAGAAGGAATAAAGACAAACACAATATTATAGATAGAGCCATAAAGCCAAAGTTCACATGTCATATTATGATTTACATTTATCTGTTTCGCTTAAAGTAGGTACCTATAGTTATACGCTTCGCTTTTTTATTTGGTATAAACTGTGTAACAGTTCCGCAACGGTGCTATTATAGTAAACACGTTAATATAGGATATCCCTAATACATACATCGGCTGTACAATTTACGTAAGAGTCTTCAAAATTCAAATATGTATAATACTATATAAACGAGGTGATTTATTTGACGTAAGACGCTCACAGTGTAAATTACACAATGACGCTAAATTAATCATGTTTAAATATATACATTATACTCATACATTTCAAATTTAGTTTTAAGAGGATACATTAATATTTATTTTTATTGGTTTCGAACGAGTGTCACATAGAAAAATCGGTCTTCACAAATGTCCAATGTAATGTGCGAGTATACTAAGTTTAAATTGATTAGAACATAAAACGGACAATGGACATATATTATAATTCGTAGAATACAACTGAGACAAAATATAATGTTGTCGCGCACTGTATTTTAGGCATTTTAAACGGGGTGATTTAATCCAGTTGGATTAAGTCATGAGTTTAACCCCTATAATTTGAAGATAAAAAACTGTACTGCTGTACTCTTTCTTTGTGTCAGCCAAACTCGTGGGCAGCGAAGTTACAAACAATTTTAACGCATTCATGGCTGCACACTTAAAATACGTACCGCACACAAAAATAGGGACGGGTAATCACACCCACGAGAACCAATACTAATGTTTTTTATTTTTAACATGTTAGGCGGTAGAAAATAGAAATTCTTAAAGAAAAACAAAGCTTATCAAATTATATTATAAGACAATGCTGAAGAGCAAGAAAAATTTTTTTTGGGAGGGGTCTCTGGATTTGGAAATGCTAGATAGGTACAGTAGGTACACCTTAATACACTTATACTATTTACATATTGGATATTAGGTACTTTATGATCCTCATATTGTTCATAGACAATAGACATGTACTCTTTTTATCAAACAATGGACATTTGAAGAAAAAAAATCATTTTGTAAAAAGTATGAAATGTGAGATAGCACTGAGCTGGTTAACATGGATATTTTATTATCTATGCCGATTGCCGAGAAACTATCGTGAAAAGGTTATAGGTAATTAAGCTATTTGCTAAAGCCCTATAGGCCACTGCTTTATGTTAAACATAGCCGTGTGATCCACAGTAAAAATATTCTGGTAGATTCTGCAATACCTATCACCCACAATAATAGTTAATAGTATATAACACCATACAAAATTTAAAAACTTTAACACACAGTTGCCTTATCTTACACCGGTGCTAGAATCTATATTTACTATCTGCAATACATTTTATGCTTAGGTTAATACACAAAATACACCTTTTATAAATACAAATTAATTGTCATAGTATTATCATTATATTAATAATATTTGTTACCTATTTCTGTATACTAAACTACGGTCTAGACTAATATAAGGGGGAAATGTGCCCTTATTGCCTCCACCCCCTGGCTATAACACTGGAACACAAAAACGAAACAAATTTCGAATTTTTGAATGACTGCAATTAAAAGCGTACTGGTTTGTGTCGACTTTGATGTTTCTAAGCCCACTATGGAGTCGCTAAAAGCAAAATTTTATAAATAACACGAAACGACACAATATTATTATTAATGATAACTCTCACGACAAGACAGCGGATGGCACAGAACAAAACAACATCGATATTCGATACCACCGTATATACCTATATAATAATATTATAATATGTGTTATGTGTAGGTACTTATATACGTTATTTTTACTGTTCTGCAGTGAACAATTGGGTGGTTTAACGAAATAGATACCCGTGGTCTAGAGTCCTGGTCCGATTCAAAAGTGTTGTCACGCGGTTTTGTTGGGTTTTTTTTAAAGAAGTAACGATTTTGTATCCCTATTAAAATTGAATTAAAAAACAAAAGTTTAACGCGATTATATTGTTATTTTGTTCGTATAATATCATATATATTATACAGGTATAGGTTTCCTCGAGGCCGCTGAGAATAATCCTATAAATAGTCATGTGGTAAAATGCCGATAACGATAATGCTCTCAAGTCTCGACTGTATATAGGTACGTACTTAGAAGTATCGTACCTATTACGGGTGCACTGCAGTTTCACTTCAACAAAGCAAATTTATGTGTGCTGGACGATGTGTGTGGTGGCGAGAAAACGTACCCCTCGTCGTGTGGGCAGTAGTGTGTACGCACGAGACAAGTCTCATTAAAAGTTTACCCGTATATTATCACCGTCAACATACATATTACATATTATTGTATAAATACCACTGTATAGTATTCGTATTATATAAGCAGTATTTTTTCTCCTTAGGTATTATTATTATTGTGTATGCATACAGGAAATCGGACTGCTGGGGATTATGTAGTTTTTTTTGTTCATGGCTACGCAATAATGGTTATATCGCGAAACGCAGTTTTATAATTCAAATTGGAAAATTCATATTATTTGGCTGAGCGAAATTAACTTTTTTCTTCCAAAACGTTCGGTGATTTTCCATCCGACACAATAAGTGATTGCAAACCATGCAGGTTTTTTACCGCTAAACTACCCACGGCTAATGCGGCCGGTTAATCGAATCGCTCGAGCTTACTCCGCCGTCCGCGCTTTTATCCGCATCATAATAATTGTTTCCGAAATTGCGCATACGTTTTACGATGACTTACTGCTGACGTTTTTGGATTTCAGCCTTGTGTATTTTTCAAGGCTGTGTTCGGTACTGTTTCGTTTTCCCGTGTATACCATATAATGTTTGCTATGCCTATATTTTTCTCAATCGGTCTAGTAGTCGGTGTATATTATCGAGCTGGTAATATGTGAAACTTTAAAACCACAGCCTTGAAAATAGAACATAATATGTATAATATAGCCTGCGTCTGAACCTAGTGACCAAGTCACAGACAGACCCGCGAATAACTGTGGAGTCCCGTGTAATTACACGATTATAACTGTTGATAATAGTGTTAGGTATACATTTATAATATACATTATTGGTATTATAACATTAGTGTATGGTACAAACAATATACATTTTGGATCTCTATTTCCTATTGGCGGCAATCAGATCGATTCATCTTGACTTTTGCAAACATATTATGTTTATGGTCAGTTTCAAAATCATCATTTTAATATTCTTAATAATATATTATAAGTTATCTATACTATAATAACACTAACTATTTTCGTGAAAATAGTCTATACTTCTGTATTAATAATTTTCCTAGTCAAATATTAATAATTATATTGTATACTTATCATTATTTCTTACTAAATCTCGACTTGAATATTTATGTTTCAGTATGGTGGTGATGAATTTACACCAGACCCAGCTAGATTTGCTGCTCAAAAACCTGGTTCATCTGTGTATAATGCTGATTCTTATTACTTGGGTAATTGGTGTAATTTATATTAATGAAAAATTAAAAAATAAAAATGTTAATTTCATTGAGTAACAATTTTTTTCTGTATGGATATCTACAATTTGTAGACGGCACTGGAAATAATAGCGATGTTTGGACAACTAGTGCTACTGCTCAACTTCAGTCTCCTACAACATATACAACATATACCAACCCACCCAATTCGTTGCTGACCACGTCTCCAAACATGACGCCAAACAATTTTCCGCCAACAAATACTATGCTAACACCAGAAAATTTGGTAAGAATATATTATTTATTTTTAGTCACTTATAAGGGCTGAAGCTAACAATAAAACATTAAATTTGAAATAATTCTAATTTAACGGGAGGTCATTTGAGCTTTATTAATGTTTATATTGCTGCGAACTACACTGTACAAACAAATTCCCCTTCAATGGTAACATCAAATTAATACATAAAAAAAAAAAACATGAAAACAACGTAAACAATATTCAGATCTCACTGTAGCCATTCTTATTTAAATATGTTTTATGTTGTAAAATAATTTTAAATTGTTAACTTTTGTTTTTAAAAATTTTCTTTTAGCTTAATTTAAATTTTTAGTACATTTATCTTTGATAAAGAATAATTAGATAATAGTTGGTGTAACTTTTTAGTGTTATAAAAATTTATTTTAAATTGAAACATTTATAGATATAGAAATAGTAAATCATTTACCTAATACAATATGTTTATTAAGACATTTTCTGATGAATATTCTTAGTTAAATCACTTAAATGTATTCTAATTTTTACTAAGATATATAATTTATTTACATTTTAAAAACCCAATACTTACAGAGATGTAAATTATTTTGTTATTTCTTAATATGTTTGGTAAACATAAAAACTTTTTGTGTAACAAAGTATAATAACATTTTTTTTTTGCATTATTTGATATTTGTACTATTTTATTTTGATCATAATTTTAACACTTAAAAAGCTGGTAATACTTAATTAAAATTTTAAATTCAATATTATTTTAGATAATTATATAATATAATAATAGTCTTCCAAAAACGTAAATAATTTGGAAATAGGTAAAACAATTTTATTACATAAATGATTGAATTATATTTTTATAATACAAATATATTATCTAACTTGTACTTTTAAATTGTGACATTTATTTATCAATTTCATATTTTAGTTCTTAAGGTTACCTATAATAATTTATTTTTGTGTTTGAACTTCACAAAAGCATATTATGCAGATTTAAATGTTTAAATACCAACTTTAAATTAGCATTAGCACAAAATATTACAAGGTTTTAAAATGTAGTGTTATGAAACAAAAAAAAAGACAATTTAGTTTATAATAATGCATGACTAAAATAGTTGGTTTTAAAAACTAATGGAACTGTTGTAATTTCAATATGGCATTTAAAATATATATATTAAATTGTATAATTGTGCTATAAACAATTTCTGTATTTATTAAAAATAAATCTCTACACATATCCCATCAAAAGCTCTCTCGCCTTTCCTAACAATTTATTTTAAAAAATTCAATATTATACTTTTAATACTTGAATATAGGACTTTATATAAGATTTTAAATGATACATTAATATTTTCGTATTTATTAAAAAAATCAAGCTTTTATAAAAATGTATTATTTAATTTAATAGTTTTTAAGTCACATAATATAAGTAATATGTGACAAATATGCATTTATTTGTTAGGATTCAATATTTAAGAAAATACTTATATATTATCATGCCATTTTTATTCTATTACATAGCTTTCATATAAAATTAAGAGACAATTTAATTTAATTATTTTTTAAAAATAACTTAAGTATTTGCATTTTTAATAGGATTTATTAAAAATATATTAACCTGTTTTATCTAATCATTTTTATACACTTTTAAGTTAAAATTACATTTTATCTTAAACAATTATTATCATTTATTTCAATATACTTATAATTTTTATAACTTTTAATTATATATAAATTGCTCAACCTCATTAGTATTAGAGAATAAATTATATTTTAATTTTACTACTTATCACAATAATATATCATTTTTAAACAAAGATAACTACATTTCAATAATTTTTTTGTATTAAATGTACATGAGCTACCTATATTTTATATTTTCTTTAATTTTAATTTTATTTTTTTATACATCTGAGTCATAAGTTTGGTGATAATAAATGTTTATTTTTCACAGGGCTATAATACTATTGGTCCAAATGCTAGTATACCTCCTAGTGGTGTTTCACCTGCTACAGATGGCCTAGGCACTTCCCCTCTACCACCTATGTCAAGTTTGCGTGGAGCTCCTCCTTCTGCACCAAGTCCAATTGCAGTTACCCCTAGCTCAATGATGTACCCAGGACATAACAGTCCCACTATTCAATCTCCCGGGGATACACTTGGCAAAACTTTAGCATCAGTACGATAAATTTATTTACTTATTTGCTTTATTTTAATATACATAATTAACCTACATATTATATATATATAAATACGCTGGGATATTAATAAGGTATGCTTAAATAGTTACCATTGAAGGCTTTGTTGCTTTTATTAACAAATAACACTTAACAAGAATCGTTGCGATTCATTATACATTTCTTATAATTGTTAGGTTTAGTAGGGACTATGTTTTTTCTTCAATGTGAAAAATACCTGAATCCTATCCTTGAAATTTTATACACCCCTCTGTGGTACCATTGCAGTGTTCTGGACCTACGTCAGTGGTTAATAATTATTTCAAAATGAATTTGTTGAATAAAAAAAAAAAAACAATTTCTTAAGATACAACAATGTGTTGTAGATATATCCCACTGACCAGAGTGTCAGCAGTTACAGTTCAAATCCATCTACACCTGTAAGTTCACCACCACCTTTGGCACCTTTAGCGCCTGCAAACAGTGCCGGATCTTGGACCCCTGGCGTAGTACCACCTCATCCTGGATCTCCCCATTTTCCTACTGACCATCGCACTATTCATTTGGTATGTAATATTCTAACATTTCTAACTTTTAAATATAATAGCTACAATTAGTACTAACATTAATTGCTTGAATGTGGGTTGGTGTAAATTCTTAAATTATTTATTTTTCTGTAGTTTGTTTTCATAAGTACATTTTTTATTTTTATTATAGGGTAGTCGTATGGAAGAAAGACTGGACGATGCCATAAATGTTCTAAGAAATCATGCTGAAAGTCAGGCTTTAAGTTTAGCTGGTGTTCAACATTCCGCTTCAGGCATTGTACCATTGTATCATCAACATTTAGTAAGTTACAATATTTTTAAGTTTTTTTTGTTTTTCTAAGGCTTTTACTTGTTTAACTTTATTTTTATAATTTATTGATTTGTTTTTAGGGAAGTCCCCATTCAGCAACTGCTACAGTTGGAGGTGTTCCAAATACTTACCAAACACTTTCAACATGTCAAGACAGTGATGGGCCAATCAAAATTGAAAGACTAAGCAATATCAGTATGTATTCATTGATTAAAATATTTTTTTACGAATACCTATATTTTAATTTTTCTAACATTATTTAATCTAATTGTTATTTTTTTTTATTGTAGAAAAACGGAAAGAACCTCCAGACAGTTCAGATACCAAGCCTACTAGCAGTGATCACTTGTTAGTAAATAACATCGTTAATGCCAATTCACCCCCAAACAATTCGCCTATAAATAAAAATTCAAAACGACCCCGTCGATAGTAAGTTTAATGTGCAATTTTTCCCCTTTTTGTTCTTAAAGACACATTAACTTAACTTAACTTCAGATTTTGTTTCGTAGAGGTGTCTCAAGTGTTTGATTATCAGAGCCTCAAACGAACAAATATCCATCTAAATTAAATCTAATATGTAAATTCCCTCCTAAATATTTAACATTTCGCGAGTTAATTTTTATGAATTTGTCATTTAGTTATTTAGTTTATGTAAACTTGCACAAGTCTATTTTTCTAGTAATCCGTGATTATAACATAAATTAAATTTAAATTATCCAGTGAAGCGGGAGTGTCGCGAAGCTACGTAAAAAAAAAAAATATGCGTAGCGTGAGTATGAATGTACAAACTTGTGTACTGATTCAAATGAAAATAGAAATCATATATATTTGTACTGTTATTTTTGTGTTCAGTTGACATTAAATACTGGCACACCTCTATTGGACCTCACCTACACGCTTGATTCATATAGACTATTAAATAAGATTGACTTATTTTGTGACTGTTATTTTAGTTGTTCTAGTGCTGATGAAGATAATGAAGATCCATCAACTAAAGCACACAGAGAAAAAGAACGCAGACAAGCCAATAATGTCCGTGAAAGGTAAGCTTCTAAATAATTATATTTTATAAAATATAATTAAATAGTCTTTGACTATAAAGTAAAATATCGCAATTGTTTAAATTTTTTGATTCAATGTCTACTGATATTGTTAATTTTAAATTTTAAAACTTATAATTATGTTTATATAATGTTGGGGAAAATATACACTTTTTTTGCATTACTCTATATATATTAAATTAAAATTCTTGGAACATAAAAGTATGAATCATTAACTTTTAAGTCTTAACATAAGTTTGAAACTAATGTTAACTGTGATATTTCGTATTGCTGTTGTACAAGTGTGGACGACGAGAGTGAAGATCCTGAATTAAAAGTTCAACGAGAAAAGGAGCGCCGCCAAGCAAATAACGCTCGAGAAAGGTGAGCTTTTTAGCCTGCAACTTAATGTGCGGCTCTTGGCTCCATTTTTATATTATGTTAATATCATGGTTTAATTTTAAATTTATTGATAACTATTTGTGGTTATTTAGATTTAATATTGAATACTGAAATTAAAAATTATAAAATATTGTTCACATAAACCAGTGATCAAACCTTCATTTGAGCTCAGTCTATACCCCTTGTACACAGCTATCATTACCTGACAAATGCAAAATGAGTTCCAAAGAACTTATCTAAAATCCAAGTGTTTTATTTTTTATTAATGATTTGTTCAAAATGTATTTTTTAATAGTCGTTATAAAAATAATATTATATTCATTTTCCTAATTCTTTATGTTTATTAACAAAAATAATAATAATTTTATAATTAATAATATTTACTTCAACTAAACTTGTAAGGAACAAGTTATTTAAATAATTCATGTGATACCTTTTGCATTGATAATTTATTTTATATTTTCAATGTTTTATTTTCAGAATTCGAATTCGTGACATTAACGAAGCATTAAAAGAACT
The DNA here is from genome assembly GCF_019925205.1 of Metopolophium dirhodum. NCBI lineage: Eukaryota > Metazoa > Arthropoda > Insecta > Hemiptera > Aphididae > Metopolophium > Metopolophium dirhodum. Next base: position 59,984,784 of record NC_083560.1, on the reverse strand, counting down.
TGGCAGGATGTGTATGACACACCTAAAAACCGATAAACCTCAAACTAAACTGGGTATTCTCAACATGGCTGTTGAAGTCATCATGTCATTAGAACAACAAGTTCGAGGTAAATAAATGATTCTTAATAGTAATTAATGATTATAATAGTTGTAATTATTTTAAAAATGTTAAGTTAGATATATATATTTATTTATTAAACGTAAATTATTAAATTCATTTTTTTTCAGAGAGAAATCTTAATCCTAAAGCTGCTTGTCTTAAGAGGAGGGAAGAAGAAAAGGCCGAAGACAATGTTGGACCAAAATTGGGACATCATTTATCGGTAGCACAACACATGGTTGTCCAAGCACCACATTTTCCACCCATGACTTTGGTAAGTTTATTTCTTATAAGAGTTGGTTATTTATTCAATTGAATTTAAATTTAATCAAAAAAAATTCATTTATAGCCAAATAATCAAGCAGGCTTGCCTCATAATGGACCCCAGTAGCGATGAAGTACAACTTCACCTCAAATATTATGCTCCTAAGTGAGGTGATGGCATTAGTTTGCCCTTACATTAAATCTCCGTTGAAATATTGCCAAGTATATTATATTAGTGATATTTTTTTTTCGTATGACATTGTTTTTTTTTATATACTTGCAACATAAATGATTTTTTTTTGCCCTCTGTGAATAATACAAGCTAAGCCCGAAGTTTTTATAGACATTTAGATTATATATTTTAAATGTAAGACTGAATTCAGAGTATTTGTCAGAGTATAATCGTACATTATTCAAATATTTTTGCTCTTGTTAAAAAAAAATATATAAATATGTATTATCGCACATACATTTTAATTTTTATCCTGAATTCAGTCTAAAATCCATACTTAATTTATACACTGAAACGTCTTAAATTTCCCAATCCCTTTTCCAATATTAGATTTGATAATTTAAAACCAGTAAATAAATCACAATCATGCCCAACAAATAATTGCAGTAAGTACAAATTTAAACTCAAAACAAGTACCCACATTTTTTTGCAACTATCATCTTTTATGTTGTTTTTAATTACATTTTATTATTGTTTTTACAATTGTTATCATTGGCGCAACTAATTCAATAAATTAACATAATAAGCTCTTTTTCTAGGTTAAATCCTTTTTTACATTCCTAAAATATTCTACCGAATAATTATATACATATATATTATTTTTTATAACTATGAACTGCTCTTATCTGTTTAAAAATAATGACTTGTTTATGTATATAATATATAAATACATTATAATTTGACCATGTGATCTTGACATAAATCAAAAAAACATGGTAAAAAATAGTAATGTGGGAGGGTTAAATGTCCCACATTGAACATAAATACTTCATAAATTTGAAACATATTAATATTCTTGACTTTCCAAATTAAAAAATTAGATTGCCTGTATAATATATTATGTTAGTTGACCATTATCTTAAAGAGCTACATAAGTGGTGAATATTACATAATGTTGAGCATTGGAAAATAACCCTACCAAGTTGTGCTAATGATTATTATAAAATAATATTCAAGTTACCGGTTACTTCTTAAGTTTGAGGGTTACAAAATATATATTCTTAATTAGTTAGTTGCATCTTAAATTAATCTTAAAATATTAACTTCTTTGCTTAGACTCACTCTGTCTTCACTGTCATTACTAACGGTATGATTATGTATGATTTATTGAAAGTTGATTTATACATTTATTAAGTAATGTATTTAATAAAAGTTTTTTTTTAATACACATGATTTTAATTCATGTAATAAATACCAAATTAATTTTTGTTAGTATATATTAGAAGAAAAACGTATGTGTTGAAGCTTTAATTTTTTTTCTTATCATTGTTTATTAAATATATTTTTTTTCTTGACAGATTAATATTTTTTTTAATATAACTATATATATAAATTTGCATTTTTTAGAGAAAAACAATTAATTTCATTACGTTTGCGCCAGTATTAATTTTACAATCAAAAGTATTATTACATTTTGAAAAACATATTTCTACAAATATATTTTGTAAATTTATTGTAAAAACCGTTTCCTAATAAGAAAAATCTCCATAGTAATAATTTTTTAATTTTAATTTTAATTTTAGGTTATTTTTATTTTTACATTTAAAAAACTTAAGTTTATATCATTTTTTTAAGTGCTAAAATGTACCTTTAGATTATTCATTCGTTACTTGCTGCAATTTTAATGTTTGTTCAGAATATAACAATAATGGTACCAATATAATTATAAAAATATCAAAATATCAATTATCAATCAAATTCAGTTTACAGTTAATTATTCAAGTATATTTAACATATTATGAGTGTAAATAAACATATAGTATGAACAATTACTAGTGGTCAAAGTTATATAATACTGAAATAACAAGATTATTATTCAATTGTCAAAAATATAACCCATTAAAGTGAAAAGATGAGTTAATAATATAAATAATATAAATTCAAAGAAGATTAGGTGATAATAAATATTAAATTAATAGTGGCTTATCTTTTAGAAAGATAAAAAGTTTTGGGATAAGTTCCTCTCACCTTCCTCTACTTTGACCACTTGTTATTATTTAATACTGTTACACATTTTATGTTTGATGGTTTTAGTTACAGACAAAAGATAAATATAATACGCTTTTCTTACAACTAAATATATGGTGCCTACTATAATTGCAAGCCGTTATTTTCCAATAATTTCAATCTATGGCTCAAAAGTTGATCCTGATTTATTTTAAATTTATAAACATATTTACATTGATAAAGATATTCTTCACATAAACATTTATCTACCAAGGTTTTTTTATTCTACATTCTTAAAAATTGATTTTCAGTAGTCACTGTCCACCAGTGGCATGGCAAAATTTATATTTTTCAGATGCTAGTCATGGTTGAAATATACAGATATTGCATATCGACTCTGATTGTTATCATAAGAAACAAAATGGATGCATAAAGAAATATCACAAATATACATTTTTCTTATCACCAAAAATGACAATAGCTAACAAATTCAAAATCCCCGCGCATATATACTTGATTATTATTGTCTCCTTTTATGCTGCTATTTTTATTTTTATCATCAAATATTTGATTGAGAAAGGGTATATATGCAATACCTTGTAAATTTCAACCACGATGCTAGTCTAATATGTCACCCATCCAGAAGCACCAATAACCCAATAAAGACATTCAATGTCATACTAATTGTAACTACTTGTCATAGTTATTACTAAAATACTATAGTTTATCACCAATTGGCCATTACGCACCCACCACCCATTAAAACTTTAAATTACCAGTTTTGTCACTCCACACTACCAGAGTGACACATAAGTTAGGCTATCTATATACCTATTGTCTGTATCTATCAATCATATACCTCATAATAATTTTAAAATAAATGATGTATTTATGTTTAAAATTAAATTTTTATATGCGGAATGAATGTTTATTTCTAGTAATAAATTCCAACAAGTATGACAATGTATTTACATTAACATATTTAAATAATGTTTAAATTTAAATATATTAAATATCAATTACATACTATGTATATCATGTACTATAACTAATCCTGTCCCATGTATACTGTTGTGGTAAAATATAAATATGTGTACTTAATAAATATATTCTAATTATTGTATTATATAAATCCCACATAAATTAGGTTCATGTAAGACATGTTTTAGTGGTACATGCTGTACAAAATATGATGCTGCACTCAAAGTAAAATAAAAAATCATAATATATATACAAGTAAACTCATACTTTATTTATAGTTACATAAGTATTATTATCGATTTTAAAACAGTTAAGCTATGATACTAAGCTATTTGGCTTATTTTTGTATTTAGCACAATATTTTAAAACCAATGATAATACCAAAAATAACCAGGCAATATTTTATAGAATTTTATATACATTTATAGTCATGTGTCTGTTGCTAATTCTATCAATATTGTTAATTTAAATTCTAAATACTATCAACAACATTTTGTCCAATACCTTCTAATTAAAATTGTACAGACTTTTACTGAGTGCAGTGTCATATAGTATGTATTATTACTTTCCAATCTTGGATATATTTAAAATAATTTTTAACTGAAATTCATTTTTGTTTTAATTTGTATTAATTTTTAGTTCTTGTATTATATTATTAATTCTATATATAAACTTATATTTTAATATAGTTTAATAAAACCAGACATTTTTCCTTCCAAAATAATTGAATGTTTTTTTTTATAGAATTAATATTTTTGAGACTTTGGAAGTAAAAAGTGTTTGGTATTATAATGTAGATTATAATAACTTTTAATTTGTAAGAAAAATGACTGGAGTTGTTCTGTATCATTATTTTAATCTATATAATTTATACCTATATTAAAATTCCCCATTATTGTTATTACATTATTATTGATTTTTTTTTTTGTCAAATTAGACTTGTAATAATAAACATGCTGAAATATACATATATTGATATAAATATATACATATACATTTATATATGTGTATACGCTATACATCATATTTATGTATTAAGATTTTAGTAAACTATTTGTTAGGTACAAATGTATATGTTATGATGCCATAATTTGTATTCTTTTCTTATTGAAACTCAAAAAATGATTATACATTTTTTTTTTATTATTATTATTATTATTATTACTATCATTAATTTATATTTGTCATTCTTTAGTATATTAATTAAAATTAATTTTGTTTTATTTTACGTTTAACTTTCAAAAAATGAACATCACTTTTAACATCACCACAACTACAATGAAAAATTGTCATCTATAATATTTATGTCCGTGGTTTACTGTATATATAGGCTATATTATTTATATGTTAATTTTTGTAACATTTGATTGAGAATAAAAGTTTAATAATATGTATAATATTATTAGTATAAGAGGCACTTGAGTATCCTATATATTTCATAAACCAATTTACATCTTTTAAATATTACATTTATATCTTAGATTAATTCTATCTGCCTATTCTTGTATTTCCTGTTGAATAATTATACTTGTATAATTTTATTCTTTACATACAATTTCATTTCTAAAATCCAATTTAGTTTGATTTTATAATGAAATATGATTATCATAAAAGTCTACATTAGAGATAATAAAAATAGTACATAGTAATAATTACAGTCGATCTGCAGAAATTTAAGTATAAATAAATATAGATAGTAACCTAATATTAATTATCAAACTGTGGATAGAAAAATGTTGATTAATTATTAGTATTGACCTGGCTGATAGTATTTACCCTGGTATGAATCTGATAACACATATCTTCTGAAGCCTTAATAACATATTATAGCATCTTAATCGCATGTTATAGATATCTGCTTGGAGCACTTTTGGAATGAAATAATACTGATATAAATTCAGTAGTGCTTCATAGTGAACTTAAGCATTTAAGTTAAGTTTGACAACTTATAAAGAATCACCCTAATTAGCATTCCAATCTGTATGCAATATGTAATTAGCTTATGCATTTATTTATCCTTGGATATCTTTAAGGATATTATTGACAATCCCACCTATGGATTTTTATAAATTTAAATTGACAAACATTTGAACAATGAGGAGGATTTCAATAATAGTAATGCTGGTCCTAGACATTAGTCCAGTCTAATACAGAATTTTAGTACTATCTTAATTTCCTCAACTTGTAATAATATGTTACTCATCACGCATCAGTTTTATATCTAAATTTATTTTCAATTCAAAATGATATCCAATAATGTCTTAAAAATCATTAATCCAACCAAAATATCAAAAATTAAATTTTCTGAGTATAATACCTGTAATATTTATTATATTATATTATAAATTAGTGGTGTCATATCAGTTTTTGAGAGGGATACTTAAATATATTACCTGTTAGCTAATCAGGCGTGGACTGGTAAAAAAGGTTAAGCTACAAAATAATTTGCAAACTTTCAAAACTGATGTAATATATTAAAATTTGAACTAAAAATGTTTAAAAAAATCTTGTTTATAAATCTTTAATATTTTTTTAGTGCATATTTTAGGGAATTTATATTATGAGGAATCTTGCAATGATTTTCAAGCTTTTTGACCAAGGAAAAAATTATTGATCAACAATAATTGAAAAAAAAAATAGAAAATTTCTCTATCTTGTTCAATAGCTTAAAGAGAATCGAAATTTTATCTTTTATGGAAATATTTGGTGAACATTTAAAGTATGTATCTATGGGTTTCTCTTTTTTTAATTACTAAAAAACACTGGTTTTGCATAAAAATTACTGTTTTTTCTTAATTTGTTTTTCCCTATGTTTTTGAAAATTAGTAACTACTAAGATTACTTTACATTTGAATCCCCATAATACCATCTAGATTTACATCTGAAAGATGCTGAAGTTAAACATTGAAGCATTTTTACTGCCAAAAAATGTAATGATAGACACAAAAAAAAATAAAATCACATTATTGTAGAATCAATATATTCATGGCTATGCTTAAAATCTAAAATTTAAAAATATCATATTGTGCTTACCAATTCATACTTAATTAATTTTAATGTATAAAAATAATATAAAATTCACAAAATGTCTTATGAAAATGGTCAGTGTGTACATATGTAATATGTACACGATAGGTACTATAATGAACATATTATTTTGATCAATGTAATGTTGATGATGTTTGAAATGTTAATGAATAAGACTTAAAAAGTTTACAAAAAGGTAAATTTGAAAATATATAGACATATAGAAATGAAATGAAATTCAAAACTATACATATAAAAGAACTTGTCCTGAATGACTGACTGACCGATTCATCTTCATCTAACCCAGTTGTTTCCAACTCAACACTAGGTAGTAGGCACGGACCAATTTTACAAAGTTTTCATCATCACGGACCATGACCTGATTTCAATCTTCCCCTCTTTATATCACTTATTTTTTTTTATACTTTTATAGTTTATAGTTTCTAGGTACAAAATAAAATCAGAAATACAGTTCATGTTGTGGAAAAATATTTTAACTTATTTATTTAAAAAGTTGATACAAATTCAAATGTTTCATTTTATGAACCTTTATTAATTAACTTATTCAATGTGAAAAAAAGAGAACAAATTTATATTATTTAGTACTTAATTAATGTGACTTATTACTAATGTCCTTCTATTACCAGTTGTGGAATTCTTGGAACAATGGTGTTGCTTAGTGCAAGTCACATAATATGATCACTTGGATTCAGACAATTTCGCTGTTTATTTTTTATAGATATAATAGTGACAAAAATCCTTAATTGTATAAAAATGTGGTTAAAAAACCATGAGGAAACGTAATGCTGTTTGCCAAATGTTCAGATATCCTGAATGTTTGGACTTTTTACAACAAAACTCTTAAGTTTGTATTATATTCAAAGCCGTAAATAATAAAAAATATAAAGTATAATTTCGTTCATTTTTTTCAATTTCAATTGCTTCATTCACGGATTAGCAGTTGGGAACCACTTATCTAACCGGAACATCTGAAGCTTTAAGAATGAAATTTGGTAAGTAGTTTTGTTTTATGATGACTTAGAGACTCATTAAGAAAGGATTTTCCAAAATTTGCATTTTAAAGAGGGACTTAAACAAGGATTTTGAGATTCACGGTGCAAATTAAATTTTTAGATTCTGAGCGAAGCGATGAATGTATTGATTTTACAATGATGTGTGTTATTTTTTATTTTTGTGTCTGTCATCACCTTTTAGGACAGTAAAAATGCTTGGATTTTCTTCAACAGTAACTTTTCTGATAGGAAAGTGAATATAGTTGGTACTTTGGGGGGTCAAAAGTAAAAATGTTCCAGTAGTTTTCATCAGCGACGTGAAAAACAAAAGAAAAATTAAGGAAAAACGGGAATTTTTACGTAAAATCTATTTTGGTTTTTGGTGCAACTCTAAAACAAATGACCGTAGGTACATGGCATTTTGACTGAATGTTCATATTAGCATTTTCTATACGCCATAAAATGTTTCAAATATTTTGCCTTATTTTGAGCTGTTTAAGGACATTTTCAGTTTCCATTTTTTTTAGTTTATTTTTTCTAAAAATATCAATAAAATGATATTTGTTGAGTAAAAAAGCGTGAAAATTCAATGCAAGGCTCCTGATACATTGTTACAATAGCAGTAGAAAAATATTAAAAATACATAAGCACAATTTTTTTTATAAGCATTTAATGTTTAAATTTTGACAAAAATTATCACATTTAAACTTAAATAATTATTTTGTAGTTAAAAATGTATAAAATGTTCAACTTTTATAGCTAAGGATAGAAAATTTAAAACAAGGTTCTACATAAATAGGTAAATATATAAATTACTTTATTCACAATAATATCATCAAATATACATACTTGGTAACACGAACTATTACACAGTAGTTCGTGCTTAGTAATATCATATAGGCTTTGCTGCCGTCTTCGCTCAGAATCGTTTTCCTTACGAAATTATATTATTGAATTCAAATTTAACATCATCCATTACAGCGACCACTTGTAACCTACTGTACAGCAGAACGACACCCACTTGCCCACCTTTTTTTATTTTAATATTCATAAAGGAATAACCGACGATTGTGACAACACTTGAAATGTTCAACTGGTTTTTTGGTTTTTATCAATTTATATTTGATTACCTAATTATTGAATAGAAAAACGCATGGGGTATGCTAATTATAAATTTATATTACCAGGTATAATAATAATAACAATAATAATTCAATAAAAAAATACGACGAGAAATCTGGGCACTGCTTTCTAATAATAAATAATAAAAGTGGTGTAAAAATTGGTGCCCAGGTTAGTGACTCGAATGGTGACTCGTTAGTGACCAAAGACGTTAACTGGATTGAACCAACGGTAACAACGGTATTACCTATACCAGGACGCATATTAACAAAACGTACATGATTTCGGCACCAGCATAATTCTCATTGGTCGGTTCAAATCGACTTGTTTTCCCGCGCTAATAGTTATCACATAGTTATATATCTGTTATCAACAAAATATAACAAAAACTTGCAATAATAGTTTTCAACTTTTAAGTTTCTTGCATATATTATTAATTGTATAACATATTAGGTAATTAAAATGATTAATTATAAACATCTTCCTACGTCATTTATTAATGAAATTGTAAGCTGCAAAAATGAGGAATATGAGATTCGATCTAATATAAAAGATTTTAATTCCTGCCAAGAATGGGTAGACGAGTTTTCAGAAAAAACAAAAACAAGTTGGGTGGTTAGAAATACTAAAAGGGAAGGACAACGTTTTGTCTGCAAGTAAGTGGATATTGGTAAAATATAACATGATGTAACGTTTTATGTCAAATTTGATTTTCTAATACTACCTAGTACTTACCTATTTATCCTTGATTGTTGGATTGTGAATAAGTAATAAATAATAATATAATAATTTGTAATTGGCCCAGCCCTCCACATCAACATTTGACAACTACCACATATTTATAATTGTTTAGTAATGATTATTAATTTTCAATCAAGTATGTTATACAATTAATAATATATGCAAGAAAGAAACTTAAAAGTTGAAAACTATTATTGCAAGTTTTTGTTATATTTTGTTGATAACAGATATATAACTATGTGATAACTATTAGCGCGGGAAAACAAGTCGATTTGAACCGACCAATTAGAATTATGCTGGTGCCGAAATCATGTACGTTTTGTTAATATGCTACCAGGACTTGTAACCGAAAAAATAAATTTCGATTTTGACATTGATTACCAGTTTTTTATTTTTTCGTTTTTGATTTCGATATTGGTTACCTGTTTTAAATTTTTTCGGTTTTAAATTCGATATTGACTAACGGTTTTCAATTTTTTCGATTTTGGTTTCAATTTTTGTTTTTTTTTTGTTTTTGATTTTGAATATCGGTTTTAAATTTGTAAGTTATTGAATTTTCCACGGGTTGTCACCATTGGGTGACTTTCCCCTCCCGTTATTTAAACCACGTCTGGGCACTGCTTTCTAATAATAAATAATAAAAGTGGTGTAAAAATTGGTGCCCAGCGGGTTAGTGACTAGAATGGTGGCAAAAGACGGTAACTAAGACGAACCAAAGCTACAACGGTATTATACGACGGACCGACGACGTACAATCACCGTGGCTGACACTCGTTCAGCGGCCGTATTCGAACATTACTGCATTGAGTTGCCTATAATATGTAGGTTTATACAGAATAAATCGGAATGAGGAACGCTAACGTGACCAATATCCTAATTTTTCCTTACTTCAAAAAATATTAATCATATATAGGTAATATAAGTACTTGAAACATTTTAATATTCTTCTGTTACTTATTTATTCTTTTTCTATACCTACTCAATAAAAAGTCTAATTTTAAGCTATTTATACCACGAATGAATTAACGACGAACTAATTGACACGAGACTACGGTAAGTCATCGGAATTCACTTATAATATCTTTAAATATATATACCTACTAAACTCTATAATTGAATTACCCGGCGATGCTCGAAAAAAATTCTGATTGTACAACTCCTTTTGGTTGTAACACTCGCTGTGGAAGCAATGTCTTTTTAAAGTGTGGGTACATTATCAGAGCTTGAAACCGTAAATATTTTTTCCTATTTCGATTTCGGTTTCGGTTATCGGTATTTATTTTTCCGATTTTGATTTCAGTTTCTGATATCAGTATTTATTTTTTTCTGATTTCGTTTTTGAATTTTTCCGATTTTGGTATCGGTTTTGATTACCGGTATTGGTTTTTTTCGATTTTGTTTTCGGTTTCGGTATTGATTTCGGTTTTTAACGGTTTTAACTGGTATTCAAAATCGGCATCAAATACCGGTTTCAAGCCCTGCATTATATTATATTTTAATCTATAGCCATCCCGACCGGCGTTATCCGTGAAATACGCAGCATTATATTACCAGGTAGGCAAACTACTTGCTGTAGATCACGGACCCCGTGTGGTCTTGTACGTACGTTTTCGGTTTCTGTAGTTTATAAACAAAAATTCCCACCACCAATTTAAAAATTCCTGTTTGAGCACATCCCCGGGTCGGGGTTAGGAAGGTGAACAATACTTTACGACCTGTTTTCATACCTACCACATACACAAAAAAAAAATGTCATTAAAATCGGTCGAGTCGTTTCGGAGGAGTGCAGCAACCACAAGCATCGCGAGTCGTGACACAAGATTTTAATATATTAGAATCTAATAATTAGATTATCTGATTATGTTCTTATTATGTAATATATAATATAATATATGAAAATGTAACTATTTATAGTATGTGCAGTGGTGTTTTTGAGGTTATACGCCATATAGGTACCCATTTACCATTTGGTGAATTAGCATATACCTACCCTGTAAAAACTACAAATACAAAGGTAGGTAGGTACCTTAAATTATTTAAAAATTAAACTATCTTTATTCTGTATTATTATTTAATGTCATATATGACGTTAATTATCAATCATCTAGAAGTTAGAACCATGTAATAAATAATTAAGAATATTATGTGTGGGGGAGATATAGGGGATAGTGGTATAGGGGTGACTGAGTGAACGCCGGTTAGAGGCAAAAACCGGTCATACAGGTAATCTCAAAGACTAAGATTGATAAAAATATATGATAAGTGTTTATTTCATCTTATTATAATTGAGTTATTATTCTACTGTATGCTAAATGTCATGTAGTTTTAGATGCGAACAGTTATAAAAGGCTTAGTTAAATTAATAATTGAGATAGGTACAATGTAATTTTAAAATTATTTATATTCGGCCAATACCGACACTGTAAAAACTGAAAAACCATACAATACACATATATTATTATATGCTGTAGGTAATATTATAATTCACATCTGTTTTCGAAATATATAAATCACCGGACCACCGTCCGAATGAGCAGATTTTGAATTTGTCTTTTAACAGTTTTGTATAATGTATCGTATATATTATTATAGGCGTGTACGCCGTACGGTATAAAAAAATATATATAAATATCTAAATATATAAAGGTACCTACCTACATACTACATATATGTAATATACTAATATAGTAATATGTTATTGACCTGTGCAGCGAGCAAGTAAATCTTGGATGGGTTTTGAAGCACCTCTATATTGTGTTATGTGCGAGAAGATCTCTATAGAATGTATTGTTAGTCGATCGACATCACGGTTATTTACTGATTCTACTTGTGGCTGTATTTATACAATAGTAGGTATATATATTTATTTATATAATAGTGGATGGTAGGAAGCTGTGACAAAAAAAAAATGAATATCCAACCAAAATATAATAAACAATAAATAATAGGTATTATAATATTGTTCCTTATTTATGTGTGTATCCATAACTCAATACAAACGGTTTATTTCTAAACACGTGTTAAAAACTTGAAAGCGAAGGAAAACATGTCTTTATAGATATATAGCCATATAGGTACCTTTTGAGTATATATTTTGGAAGGACCTGTTCAGTGGGTATGCATCACGTACGACGTACCCGCGTATTGTAGCTACCTACCTACTATTATATATTTATATGCGATATTCTTAGAATGTACAGTACCTACTACCTATACAATGTCCCCTACAACAATATTTTTTTCATCAGATTAAATACTATATACAGTTATTGAGGAAGGTTATTCCGATAAAAAAAGACTCCTGTATATATACAAAAAATAATAATATTAATGAAAATAAATTCCACAGTATAGTTCATTTTACAAACAGTTTATATGAATAAAACGTACTTATATACATACTTTGACCGAAAAAATAACGTGTTTTGGTCGGGGCAGATTTTTAATTTTTTTTAATTATAATTTTTAGATTTTTAATCCATAAAAATAATGTTAGAAACAATTTTGTTGCATTCCTGAATATTACTAACGATTTATAGTGAGAGTCCGCCGATGTAGTGCTTTATTACGTTGTTGCCGCCAATTTAGACACAAAAGATTTTAAAATACCTATCACCGTCACTCGTTAAAATGCAAATAATGTATCGTTTTTTGATCTATAAGCTCTTATAAGTATAATCCTTCAATCCTGAAACCCTATACCTATGTATGATTGTATTAATAGATATATTAATATTTAGCTATTCACGAATAGCCTAACATTAAACACTGACCTACCAACGCCAATCGTCATAAGTTACGAGTCATGACTATATATTACCGTTATTTTGAAAAATCGTGCAATATTTATTTAAGGATTTACGGAAATCTTTAAAAAAAAACTTTTTATATATTATGTTAATACCATTTTTTTAAATTTTAAGACATTTTCCAAAGATCGACAAATGTTATACATATTATATTATATTTATATAATTATTAACATGTAGGTTAACCTACCAGGCTATTAAAGTGGCCTGTGGTGATATTTGAAGCTTGGTAAACATAATTAAAAGAACAGTTACAAATGTAAATTATAATTTAAAAATAAAACTTATTAAAATAAAAACCTATATTATAACATAAAACTTACACATATATGACTTTATACATTTCATTTATTGATTTTTCTTCCTTTTTAATCGGGCATGAGGAACTTACCTCGCTATCCCTGACCGCACACCTTTGCAGACTAACCTACTTATTATAGTTATAAAATATCAGTGGGTTAGCCAGGATTCACAAATGGTGGTATGGGTATTATACATTTCACGCTATTATACATTTCAACATATTAATTATCATACCAAAAAACACATACAAATTATGGTGGTAGGGGGGCGAAACAGCCAAAACCTCCCTAGCTATTACGCCACCGTACATCTTACTAACTACTCACACTTAAAACCAGCTAGGCAGTGTTCTTTTGGCAAGTTTATCAATACATTTTTTAATTTAAAAGCAAAAGTAAACAAAATAATGTAATACGTAATGTTAAATAATAGTGGCTGATAATTAAATACTATAAAAATAGGTCGTAAATAAAAAAATTAAAAGCTAGGTACTCACTATATTTCAGACTATGTATGTAGGAACTGAAGCGGCGCAATCTATGATCATGTTGCAACTGCAGTTGGATACGCCGAGGTAACAATACACAAAACCGTGTATGATGACGATTGACGACAGCTCTCGGCAACGCTATAACATCCGTGAATAGCATGGGTAGGGTGATTAAATCGATGTCACAGTTTTTTTTTATTATAAGTCGTAAAAAAAAATCGAATAAATCGAAATTACAAATGAATTTTTACCAAAATCGACACTCATGAAACGACACTGCAAACCGATCCACGCACGTCGCACATTATACACTATACGCTGTACTGGCGTACGTCACAAAAACCAAAAAGTTAAAAACTAAAAAGAATAATAACTATTGAGGGACGTTATCGAACCCTAAGCAAAATAATCGTCGTCGCGTCGCCGAGGACAAAACAGGTAGGCACCCACTACCTGGTCAAGCGGTGGTTGTTGATGGATTAACTGCGGTTTGCGGTTCACAATAACGTGGTCCTATAACTCGTCAGCTGGATGCGCACGCCGCGGAAACGTACTATTGTGAATTTTGTCGCAGAATTAGAGAGGGACCACCAGTGGCGTAGCTGCGTACATGGCGTGCCCAAGATCAAAATATTCGAGATAGCCCTGTTGTAATAATGCACCTACATGTAGGTAATCTTTTTTATATGTACTATTTATATAATTTATAACAGATAAAATATATATTTATACTATAAACGTGAATGTAAGGATCCAGGAAAAGAAGGCATTTGAAAATGTCAACGGAGAAAAAAGTAAATGAAACAAAAAAGCGGGTAAGGATGTCACTCTGTTGTACAGTAGTATTTAGGAATTTTTCATGGATGGGGTCCAGCTAATTTTCTAAACAAATTAATGTGAGGGGTTCCGCTACAGAATATATTAATATACATATTAGATGTTGAGATAGGTATTTTAGGAACACACCTAATGGATGGTGTTAAATTTGAATTAAATGATATATAATATAATAGTATACAAAAAACGATTCTGAGCGGAGACTGTTTGTTAGCCAAGGATATTTTATATTATTATTATTAATACAGTTGTCAGTAAATTGAATTAATATTATTTGTATATAATAATATAATATAGAAGTTTCAAGCACCCGCAAATAATAGTTTTAACCTATTAACGCCGTCCGTTGCCATATAGCAACATAGATATTTTACAATCATTTTTGAGGTATAACATAAATGTTTTCAACAAAATTTTAGTTAAAATTGTAAATAAAAAACTCCGGCGCTAATGGGTTAAATTATAACACAAAACTAAAATTACTATAAAAAAAACTGTGTTTATATATTTTTAGATTTTTGGTTACAGTATATGAATAACTTACGTGGAAACCTATTTAAAATTTTTAATCCTTAGCTATAAAAAAAGAAGAATTTATACATATTATACTTCGAAATAATATGTACATTTTCAATGATAACTTTAAATGCTTATAAAAATAATCTTGCCTATGCATTTTTATTATTTTTAAGCTGATATTGTAACTAAGTGTGAGGAGCCTTGTATTACATTATAGATTCTGAGCGGAGCGATAAATGTATTGATTTTACAATTATGTGTGTTTTTTTTATTTTTTTTTTTTGTGTGTGTCATCACCTTTTAGGACAGTAAAAGTGCTTGGATTTTCTTCAACAGTAACTTTTCTGATAGGAAAGTGAATCTAGATGTTACTTTGGTGGGTCAAAAGTTAGGTTAAATTTCCCAGTAGTTTTCAAAAGCGATGTGAAAAACAAAAGAAAAATTAAGGAAAAACGGGAATTTTTACGCAAAATCTGTTTTTGAGAAAATCGATTTTGGTTTTTGGTGTAACTCTAAAACTAATGACCGTTAGGTAGGTACATGACATTTTGCCTGAATGCTGACATTAACATTTTCTATACAACATAACATTTTCCAAATATTTTCACTTATTTTGAGCTTTTTACGGACATTTTCAGTTTCCATTTTTTTTAGTTTTTTTTCTATAAATATCAATACAATTTTATTTGTTGGTTAAAAAGCTTAAAAATTTAATAGAATGCTCCTAGTTTAATATAGTTCAAAAACAATTATAAATCCAGATACAATTTTTTTTTATAAACATTTTAAGTTCAAAAATTAACTAAATACGTACAAATGAGAAAAATTTGCAAAATATTTGGAGTTAAAAATTCATAAAAAGTTTCCTTTTTAAATCTAAGATTTTAAAATGTAATATACAAGATTCCTCATAAGTTTGTCTACCTTTATCAAAAAAAAGTTCCTAGAAGAAAGTCAAATTAAATTTTTATGAGCGTTTGAAATTCATATTTTTACAACATTTGATATTCACTCGATTTTTCATGCAACGATTTTCTTATTTTGTTGTAATTAAAAAACGAATGACTGTAGATACTTGAAAATTTCACTGAATGTTTATATTAGCATTTTCTATACACCATAACATTTTGAAAATAATTTGACTCTTTTTGAACTGTTTACGAACATAGTCAGTTTTTAATTTTTTTAATTTTTTTTTTTCTATAAATATCAATAAAATCGACTGTATATTCTATCTTGTAAAACTCCAAACGTCCATACAAATTTAATTTGACTTTCAGGTAAACATTTTTTTTTTGATTGAGGTAGAACAACTTATGAGGAATCCTGTATTCAATTTTTAAATCTTAGCATTTTAATTCAAAATAATTTGCACATTTTCCTGATTTTTACGTATTTTGTCTAAATTTGAACTTTAAATTCTTATTAAAAAAAATGTTGACTATGTATTTTTAATATTTTTCAACTGTCCTTATAACAATATATTAGGACCCTTGTATTACAATTTCAAGCGATTTTACCTAACAAATAAAATTGACATTCATAGAAAAAAAATATAAAAAAATTGTAAATTGAAAATGTCCGCAAACAGCTTTGTCCAACTAGATTCACTTTCCTATTAGAAAAGATACTGTTGAAGAAAATATAAGCATTTTTACTGTTCTAAAAGGTGATGAGAAAATTTAATAATTTAATTAAAAAATTAAAAACACATATCGTAAAACTAATACATTCATCGCTCCAGAGCACTCAGAATCTAAAACAAATGTACTGCTTCAGATACTTAAACACATTCATCCAAGGAAATATGTGACTGGGAATTATTCTGTTACTGCAGTGTCATGAACAATTTGATTAAAAATTTAATAATTATTTTGTAGTCAACTTTAATAGCTAAAGATTAAAATTTAAAACAAGGTTCCACGTAAATAGGTTATATATAAATTACTTTATTAACAATTATATCATAAAATATACTAATATTATAGTAATATCATAAGCTGACTGACCGTCTTCGCTCAGAATCGTTTTTCTTATGCAATTATATTATTGAATTCAAATTTAACACCATCCATTAAATCCACTTGTAATCTACTGTACAGCAGAGCGACACCCACTTTCCCACCTTTTTTCAATTATATTTTGATTATTTTGATATAATACTAAATATTATCAATAAATACAATAATGTTGAATTATATCTGTACTGTATGATTTATATTGTGAAACAGTAGCGTGGTGAACTAAAAATTTTCCAGAGACAAGTTACAAATATCCCAAGTATTAATGCATAATAATATATTAATTTTTTAAAAAATTTTTTTTTTAAATCTTATATAGTGTAGGTACCTAGGTATCATACAATTATTTATTTTTAAACTTAATTTTAACGGTACCTTATACCTATATTGGCTATATTATATATATAAGTATGTTATATTGTGTGTTGTACACTTATACCTGTGTTCAAGTTGGGTAACACGTTATTAGGTATTTTATCGATTTAAATCGTGGGGGTTAAATTAACGTTACACATTCAATTTACTTACATATACCTAATCATATAAATTTGAATTAAATTATTAATACATTGAGTAAATATAAAATTATAATAAATCACTAATAATAGTTGGTAAAGTATTGAAACGAAATAATTACGTAATTATACACCAACATAATATTTATGTTTCATATACAGTCAGCAATCAGAATTCCTTCACATACTTTACGATACTCTTATTTCGTGCAGCTTGTGTACCTCTGGATTGTATAATATAGGGTAAAGTTAATCATAGAACTTATTTTTGTGACAATTTGTACTTGAGACTCAAAAAGTTATATTTAAATTGCTCTCGGGCTCAAAAGAGGTAATGTTCGAAATGTACTTATTCCGATCATTATATCAAACTTTTTTACTAACAAAAGTTAGTCGACGGTCAGCTGAATAATTTATATTTTTAGTATCTAAAGTGTACTAATATTGTTTTTAATAATATAATATAATGTTTCAATTTAAAAATAAAAATATATTATATGACAATATAATAATACGTTTGTTTTTCAAAATGAATAAAAAAATGAGTATTTTTTCAAAATTAATTATATACTTATTACATTGTTGTTATTTTAAATTAACAAAGTACAAATATATATTTATTATTAGTGATGATGAAAACAAGACCAAGACCAAGACTTTCAAAATCTTGGTCTTGGTCTTGGTCTTGGTCTTGGTCTTGCGCAAGACTCTTGCTATTTTTACAAAATTTATAAAAAAAAAAATAAATACCTGTTATAGCTGTGTGTTGGTTTTTTACTATGAATCTCTAAGATGAAACTTAAGTCCAGTATATTATATAGTATATTAAAATTCAAACATTAACATAAAACAAGTCAAACAATTTAGTTTTTATTATACTCGTTTAAAACTTTGCATTTAAAGTTATGCTTATATTATTTTACTTGTATTTGTATTTGATGAATCAATTTACCAGCATAATTAACTTTGTAAGTTCCTATTACATTTATAATAAATATTAATAGGTTATTACTAATTACTAATTATTGAACATTATAATATTTATAAAAATTAAATTTTTGGTTTTTTTAATATTCACTTTAACAAATAATAATATTAAAATAAAGTATATGGTTTGTTTCAAATATTAAATTGCTTAATCATTATATTTGTTTAGCCATTTAGGTAATGATAATAATTTTTATTATTTATAAATTATAATTAAACTTTTATTCACCAGTGTCCAGTACAGTAGTAATAAATGTTTAAGTTTCTATTAATATAATATATTGGCACTAAACCATCATATCGATTTTGAGAAAATAAAATCATTTTTCAGTAATTGCTAATTAGTATAAAACAAGTTGTTATTTTGTAACATTAATTCCAATTATTCCTAATCTTTTTTCAATAATTCCGAATTTACCATTTCCTCAACACTGATTAAATTTAATAACAATAGGTACAAATAATTTCTTATTATTTTCGTTATAAATTATTAGTTAATGAAATCTAGATACATTAATGTGTTTTCGGGGAAAAAAAGATTTGCAAGACTGCAAGAGTCTTGCAGTGATGGTCTTGGTCTTGTAGCTTCGGTATTGGTTTGGTATTGGTTAGGTTAATAAATGGATAACACAATGGTAAAAATGACACAAACCATACAAAATATTGAGAAGTCATGACAGTGTTAAATGCAACCATAATAAAAGATAAACAAAACAAGCAGAAAGGCAACCACTAATAGAATTAATAAAGGAAGTTATGTTGCTATACTGTATATTATTGATGTTTTATCGAAGCTAGATAGTAAATAATTAAAATAAAAATAAATTGAAAAATTATGACGCACATCTAATCGACGACTATGGTATAAAATATAGCATATTTAATATGCTTCATCCAAAAACTGTTGGCCATAAAAGTAATACCAAGGCCATGTTACTACAATTAATGACAAAATAAATGTGACAACGAATAATATTTTTTTGCGAGTAGGGAAAAGCCGAATTAGAATCATTTTAGATAGTGATGAATAATTTTTATCACTATCAATGGACAAATAATATACTAAACAATAAATAATGGGATAAATCCGTACATGCACTGATATTGCAAGACGAATTGCAGATAATATATAACGAATTTTGATATGAGCAAGCAATGTTATAAGTACAAGAAAACAAGAAATAGAATCAGCATTTTCACGAGTTGCAATAACAATACTTAAAGGATTGTATAACCATAATACTAATAACCACATTACTAAGTCCAGGATGGGATTTTGAAACTAGTTTACGTATAATAATGGCAATAGCCAAATCAAATGCTGAAAATAATAGCTTCCCCAAACAGTTGTGTAGTAAAATAATTGGTAAATTATTTACCAAATATTTTATATTTGGTATATTAAGTAACATGGATATTAATGGAGTGCGCTTCAGTGCATTTGAAGTCAAACACTCCCGAAACTTCATGAATTGGGTTTTACAAGAGTTAAGTTTTAAATTTTTTAAATTTTTTATAATACATGCAGCATATTTTAAGCCTTCAACGCGACATGTAAGTATAAGCTCAGGATATCTTTTAAAGCGTGATTTTGCTTTATTAACTGCATCCGTCACTCTTTTCTTCCAGCTCCTCTTGATCTGTAAAAATAAAAATTTAAAACCTAGATTTTTAAAATAGAAAGTAAACTATTAATTTACAATAAGTTATTTTTAAACATTGCCAAAATAAAAACAAACAGTGGCAGGCTGTTTGGGACATTTTGTATCGGAATTTGGTGCAGATGGTTTTTTCAACCGACAACTAGTTGATCTGTAAATATTTTTTACACTATGCATATTTTGAGTGCATAAATTAAAAATATTAGTGCATATAAATACATATTCCTGAATTTTTTAGTGCATATTTTTCCAATATTTAGTGCATGAGTACATACTAATTTATACAATTTGTAGTGCAGGTCGCCTAATAGGTAACCTAAAAATAAAAACAATAACGTAAAAACTAAAAAGTTAAAATTGTAACAATTTACAATACAACAACAATTTTCAACATATTAGGTATGTGATTTTTATAATTTATAAGGTATTCATATTATAGTTTATTACTTAGGTATTACAAACAAGTAAATCGAAACAAAATATTAGATAGACGCCTTTATAATTTAAATAATATCCATAATTTGTTTAAATTGAAGTGGTCTGCAATAGTAACAAGTACTATATTGAGGCCAGCCTATAGTATAGGACGTTATTTATGTTAAGAGGACGTCACACCCACATTATGTGTTGTCTCCGTCTTACACACATACAACATAAACAAAACTCGTTTAACTCGCTCAATTTTGGTTTTAGAGTATAAATGCCTATTATAAAATTTAATCGTGACAATATTTTTGAGGGAAAGTCACTGTGGTTTTTTCCATCATACCCAATATAACGTTCATTATATCGTTTAGAATTAGAAAAAATTAAAAAATTTTTAAAAATACCTTTTATTTTTCAAAATTTAAATTTTTAAAAAAAACGTAACGACTTGCCCTCAGAAATATTGTCATAATTCAATTTTATTATAGGTATTTTTACTCCAGAACTAAAATTAAGCACGAATTCTGCTCAGACTGCATAAACTCGTTTTTTCTATGGCATACGTGTCAACGTATGTAAGACAGAGACAGTCTTGTTAAGTATTCGAATACTTGTATTTAAATACTTAAAAAATACTTTTTATTTGTATTTTAGATTTTGAGCGAAGCGATGAATGTATTGATTTTACAATGATGTGTGTTTTTTTTTATTTTTTATTTTTTTTTATTGTTTTTTTATTTTTGTGTCTGTCATCACCTTTTAGGACAGTAAAAGTGCTTGGATTTTCTTCAATAGTAACTTTTCTGATAGGAAAGAGAATCTAGTTGGTACTTTGGGGGGTCAAAAGTAAAAATTTCCTAGTAGTTTTCACAAGCAACGTGAAAAACAAAAGAAAAATTAAGGAAAAACGGGAATTTTTACGCAAAATCTGTTTTCGAGAAAATCGATTTTGGTTTTTGGTGTAACTCTAAAACAAATGACCGTAAGGAAATGAAATTTTCACTGAATGTTTAGATTAGCATTTTCTATACACCATAAAATTTACAAAATATTTTGACTCTTTTTGAGCTGTTTACGGCCATTGTCAGTTTTCAATTTTTTTAGTTTTTTTTTCTATAAATATCAATAAAATTTTATCTGTTGAGTAAAAAAGCTTGAAAATTTAATAGAAGGCTCCTAGGTTATTGTTTCAAAGGCAGATGAAAAAAATTAAAAATCCTTGGTCACAGTTTTTATTTATAAGCATTTAAAGTTCAAATTTTGACAAAATACGGAAAAATCACGAAAAATAGCAAATTATTTTGAGTTGAGAATTCATAAAAATTTTTCTTTTTAAATCTAAGATTTGAAAATGTAATATAAGATTACTCATAAGTTTGTCTACCTTTATCAAAAAAAAAAATGTCTAGAAGAAACATAAATTAAATTTTTATGAGCGTCTGAAATTTATATTTTCTACAACATTTGATATTTACTCGAATTCTCATGTAACAATTTTCTTATTTTATTGTAATTAAAAAACGAATGACTGTAGATACTTGAAAATTTCACTGAATGTTTATATTAGCATTTTCTATACACCATAAAATGTTGAAAATATTTTGACTCTTTTTGAGCTGTTTACGGACATTGTCATTTTTCAATTTTTTTAGTTTTTTTTTTCTATAAATATCAATAAATTTTTATTTGTTGGGTAAAAAAGCGTGAGAATTTAATATAAGGCTCCTGATATATCGTTCTAATAGCAGTTGAAAAATATTAAAAATACATAGGTACAATTTTTTTTATAAGCATGTAAAGTTCAAATGTTGACAACATTTATCAAATTTATAATTTATTAATTATTTTGTAGTTAAAAATGTATAAAATGTTTAACTTTTATGGCTAAGGATTGACAATTTAAAACAAGGCTCCACGTAAATAGGTTATATATAAATTACTTTATTCACAATAATATCATCTAATATACTTGGTAATATCATAGGTTGGCTGACCATTTTCGCTCAGAATCGTTTTTCTTATACAATGATATTATATCATTGAATTCAAATTTAACACCATCCATTAGAGTGACCCACTTGTAACCTACTGTACAGCAGAGCGACACCCACTTATCCACCTTTTTATTCTAGAATACTAAATACTTTTTTTAATTCTCGTGGTCTAATCCAAATTCTAATTACTAATATTTTGGAATGCACTATTTTAAACTATTTTTCTACAATATTATTTTAAAATTTTTCTAACTTCTGATAATTTATAAATAAGGTTTCACCAAAATACAAGCAGATATCAGAACGACTACAAAAACTGAAACCCCTGTCGGCTCCGTACTCCCATATTATACCACAAGAGTACAAGACACTGACCACCACTGGTTGGATTGGCATTTATCTTGATCCTTTAAATATCTTTCTTCTTATTTAATGGGTGGTGCTATGGAAGTAGTTTATAATTTAAATACAAGTTTTGGTATTAATGTTATTGAACTTTTTTCTATCATATTTATTTTAATTTGTACAATCTGTATAAAATATTTTTACAATAAGCACAATAAATGGAGGAATACATAAGAAAGATTGGTTGGCTTGATTAAAGAAACTATTCAATAATAGTACTTCATGGCATGGGTAGTATTAGTTAGTCAGCTTGTTATTGAATTAATTTGATTATTCATTATTAATAATTCATTTATTGAACTTAAAAAAAAGTATTTTGATTACTTTTAAGAGGTATTTGTATTTATATTTAAATACTTTTAAAAGAAAGTATTTGTATACGTATTTTAAATACAAATTACACCAAGTATTTAAATACGTATTCTGAATACATTTGAAAAGTATTCTTAACAAGACTGGACGGAGACAATATATGCATTTTTATACTATATAGTTGACGATTCGGACAAAATAATCTGTCCAACACCACTACGAACAGTGAACAAATGGCACGACACTGTAGTTTACTCTCCCGCTATGCTTGGGAGTGGTGTTAGGCGGGATGGGGGGTCGGGGACCGAGTCACACGGTAAAGGCCGGTCTCACATATATCTATTTTGTCTTTTGTATATTTTGTATTTTGTCTGTGGCGTACACACCCACCAACATAATTACATACGGGTTACCAGTTACACCGTTACACCATACCGTTAATTTGTTTTTACTATCAAAACTCATAAGTATTACGCTGTTGTAAACTTGTACCTATAATACCTAATAATAAATATAAATAGTAAATATAAATATAAATAGTATAACACCTTCTACACAAAGTCACTATGTAGAAATATTAAAATATATTATCCATTTATACATATATATTATTACCAAAAGGATGCCAAATAAGTTACATTGTATATTTTTTGTGTACATAAGTGCTTTTGAGTCAAAAACCTATGACCACACCTTCAAAATGACTTTTGACAGTATTTAATTATTAAACTTTGAGCCGAATAACTGAATATATAATATATAGCAGCGTTTCCCAAACCATTCTATATTATATAGAATTGAGATGCTGGTATTTGATGAATGAAGTTTTTTGTTATTTGTATTCATTACATTCGATATTATATAATGCCCCTATAGGTAACTATACAGTCATTATTTGTTGGTTTTTTTAAAAGAAAATAATGTATGAAAAAAAAATAACATAAGACCTAGTATGCAAATTAATTAATTTATAATTCAGGTTTTATATTTTAGCTATAACTATATTCAGTACTTCATTCTTTATGACTTAATGGAAGGTGTAATTCGTGTACAATAATTGAATATTATATTTTTCTAACATGGAATGTAGGAAACTGTATAGTATAGGTACTTAGACAGTTGGCGGGGAACATTTGGCTACAAATAGACACAACGTTCTACGATTGTACACATAGAATAAAATATATTTGTGTACAAACTACAAACCATAAAAGAAAGCAAAAACGAAAATAAAGTTTTATGATTGTTATATGTCAATACATGTTTAATTTAATACATGACGTTCAAAATATTTTGATATAATAATAGGTATTTAATAATAGTTGTATACTTTTTTTTTATATTAACTTAATATAAATATATAATACATATTGATCAACATATTTTTTGATTAATATTGCTCAAAGTTTTAACTTAACTATTTAAAGTGAACCTTTCTTCTGGGTAACGCTAATATATGCTCTAAAATATAGTGATAACGAACCTTTAAAAACTTTTAACTAACTGTGGTACTTTTTCAAAAACATGATGTAGCCATGTAATTTAGGTAAGTACCTAAATGGTGTATTTATTTTTTGTGTCTGATGAAAATGTCTACATAAACGTGTTTACGTGTGTACCGATCGTTATCCTAATTCACAGGTAAAAATATCGTGTGTTAAAATGTTGTAAAATATCTATGTTCCCAAGTGGTTTACAGTACACAGGTACCTGGGGACAACCAAAGAGTAAACTCGCCTGGATATTTTAACAGGTAGGTAACACAAAGGGGTCGATGTAGTATTGTACAGAGATTATCAAACTGCATTCCTTACATACCTACCTATACCTACCTATATCAACATTTTCAGTTAACACAAGAAACGTTTGAATTAAACTCTATCCCATCTATTTCGTTATATAACGATAAGATGTAACTAAGTTAGAAATAAATGTAAATAATAAATAGTGATGATCAAAATTGGTCTTGGTCTTGCGGTCTTGCAAGACTCTTGCTGCAAGACTAAGACCAAGACCAAGACCAAGATGGTACTGGTCTAGCAAGGCCAAGGCTAAGATTAGGCTTGCAAGAACAAGACCAAACCAATACCGAGGCTACAAGACCAAGACCATCACTGCAAGACTCTTGCAGTCTTGCAAATCTTTTTTTCCCCGAAAACACATTAATGTATCTAGATTTCATTAACTAATAATTTATAACGAAAATAATAAGAAATTATTTGTACCTATTGTTATTAAATTTAATCAGTGTTGAGGAAATGGTAAATTCGGAATTATTGAAAAAAGATTAGGAATAATTGGAATTAATGTTACAAAATAACAACTTGTTTTATACTAATTAGCAATTACTGAAAAATGATTTTATTTTCTTAAAATCGATATGATGGTTTAGTGCCAATATATTATATTAATAGAAACTTAAACATTTATTACTACTGTACTGGACACTGGTGAATAAAAGTTTAATTATAATTTATAAATAATAAAAATTATTATCATTACCTAAATGGCTAAACAAATATAATGATTAAGCAATTTAATATTTGAAACAAACCATATACTTTATTTTAATATTATTATTTGTTAAAGTGAATATTAAAAAAACCAAAAATTTAATTTTTATAAATATTATAATGTTCAATAATTAGTAATTAGTAATAACCTATTAATATTTATTATAAATGTAATAGGAACTTACAAAGTTAATTATACTGGTAAATTGATTCATCAAATACAAATACAAGTAAAATAATATAAGCATAACTTTAAATGCAAAGTTTTAAACGAGTATAATAAAAACTAAATTGTTTTGACTTGTTTTATGTTAATGTTTGAATTTTAATATACTATATAATATACTGGACTTAAGTTTCATCTTAGAGATTCATAGTAAAAAACCAACACACAGCTATAACAGGTATTTATTTTTTTTTTTTATAAATTTTGTAAAAAATAGCAAGAGTCTTGCGCAAGACCAAGACCAAGACCAAGACCAAGATTTTGAAAGTCTTGGTCTTGGTCTTGTTTTCATCATCACTAATAATAAATATATATTTGTACTTTGTTAATTTAAAATAACAACAATGTAATAAGTATATAATTAATTTTGAAAAAATACTCATTTTTTTATTCATTTTGAAAAACAAACGTATTATTATATTGTCATATAATATATTTTTATTTTTAAATTGAAACATTATATTATATTATTAAAAACAATATTAGTACACTTTAGATACTAAAAATATAAATTATTCAGCTGACCGTCGACTAACTTTTGTTAGTAAAAAAGTTTGATATAATGATCGGAATAAGTACATTTCGAACATTACCTCTTTTGAGCCCGAGAGCAATTTAAATATAACTTTTTGAGTCTCAAGTACAAATTGTCACAAAAATAAGTTCTATGATTAACTTTACCCTGATATTATACAATCCAGAGGTACACAAGCTGCACGAAATAAGAGTATCGTAAAGTATGTGAAGGAATTCTGATTGCTGACTGTATATGAAACATAAATATTATGTTG
The DNA here is from genome assembly GCF_019925205.1 of Metopolophium dirhodum. Lineage (NCBI taxonomy): Eukaryota > Metazoa > Arthropoda > Insecta > Hemiptera > Aphididae > Metopolophium > Metopolophium dirhodum. Next base: position 59,957,548 of record NC_083560.1, on the reverse strand, counting down.
GTGTATAATTACGTAATTATTTCGTTTCAATACTTTACCAACTATTATTAGTGATTTATTATAATTTTATATTTACTCAATGTATTAATAATTTAATTCAAATTTATATGATTAGGTATATGTAAGTAAATTAAATGTGTAACGTTAATTTAACCCCCACGATTTAAATCGATAAAATACCTAATAACGTGTTACCCAACTTGAACACAGGTATAAGTGTACAACACACAATATAACATACTTATATATATAATATAGCCAATATAGGTATAAGGTACCGTTAAAATTAAGTTTAAAAATAAATAATTGTATGATACCTAGGTACCTACACTATATAAGATTTAAAAAAAAAATTTTTTAAAAAATTAATATATTATTATGCATTAATACTTGGGATATTTGTAACTTGTCTCTGGAAAATTTTTAGTTCACCACGCTACTGTTTCACAATATAAATCATACAGTACAGATATAATTCAACATTATTGTATTTATTGATAATATTTAGTATTATATCAAAATAATCAAAATATAATTGAAAAAAGGTGGGAAAGTGGGTGTCGCTCTGCTGTACAGTAGATTACAAGTGGATTTTAATGGATGGTGTTAAATTTGAATTCAATAATATAATTGCATAAGAAAAACGATTCTGAGCGAAGACGGTCAGTCAGCTTATGATATTACTATAATATTAGTATATTTTATGATATAATTGTTAATAAAGTAATTTATATATAACCTATTTACGTGGAACCTTGTTTTAAATTTTAATCTTTAGCTATTAAAGTTGACTACAAAATAATTATTAAATTTTTAATCAAATTGTTCATGACACTGCAGTAACAGAATAATTCCCAGTCACATATTTCCTTGGATGAATGGTGTTTAAGTATCTGAAGCAGTACATTTGTTTTAGATTCTGAGTGCTCTGGAGCGATGAATGTATTAGTTTTACGATATGTGTTTTTAATTTTTTAATTAAATTATTAAATTTTCTCATCACCTTTTAGAACAGTAAAAATGCTTATATTTTCTTCAACAGTATCTTTTCTAATAGGAAAGTGAATCTAGTTGGACAAAGCTGTTTGCGGACATTTTCAATTTACAATTTTTTTATATTTTTTTTCTATGAATGTCAATTTTATTTGTTAGGTAAAATCGCTTGAAATTGTAATACAAGGGTCCTAATATATTGTTATAAGGACAGTTGAAAAATATTAAAAATACATAGTCAACATTTTTTTTAATAAGAATTTAAAGTTCAAATTTAGACAAAATACGTAAAAATCAGGAAAATGTGCAAATTATTTTTGAATTAAAATGCTAAGATTTAAAAATTGAATACAGGATTCCTCATAAGTTGTTCTACCTCAATCAAAAAAAAAAATGTTTACCTGAAAGTCAAATTAAATTTGTATGGACGTTTGAGTTTTACAAGATAGAATATACAGTCGATTTTATTGATATTTATAGAAAAAAAAAATTAAAAAAATTAAAAACTGACTATGTTCGTAAACAGTTCAAAAAGAGTCAAATTATTTTCAAAATGTTATGGTGTATAGAAAATGCTAATATAAACATTCAGTGAAATTTTCAAGTATCTACAGTCATTCGTTTTTTAATTACAACAAAATAAGGAAAATCGTTGCATGAAAAATCGAGTGAATATCAAATGTTGTAAAAATATGAATTTCAAACGCTCATAAAAATTTAATTTGACTTTCTTCTAGGAACTTTTTTTTGATAAAGGTAGACAAACTTATGAGGAATCTTGTATATTACATTTTAAAAATCTTAGATTTAAAAAGGAAACTTTTTATGAATTTTAACTCCAAATATTTTGCAAATTTTTGTCATTTGTACGTATTTAGTTAATTTTAGATTCTGAGTGAAACGATGAATGTATTGATTTTACAATGATGTGTGTTTTTTTTTTATTTTTTTTTTTTTTTATTTTTTTATTTTTGTGTCTGTGTACACGATAAGTAGTCGAAATAATGCTTCGATTTTCGACTTCAGTATCTTGTTCGATGGGAAAGTGAATATCGTTGGTGCATTGGGGAGGTCAAAATTTTAATTTCCCAGTAGTTTTCAAAAGCGATGTGAAAAACAAAAGAAAAATTAAGGAAAAACGGGAATTTTTACGCAAAATCGATTTTTAACAAAATCGATTTTGGTTATTGGTGTAACTCTAAAACAAATGACCGTAGATGCATGAAATTTTCACTGGTTGTTTATATTAGCATTTTCTATACACCATAAAATTTTCCAAATATTTTGACTCTTTTTGAGCTGTTTACAGCCATTGTCAGTTTTCAATTTTTTTTAGTTTTTTTTTCTATAAATATCAATAAAATTTTATCTATTGAGTAAAAAAGCTTGAAAATTTAATAGAAGGCTCCTAGTTTATTGTTTCAAAGGCAGATGAAAAAAATTAAAAATCCTTAGTCACAGTTTTTAATTATAAGCATTTAAAGTTCAAATTTTGACAAAATACGGGAAAAATCACGAAAAATAGCAAATTATTTTGATGAGAATTCATAAAAATTTTTCTTTTTAAATCTAAGATTTGAAAATGTAATATAAGATTACTCATAAGTTTGTCTACCTTTATCAAAAAAAAAATGTCTAGAAGAAACTTAAATTAAATTTTTATGAGCGTCTGAAATTTATATTTTTACAACATTTGATATTTACTCGATTTCTCATGTAACGATTTTTTTATTTTATTGTAATTAAAAAACGAATGACTGTAGATACTTGAAAATTTCACTGAATGTTTATATTAGCATTTTCTATACACCATACAATTTTGAAAATATTTTGACTCTATTTGAGCTGTTTACGGACATTGTCAGTTTTCAATTTTTTTAGTTTTTTTTTCTATAAATATCAATAAATTTTTATTTGTTGGGTAAAAAAGCGTGAAAATTTAATATTAGACTCCTGATATATCGTTTTAATAGCAGTTGAAAAATATTAAAAATACATTTGCACAATTTTTTTTTATAAGCATTTAAAGTTCAAATTTTGACAACATTTATCAAATTTATAATTTATTAATTATTTTGTAGTTAAAAATGTATAAAATGTTTAACTTTTATGGCTAAGGATTGAAAATTTAAAACAAGGCTCCACGTTAATAGGTTATATATAAATTACTTTATTCACAATAATATCATCAAATATACTTGGTAATATCATAGGGTGACTGACCGTTTTCGCTCAGAATCGTTTTTCTTATACAATGATATTATATCATTGAATTCAAATTTAACACTATCCATTACAGTGACCCACTTGTAACCTACCGTACAGCAGAGCGACATCCACTTATCCACCTTTTTTTGAACTTAAAATGTTTATAAAAAAAAATTGTATCTGGATTTATAATTGTTTTTGAACTATATTAAACTAGGAGCATTCTATTAAATTTTTAAGCTTTTTAACCAACAAATAAAATTGTATTGATATTTATAGAAAAAAAACTAAAAAAAATGGAAACTGAAAATGTCCGTAAAAAGCTCAAAATAAGTGAAAATATTTGGAAAATGTTATGTTGTATAGAAAATGTTAATGTCAGCATTCAGGCAAAATGTCATGTACCTACGGTCATTAGTTTTAGAGTTACACCAAAAACCAAAAATCAAAACAGATTTTGCGTAATAATCCCCGTTATTAGAATTAAGAATTCCTGTTATTTCTTTACTTTTGACCCCCTGAAGTACCAACTAGATTCACTTTTCTATCAGAAAAGATACTATTGAAGAAAATCTATGCATTTTTACTGTCCTAAAAGGTGATGACAGACAAAAATAAAAATAAAAATAAAAAAAACACACATCATTGTAAAATCAATACATTCATCGTTCCACTGGGAATCTAAAAGACGGATAAGTTGGTATAGCTCTGCAGTTCAGTAGTTGTCAAGCATGTTGTAATAAATGTGTTATATTTGTATTCAATGATAAATCATAGCATACTAAACGATTCTGAGCGGAGACGTTGTGTCAGCCTACTGCCTAGCATATTTGTATAAATAATCAAATTTAATAGTTAAAAAAAAATTAATAAAAATCGAAAATATCTCATGGTTATAATAAATAGTGTAACTTTCCGTTAAGGTTTTTTTTTTAATAAAGATAGTGTAGCTTGTTGGGTACCTTTTATTAAAATGTCTAATGTTAGCTATGAAAAGAAAAACTTTTATGAATTTCTAACTGAAAAATAATTTACAAAATTTAAAATTCTGATGGCTATAAATAGCTCATAAAGTGTCAAAATTGTTTGAAAATTTGACCATGTATAGAAATTGGTCATTTTAAAATTTAGAGAAAAATTACAAGTATCTAGGATTAGGTTTTTTAATTACAACAAAATATCAAAAATTGATAGATGAGAATTCGTTAATTTATACCAATAAAAATCCAACATCTGAAATATTTTAAATTTAAAAACTCATGAAAAAATTAGTATCATTTTCCAGTAAACTTTGTAGGGAATCTTCTATCAAAATTTCTAATGTTAGCTATATGAAAGAAAATTTTTTTATGACTTTATAAGTATAAAAAAGCTTGATAAATTTGGATATTTTGATGACTTTTGTTAACATTTGAACTTTAAATGCATATAAAAATAAATGTGCTTTGTATCTTTAATTTTTAAATTACATTAATGAAACTTATAAGGTTTATTTCGGTTTCAAGCCCTGCCCATTAAAGGTTATGAAGTTAAAAATAAAATATATATACAAAATTAAACATACTACTATTATTATAGAAGAGAAACGTCACAGCGTTTTTATTATTTTGACAAAATTATTGTGGAGAAATTATAATATAAACTTTAACTTCAATAATTTCGTGCGTTTTCAAATCCTTAAAAACTAATACTGAGACTAGTTTAAATAACAAGAAGAACGTTGAGTCACAGACAACATTCTTCTCAATATGATGTTAAAATTGGGTGGAGCCAACACGGACTCTATACCTACCTAACATTGGCGTATTGGCGTAGCCACTAGCCAGGATTTCTAAAAGAAGAGGCGAAGGGCAATAAAATAATCTTATACAAATTAAATTTGTATTATTTTCATAATATAAAAAAAATAGAGATAATTCGTATACGGTATAGGTACCTATTATAATATGACCACATATAAATACATAATTATTATACTAAATACAATCCTGCTGAAATGAATTAAATATTTAACAACTTTTTATTTATAATAATTTATTGACAACAATTTAATAAATATAAGAAAAATATTTTTAATATTAGGTATTATTAATGTCCAATTTACCACAATCATCTTCTTAGCCACTAGGAAGCCTTACTTTGATAATATTGAATAAGCTTAAAACAAAATGTAAGAAATGTTTGGGAGGCTTAGCCCCTAAAGCCCCCCTATTTGCGTCTATGGATACAACGATTTTTCAAATGATCCATTCATCTGACGACCATTCTTATAAGTGTTAAAAGAAAACGAATTTCTTAATAATATTGTTGAAAAATAATGTAAAATTATTAGATTCTGAGCGAAGCCTATTGATTTTATAACGATGTGTGTGTGTGTGTGTGTGTGTGTGTGTGTTTTTAAACATATATTTTGTGCTGGAAACGTTTTTTGTTTCTGACCGATTTTTCTTAAGGTTTTCGTTGTCATGGTTACTTTAATAACAAAAACGTATTTATGATCCATAGATTTTCCTTGTAGAGAAAAAATATAATATTATTATAGTCGGGAGTAGCGCGCAACGGTTCTTTTTTCTATAAAATATGTAAAAATTAATCTTAGGTCAATACTCAAAATGCTTGAAAATTTAATACAAGGTTCCTCATACGTTGTTACATTTAATTGTATTTTAAAAATACTTTGGAACGATTTTTTTTACTTTTACTTCCTTTTTTTCTGGATTTCATTCGTTGTTGTTGGAACGTTGCTGGAACGTTGCAGGGACTTTGTAGAAATTGTAGACAGCGAATGGTCAGAACACATGTAACAGGAGCGTATGCCGTGACGTGACGGTCTCGGCTGTCGCAGTCACTGGCACCGACGCCGCCGCTCCGAGCCGCTTCCGAAATCGAAGAACAGTAGCGACTAGCGCGTGCGACCCTGGTACTCTGATACCCAGATGAAGTAGAACCTTTAGCTTACACACTGAGCGGTTTGTCCGCGCGCGGTCGCGGTTTTTATTCACGGCAGATAACCGCCGACAATAATAAACATTATTCAATCGTCGTCATATTCATACGGGCGAAACTCCGCCGGCGCGGACGACCGCTCTTGTTTAATTTTACGGACGGTCGACCGCTACCGCTCGCTAAAATAAAATGAAACTGGATTTCCAATTGCTACCTATATTCATACGAAACGGATTGTCCGCCAACCGCCGCGGTTTTTTCTAGCGGATTTGTCGTTTACGAATATTCAGTTGACGTGTGTGCACTTAAAATTTTTACTTTGGTGATTTTTAATATTTCAGCCGTTATTAATTAATATTTTAATACGTAGATTTTTCGACCTATAAATTAACGGTTTCTTATCAAACGATATTCTTGTTTTGTTGTAATTCAAAAATGAATAACCGTTGATACTAGTGATGATCAAAACAAGACCAAGACAAAGACTTTCAAAACCTTAATATTGGTCTTGGTCTTGGTCTTGCTATTTTTATAAAATGTATAAAAAAAAAAACTAAATACCTGTTATAGCTGTGTGTTGGTTTTTTACTATGAATCTCTAAGATGAAACTTAAGTCCAATATATTATATAGTATATTAAAATTCAAACATTAACATAAAACAAGTCAAACAATTTAGTTTTTATTATACTCGTTTAAAACTTTGCATTTAAAGTTATTCTTATATTATTTTACTTGTATTTGTATTTGATGAATCAATTTACCAGCATAATTAACTTTGTAAGTTCCTCTTACATTTATAATAAATATTAATAGGTTATTACTAATTACTAATTATTGACCAATATAATATTTATAAAAATTAAATTGTTTGGTTTTTTTAATGTTCACTATAACAAATAATAATATTAAAATAAAGTATATGGTTTGTTTCAAATATTAAATTGCTTAATAATTATATTTGTTTAGCCATTTAGGTAATGATAATATTTATTATTTATAAATAATTATAATTAAACTTTTATTCACCAGTGTCCAGTACAGTAGTAATAAATTTTTAAGTTTCCTTTAATATAATATATTGGCAATAAACCATCATATCGATTTTGAGAAAATAAAATCATTTTTCAGTAATTGCTAATTAATATAAAACAAGTTGTTATTTTGTAATATTAATTCCAATTATTTCTAATCTTTTTTCAATAATTCCGAATTCACCATTTCCTCGATGCTGATTAAATTACATAACAATAGGTACAAATAATTTCTTATTATATTCGTTATAAATCATTAGTTAATGAAATCTAGATACATTAATATGTTTTCGGGGAAAAAAAAATGTGCAAGACTGCAAGAGTCTTGCAGTGATGGTCTTGTTTTGGTCTTGCAGGTCTTGTAGCTTCGGTATTTGTTTGGTCTTGTTCTTGCAAGCCTTATCTTAGTCTTGGTCTTGCTAGACCAGTACCCAGCTCTTGGTCTTGGTCTTGGTCTTGCAGCAAGACCAAGACCAATTTTGATCATCATTAGTAGATACTCGGAGTAGCTGACGATTATCACAGATAATGTACAATAATTATAAATTTGTTAGGTAGCCAGGTAAGTACATAATATTATCTATGACGATTATCATTATTTTACTAATAAAATATAGTATATAGTTACATGACTATATATTATTATATACAATATACTATAGCTATAAGAGTATAAACTTTTTTTTCAAAGTCTATGGACGTACTGATATAAAATCGATTATAAAAAAAAATACGGCCTATGGAGGGGGGAAATGGCCCTCTGACACCCCCGACTACGTCACTGCCTTTCTTCAAAAGAGGAGCCATAGTTATTTTACGAGTAATAATCTGTGTGTTTTCTTATTTTGATTCACGTAATTTAAGTACATACTTGTGTGTCACATATCCTACTACAGAAATACTGCAGACTTTAGGCAGCTGCGAGCCAGGTAACACAAATACACCTACATTACGGATTGTGTATTTGATCAAACTCTCGAATACATGATTTCAAGATCCAGTGTTTGGAAGAACGATAAAATGAACGAGTTCTTTTTTTTCAAAGAAAAATGACAAAATTGTTCGTTCCTTTCTAGTTCCAATAATTTACACAAGTCACAAATATGTAAATAATTTAAATTAAGATATATTTGTTTTAATGTGTATAATGTATATTGCCAATTATTGATCGTTATAGAGTATCAACGTTAATCGTTACTCATTAGTCATTAGTCACAAAATAAATATTTCTCATAAGTTATAATTTATATAGATATGAGTACCTATATAAAATCTAATTATTTACAACAATAAACGATAAGATAGTCGACACGCGTCGGCCAACAATTTAATTTCGAAGAAAAACTCAAAATAGAATTATAAAATATGTACCTACTTGTAGGTATATATTATAATTAAAAATTAAAGAGGTATGCATAATATGAAAATAAAACATTAAATAAGAAATAAGAAAGATTAAATAAGAATTTTTATTTTATTTAGAACTAAAAAAGAAACTTGTTCATTTTCTAAAGGAACAAATTTTTGTTTTATGAGGAACTTGTCAAACACTGTCAGATAAGTTCCCTCTGAACATCTATAGAGGAATCGTACCTATTGGTAATTTTAATATATATTTTGTATCTAATAATATTGTGCAGCACTAATTAATGTATAAGGGAAACATTCATGTTTAACCATAACTCACAAGCACTTTAAGGGGATTCGATACCGTGATTTTCTGTTTTTGTCTAACACACGCGCGACATAGTATTTTAGACGTGTTTTTTGATTAACATTCCAATTGATCTATTGAAGCAATAAGAATTCTGAAAACCGATTTGAATTCGTCGTCAAGTCTACTTGAAATCGACTTTCCCACATTTTTGATATTATCCCCCAAATTCCAGAAAACGTCATATGAAAAATGAGTATTTAAACAGTTTTTTATTTCAATTTTTGGAGAAGCTAAAATCAAAAAAGGTGTGTAAGTGGATGTCACCTTGCTGTAGAGTAGGTTACAAGTGGGTCACTGTAATTGATGGTGTTAAATTTGAATTCAATGATATAATATCATTGTATAAGAAAAACGATTCTGAGCGAAAACGGTCAGTCAGCCTATGGTATTACTAATATATTTGATGATATTATTGTGAATAAAGTAATTTATATATAACCTATTTACGTGGAACCTTGTTTTAAATTCAATCCTAAGCTATAAAATTTGAACATAAAATTTTTAACTATAAAATAATTATTAAATTTTAAATTTGATACATTTTGTCAAAATTCAAACTTTAAATGCTTATAAAAAAAAATTGTGCCTTTGTATTTTTAATATTTTTCAACTACTATTGTAAAAATATATCAGGAGCATGGCATTTAATTTTCACGCTTTTTTACACAATAAATAAAATGTTATTGATATTTATAGGAAAAGAAAAAAATAAATTGAAAACTGACAATGTCCATAAGCAGCTCAACAAAAGTCAAAATGGGGGACTGAGTGGCCGAGCGGACTAAGGCGTTGGCTGCGACGCAGTCGACCCGAGTTCAATTCCTCGGCCATTGGCGGCATTTTTCTTCGAACAAGTCACGGTGTCCGGAGAACAAGTGCCGCCATCCCCCACCCGGGCATGGCAGATACCTACGGGTGCCCACTTGAAAATCTGCCAAAATCAACACACACATGTTTACCAACCAACAGTATCCTCCCCTACAAATAAGCAAACAAACAGCTAATGGCCATAGTTGCCGAGCTTAATGACCAAATAAAAAAAAAAAAAGTCAAAATATTTTTAAAATGTTATTGTATATAGCAAATGAAAATATGAACATTCAGTAAAATTTTCATGTATCTACAGTTATTTGTTTTTGAATAGTGATGGGCAAAATTATCTAGGTCTTGCAGTCTTGGTCTTGCAGCAAGACCAAGACCAAAACAAGACCCACACTGCAAGAGTCTTGCAGTCTTGCAATATTTATTGTAATTTTTTTTTTGAAAATGTTCTCAGAAAACACGTAATTTAGTGTAGGTAAATGAAATAATTAATTAGGTATATAATAAAATTGTAATATTGCATTTGACGTACAACACGTTCCAGGAATTGAGGAAATAACAAATTATTGAATTATTAAAAACAATATAAGAAATAATTGGGTACCACCATAGACATATAATATATATATGAATATATATGTCTATAGATACCAGTATAAAGTGGTTTTTTGTAACAAATAGCAATACAGAAATTTAATTGAATTATTTTTAGATGCCAAATATGACACAAACGTTGATGTGCGAGCTGTGAGCACATACAAATATTATAATAATAACACCAGTCACCAATACGGGTGATACGGTATATCGTATATAATATATAAACAGCAATATTTATTTAGGGCTGTAAATACCTGTCTATTGAATATAATACTAAGTAAATAATTAAAGTTGGTACTTGGAGTATTATTATTATATTGTACGCATCTATTTCGTTTGCTATTCATGTAATACTGTCAAATTGTATATTGTGTATAGGTACTAACGTTTATACTCGATTCATGATTATCGTATTTGCGCCGCTAACGTTTAAACATGTATTATATTATTTATTAAAATGAGTGTAAACGATAATACTGATACGATCATAAAAAATCTAGATTCAACATCCCATAGTAAATTTTGTGACTTTTTTGAAATCAGCAGTAGTAGTAACAATCAGATTTCTGGCAAGTGTAAATTGTGCGGAAGAAACAAGAAGACAGTTCATTTTCAAATAAAGAATAGAAATACTTCAGGTTTAAAAAACATTTGGTCCAGCACATAGAAAAGAGGCACAAATACTTTTTATAAACATTAAACATATAAATATTTTTTGTCGAGAGTTGGCTTGCAGGTTTAATCCAAGGGATCACATAGCTGCAAAATCTGGATTGACTATTGACTTGAGGGAATAGAAAATTACAAAATCAATTTATAAAAGGTGTATTAATATTATTATGAAAACAATAAACATAATAATTATTTAAAAATAAGTGCAAAATGAAATAACTGTTCATGTTTGAACTTGGAATTATATATTTATATATATACATAATCTCTCTCTCTCTCCCTCTATATATATATATTGTACAATATAGTTATACCTTAGAGATAATAAACAATTAACAAATTCTACAAACTCATAGCATAAATAGAGATCTTTTTTTTTAAATATTGCAAGAGTCTTGCAGCAAGACCAACACTTGAAGTGCAGGACCAAGACCAAGATCAAGACTGCCATAGTCACTATTTTTGAATAACAATAAAATTACAAAACCGCTACATGAGAAATCGAGTGAATATCCAATATTGTGAAATATGAACTTCAAACGCTCGTAAAAATTTAATTTGACTTTCTTATAGACATTTTTTTTTGATTAAGGTAGATAATCTTATAAGGAATCTTGTATTACCTTTTTAAATCTTAGATTTAAAAAGAAAAATTTTTATTAATTCTTAACTCAAAATAATTTGGTAATTTTCGTGATTTTTTCATATTTTGTCAATTTTTGAAACTTATAAAAAAATTGGAAACTAAAAATGTTCCTAATTAGTTCTAAACAAATAAAAATATTTTGAAAATTTTATCTTGTATAGAAAATGCTAATATAAATGACCAGTGAAAATTTCATGTGTTCATTTGTTCATTTGTTCATAAGTTCATTTGTTTTAGAGTTACGCCAAAAACTAAATCGATTTTGTGGAAAACCGATTTTGCGTTAAAATTCCCATTTTCCCTTAATTTTTATATTATTATTCCCGGCGCTTTTGAAAACTATTGGAAATTTTAAATTTTGACCTCAATGCACCACCGATATTCACTTTCCCATCGAAGTTGAAAATCCAATCATTATTTCGACTACTTATCGTGTACACAGACACAAAAAAAAAAACACACATCATTGTAAAATCAATACATTCATCGTTCCATTCAGAACCTAAAATCAAAATTGTGAGAAAAATAATTTCAAGTAGACTTGACGACGAATTCAAACCTGTTTTCAGAATTCTTATCACTTTATTAGATCAATTGATATGTTTGGCAAAGAATCCGTAAATCCTATGTCGCGCGTGTGTTAGACAAAAACAGAAAATCACGGTATGGAATCCCCTTAAGGTGAAATATGAATAATTATGTTTATCGTATAATATGGTGTACCGTGTACCTAATACAAAATCACGAATCGAATGGATGTCGGACGAACGCATACGTACCTATTAAGAGGACGCCACACCTCATGTGTTGTCTCCGTCTTACAAATGTAAAATTAGGGGCTATACAAATTAGAAAATATATATAAAGAAAGTATAAATCTATAGTTAAAATAAATAGAAAAGAGAATGTTTTTGTTCCGAAAATGTTTTTAAAAAAAATGTTCGTTTATAATTTATAAAATATTAAGTAGTTCAGGGCCTGGTGAAAATTTGGGCCGATAACTTATAAATAATTTATTATTAGCCCAAAATTGGGTCGAATTTTCTGTTTCTTAAGTCCAATTGTTATTCCCAGTTCGTCTCTTTACGAACTTAAGCCCATTGCTGCATATTATTCTGATTATATTGACCTATTGGTTCCATAAAACATATTATTTTTTTAAATGTATTATTCGTTATTATTATATTTAAAGTTGTAATAAAAATATGGTAATAGAAATAAATAAAAATGTACAACTAAGGTAACAAATTGGTAACACATGGGCAGTCACGTTATTTATTTTTCAAAATTTCATTATTATGATATTACCATGTATTATTAGATATTAAATTTTTTTTATTTATTTATCATAACAAAAAATATTTACATATAGGTAATACAGTTTACAATGAAAAACTAATTTTTGATTATTTCGATTCCGATAAGCGTTGCTCGTGGTGGGGAAAAATTACAAATATGATATAATAAGTTCTAATTTTAGATTCTGAGTGAAACGATGAATGTATTGATTTTACAATGATGTGTGTTTTTTTTTTTATTTTTTTTTATTTTTTTTTATTTTTTTATTTTTGTGTCTGTGTACACGATAAGTAGTCGAAATAATGCTTCGATTTTCGACTTCAGTATCTTGTTCGATGGGAAAGTGAATATCGTTGGTGCATTGGGGAGGTCAAAATTTTAATTTCCCAGTAGTTTTCAAAAGCGATGTGAAAAACAAAAGAAAAATTAAGGAAAAACGGGAATTTTTACGCAAAATCGATTTTTAACAAAATCGATTTTGGTTATTGGTGTAACTCTAAAACAAATGACCGTAGATGCATGAAATTTTCACTGGTTGTTTATATTAGCATTTTCTATACACCATAAAATTTTCCAAATATTTTGACTCTTTTTGAGCTGTTTACAGCCATTGTCAGTTTTCAATTTTTTTAGTTTTTTTTTCTATAAATATCAATAAAATTTTATCTATTGAGTAAAAAAGCTTGAAAATTTAATAGAAGGCTCCTAGTTTATTGTTTCAAAGGCAGATGAAAAAAATTAAAAATCCTTAGTCACAGTTTTTAATTATAAGCATTTAAAGTTCAAATTTTGACAAAATACGGAAAAATCACGAAAAATAGCAAATTATTTTGATGAGAATTCATAAAAATTTTTCTTTTTAAATCTAAGATTTGAAAATGTAATATAAGATTACTCATAAGTTTGTCTACCTTTATCAAAAAAAAAATGTCTAGAAGAAACTTAAATTAAATTTTTATGAGCGTCTGAAATTTATATTTTTACAACATTTGATATTTACTCGATTTCTCATGTAACGATTTTTTTATTTTATTGTAATTAAAAAACGAATGACTGTAGATACTTGAAAATTTCACTGAATGTTTATATTAGCATTTTCTATACACCATACAATTTTGAAAATATTTTGACTCTATTTGAGCTGTTTACGGACATTGTCAGTTTTCAATTTTTTTAGTTTTTTTTTTCTATAAATATCAATAAATTTTTATTTGTTGGGTAAAAAAGCGTGAAAATTTAATATTAGACTCCTGATATATCGTTTTAATAGCAGTTGAAAAATATTAAAAATACATTTGCACAATTTTTTTTTATAAGCATTTAAAGTTCAAATTTTGACAACATTTATCAAATTTATAATTTATTAATTATTTTGTGGTTAAAAATTTATAAAATGTTTAACTTTTATGGCTAAGGATTGAAAATTTAAAACAAGGCTCCACGTTAATAGGTTATATATAAATTACTTTATTCACAATAATATCATCAAATATACTTGGTAATATCATAGGGTGACTGACCGTTTTCGCTCAGAATCGTTTTTCTTATACAATGATATTATATCATTGAATTCAAATTTAACACCATCCATTACAGTGACCCACTTGTAACCTACCGTACAGCAGAGCGACATCCACTTATCCACCTTTTTTACTGTTTGAATTATAAAACCATAAAAGTGTTTAATAATCCGGTACTCAGAAATTCTAATAAATGGTAACATCTTCATTACAAACATATGATTTAGTTAAGTTTTTATTGTTGATTCCAATGAACATTTGAATCCATAAAACAGTGATCACACTAATTGGAATTCTTTGTATGAGTCTACGTAAACGAACTTCTTTTAAGCATTAGCTTATAATAGTTATAAGCAGGGCTAGGATTTGTATGCAATAAAAAACGGTAAAATATGCATTTTATTTACCAAAATATGCAAAAATATGCATTTAAATTTTTATAAGATAAACACAAAAATATAGTTACAAAAAAAATATTTTTTGTTGAAATACATCAGTGATTATCTGTTTGTCTTTAGGGTCACGTTACCAGTTTTTCAAATTTTTCATAATTCTATAAAATTTGAAAATTAAATTTTATATTTTAGTTGCCACTTCAATTATAAGACTTTTACACTAATCTACTACCTGATACCTATTTAGGGGGGGGGGGGGGGGGGTTTGATAGGGTGTATTATATCGAAAAAAACGACTTTCTGGGAATAACGCTCAAGCTTTGTAGAATTGTCGGATTCGGATGACTTTTTTTTTTATCTGAAAGAAAAAGACTTCCTACAGCCCACACCAATCTCTGATTTTGTATTTTATTTCAAATAATTGTATTAAAAAATTTGTAAAAAAAATGCTTTTTATCTTGTATTTTTTTAGACATATTATAAAGTTTGAGAATGAAATATTGAAAAACAGAGATCGATGCGGGCTGTAGAATATTTCTCTCTAGCAATTAAATAAAAAATTATGAAATTTGGTTGATTCTATAAGGTGGTATCATTATTCCCGCAGAATATATTTTTGAGGACAAAATGGCATCGGCATCGGGCGCCTTAATATAATATAATTGAGAAAAAAAAATAATTTAGAAATAAATTTTATAATTCACATTCACTACGAGTGTTACATGCTACGTTCACATATTTTTTCAAATTTTCGAAAATGAATGTCAAATTATTTAATCTTTTATCGCATACCTATTGTACCATAGGATTGTATTTATAAAAATAAAATTTATGTTTGACAAAAAACCAAGTATTATAAAATTTACTATAAAACATTTATTTTTCGCATTCTTATAATCAAAATGTACAATAATATTCATTTTATTCAATAAATGCAATAATATGCATTTCATCCAAAATATGCAAAAACATGCAAAATAAAAATACCACCATTTATCTCATCATGAGGTGATTCGTGGACATTACTGACAAAATCAATAATCAGAAGTCTCAAAAAAAATATGCTTTTGCATATAAATCCTAACCCTGGTTATAAGTACTTATAACTTATAACTGATGTGGTGTGGCTCACGCGACTATACTGAAAATTTACTTCAAACGAATCCACCTATTCTTCAAAATTAAAAAAAATACTAAAGTCTATGTTATAAAATTGTAATGGCATTCGTTGGTTATACAATGTTTATTTAATTCTGTTTAAAT
The DNA here is from genome assembly GCF_019925205.1 of Metopolophium dirhodum. Lineage (NCBI taxonomy): Eukaryota > Metazoa > Arthropoda > Insecta > Hemiptera > Aphididae > Metopolophium > Metopolophium dirhodum. Next base: position 59,941,434 of record NC_083560.1, on the reverse strand, counting down.
ATTTTAAAATGTTGCCTTTTCTCTACAATAATATTACCTATAACCAAAGTTTTAGTAAGAGCCTTGGTGAACTAAAGACGACACTCAGATATTTGACCTACCAGCATAATATAGCATATAGGTGTGTGGTACCGATTTTCGCATTTTGAGTCACTTTCTTAGTTCTTATAAATAACAACAAATATATTGTAGGTATTATCTGTGCATAATCTGACCACCTGGGATAAAAAAATTTTAATTCTCATTACTAAATTGTCAACTGAGTCCTCAAAAAAAGGAAATTTCATTAAATAAGTTAACACCTAACCTATTAAAGCACCTATTAAAATTATTAAATGTACTAGGTAGGTATATTAGGCATATAGCATAATCTATAAATTATTATAATACATTAACAATTAACATGATTCAAACGAATCACAATACAAAACAAAAATACCAAAGTGTTTTGCAATTATTGTAATAAAATTTGTTGAACAATTATAACGTTGTATTTTATTGATAAAATGTTAATTTAATACAATTTAAGTATTCTAAAATTACAATATTTTCACCGAACTTAAACGTGAATGCGGTGAGTGCGGGGAAAAACAAAACAGTTTGTATTTTGTCGCCTCTGCCGCACCCTAATTGCGGTGAATAGCAGAATATAATTCGCACTCGTCCTATTTACCCAGCGTTAATACGTCTTTGCGAACTACAGACTACCTAGGTACAGACGGAACTGGGATAATTCATAATCGGACTGCAAGATGTGGACATGTGGTCCTGGTACTAAATTTTTCGTTTTAAGCCACCCTTCTATTTAACACTACATGTATAAATATATTACAAGGACACCCGCAGAGAATTAGTTCAATAGGAGCAAAATTCATTGTTGTCAATATATAAATAAAAGCCTTAGAGGCGAAGTATCCCACACCCCCCTGGAACCTACACTATGTTTATATGAAGTATTTACACATCAATGATCAGTTTAATAAGCCAAGGTATATTTAAAACATAACTAATTTATTAATCATAAATTATAGGCAACTCAATTTAGTAATATTCGAGTATGCACGATAGTGTCAGCCGCGGTGACTTCACGTCGTCAGTCCGTCGTATACGCCAGGGCTTGAAACCGGTATCGAAATCGTTTTTGAATACTGGTTAAAACAGTTAAAAACCCAAAATCAAATCAAAATCAAAATTGAAACCTCAAATATACAATATCGGTAATCAATATCGAAATCAAAATCAAAAAAATTGAAAACCGGAATTTTCAAAATTGAAATTAAAATCGAAAAAAATTATAACCGGTACCTAATTAATATCAAAACCAAAATCGAAAAAAAAACCGGTAAACAATATCGAAACCAAAATCGAAAAAAAAAACCGGTAAACAATATCGAAACCAAAATCGAAAAATAATAAAACGGTAACCAGTATCAAAATAAAAATATAATTTTTTTTCGGTTTTAAGCCCTGTTATTTTTCTAAGTTCCGGCGTTCGTCGTTGAGGAGGCGTTTCACTTTATCGTAGTACAGTAGTACCTACACCTATGACCAAGGTTAGGTTAACAGAAATATAGAACTTAGGAAGTTGCTATTTTTATTACAAATTGTGAAATACATAATAAATGTCTAATGTTTATATTAAATATGAGCAGGTGAGCTGATAACAACTAGTCAATAACTTATGCATCTTATTTTACACCTTGTGGCAGAACAAATTAGAAGACCATTTCCAAAAATATATAAACTAGTTTCAAACACAAAAAAACAATATTTTGTTAACCATGGAGTTGTATTAATTTGTTTAGAAATAATGATTTTCATATAAGGTATGACATACAATTAATAGTTATTGGAAAGCTCAAAGCTAAATCAAATAATAATATCTTACATAGGTTATAGGTACCTACATAATATTATAGGGTATAATATTGTTCGAAAATAGTATAAAAATAAACGTACTTAAGATACAATTGTCAATTCCAACAATCAGATGTGTCGGGAAAGTTTTGGATGTGAGCATTATTATTAATAAATTACACTGTGCATACGAGTATAGATAGGTTAGATAGGTTAATTCAACATAGGTTAACTTATCTTTGAAAATTATTGTTCGTCGTTTATCCACACTAGTTCCATGAAAACTGTTATATTTTATAATTTTGGTTTAAAATTGTAATATAAGTAAAACTGTTATAATTACCTAACATTGTTTTGTATTTGTTTCATAAGTATCGGGGATCTATAGAACATCTTCGAAAGCCCCCTGACAAAATTACTAGAAATAATATAATGACGTTTTCCACGTTATAACACTATAAATACAGCATTTCCTAATCTAAAATCCAAAAATAAATTCGACAAATAATAATTTCTACTAGGTAGCAGTGCTGCTGTAATGCCAAATTAATATTATAATAATATTGTGAATTTGTGCTTTGTGCAGTGTATAAATTATTTTCATATAATGAAGTAAAATAAAAAGTCAAGTGATTATTGATACCTAAGTCCTAAGAAGTAGTTATCTTTTATTCTTATAAAGGTAGTAACTGTTATTTGAGAAAAACGTATTTTCATAGGTTTAACTAATCTTCTCATTACTGACTTGCAGTCGTTACTTATTATAGTTATTAGTAATGATTAATATTTACTATTTAGTCAAGGTAATAGATTATGAACCTTTATTGTTCACCAAATTTCAGTCTATAGTAATAAAAAGTTTGAAATCGATTTTAATGCCATAAAAAATCGAAATTAATATCAATAATTGAATAACTTTTCCTTTTTTTTTTTTTATTGAACAAAAATTTATATTTACATCCTGTATTTACAAGTTACACAATAAGTAAATTTGACGTAGTTTGATTGACGGGAGGGGAAAGTTAACCAATGGTGACACCCGGTGGAAAATTGAATAACTTACAAATTTAAAACCGATAGGCTATCTTCCTGTATGCGCTCTACCGGCAGCATTGCGACTGCAGTATGCGCTCTACCGTGTTTTTCCACCCTACAACTATGTTTCATTTATAGACAATATATTCAAGTATAAGTGGGATGATGTAAAGTAGTTTTAATAACGAACAAAAATCGTTATGAATAAAGTAATGAAAATGATTATATTATAATATCAACGCACGTCATTGTTTTGTCACCGTCTCGTTATTTGTTTCAATAATAATTATAAATAATAAATATAAAATGAAATAAAAAAAATTAAATAATATTTTAAATAAATATTAAAATACTTGTGCCATGTCCCTCAGAAAAGCGTTAAATGTGTCACTTTTATTAATTCCTCTCCACCACGTTTCAATGAGATACCTGTAATTATTATTATATTTATATTTACCTTCGTATTTTTATTATTATATTATAATATATTATACCTTGGAAGCAAATCTGGAGTTGTACCACACATATTTTTCACGATTTTCAGTCTTAGAGGCCGCCATAAACTTTCGATTCTCTGGGTATGTGCTGTAATAACGTAAAATAAGATAACATATAAATAAATATATAAATACGACTCCTGTCGATAGTTATATTAAAATAGTAAAAGTTAGCTATTGTAAAATTACGCTATTACCTTCCTCCAGGTGTTCGGAGGGCTCTCGAGATCGTGCATTCGAAAATTATATCAAATACACCGTACAATATAATTTTATGGAGAAAAGCACATAGAACGTATTGACTGCAATCCACATAAAATATTATATCAAATGCCTTACCTGATTCGCAGTTGTTCGTAGACGATATTGTAAGAGTTTTAGGTTTTAGATAAGATAAAGTACTACTTCAAATACACAAATTGAATTAACGAACGCACTGATTATTGCTTGCATAAGAAGTCCAGTTGTCGCTCGTTGAAATCGGTTTTGATACTTGAGAGGTTGTTACTTCGGTGGTTGGTGCTCATGCACTGATTTAAGGGACGGACGCGAGGATGCTGACCAGAGAGTGGTGGGTGGCTTTTTCACTAAATTATCGTGGGCCTGGGAACTAAATTATTCTTTGGCGTCAGCATAAAATAAAGTCACACACATCCTACGTAATATTGTTATGAGTGCGTGTCAATATCTTAGTTGTCGTTATCAATGGTTTTATTTGATGCGACCGATTTCTACAAGCGACAGTCTGGCTGTTGTTTATTAATCTGTAAAATTTTAGTTTATTATAATGGTATGTGAGCATATCATTACAGTGCCTTGGATATTGGATCTACGAAATTTTCGCTATGATTTACAACATAGTGGTGTTACCCGTGGTCCGAGAGTCCATTATACCCTGACCAGCCATCGGAATGTATTATAGACCCAGCAATAAACTCTCTTTGTATGATTTCGTGTAAAGTCGTTTTGTCCCTTTTTTGGACAACAAAATACCTTCCTTCTTTATTGTCACACAAGCCGAATACCCATGGTCCATCAAGCCGTTTTCCGTAGTTTCTTGCTCCGTGTTCTAAAGGATTAACATTTTCCGAGTCGTCGTCGTCGTCGACGTTAAGATTTTCGGCTGGTAAATCTGCAAGTCGAAGTTGACCTTTATTATTTTTCCTCGATCCTCTTAATAAGCATTCGTCAACTTGGATCACTATTCCGAGTCCTCCCAACTTAGAACGATTTTCGAACATTCTGACAGGTACATCACGGCACAAGTTCATCCAGTCACACACTGTATTATGTGATCTACCGGTTAAACTTATAATTGTAGTCTGTTTAATATTTTGACACCAATAATAGACCAGTTCAAGTTGTGCACCGATGCTCAATCCACTATTGTTTCGGCCATTTTTGTCAATGTACGTCCAAAATCTTTTCTATGTAATATATAGGTAATTAATGAACAATATTATACCTGAAATATTAAATAACACCTATGTTTCTTACCTTATGCTTTGAGTGGTTTGACACCCTTTCCTTTTACACCTCAACAATTTTCTTTCATTGCCGCGCTCTTTTTTTATGTAATATTTCATTTCACTATCACATTTATTGCATAATATATTTTCTAGATTTACTAATAGATTTTTCGCAATTAAAAAATTAGTAACTGTTTTTTCATTTTGTATGATTTTGTAAAATTCTATTGCTAACATTTTGAACGTAACGTGATGAAAGTATAAAACCGTGTATGAACTCAAGTATTGTCACCCAACGACTAATATTATACGATCAAAAAATATGATATGATGTAGAAAAAGAGAGTTCTAATCTTTATTAGTATTATTACTATTCAACAATAAAGATATAAATTTTATAGTAGAGCGCATACAACAATCGTCCGATAATCGCAGGTAGACCGCAATCTGGATTCTGGGGTAGAGCGCATACAGGAAGATAGCCAACCGATATTCAAAATCAAAAACGAAAAAAAAAACAAAAATTGAAACCAAAATCGAAAAAATTGAAAACCGTTAATCAATATCGAATTCAAAACCAAAAAAATTTAAAACAGGTAACCAATATCGAAAAAATAAAAAACTGGTAGCCAATGTCAAAATTGAAATCGAAATTTATTTTTTCGGTTACAAGTCCTGGTATAGGTAATACCGTTGTTACCGTTGGTTCAATCCAGTTAACGTTTTTGGTCACTAATGGTCACCATTCGAGTCACTGACCTGGGCACCAATTTTTACACCACTTTTATTATTTATTATTAGAAAGCAGTGCCCAGATTTCTCGTCGTATTTTCTTATTGAATTATTATTGTTATTATTATACCTGGTAATATAAATTTATAATTAGCATACCCCATGCGTTTTTCAATTCAATAATTAGGTAGTATACTATCGACCATTTCTTCCAATATTTTGTTTCCCTTAACCATTTGCTTAAAATTATTGATACAGTCCACTCTACTCCAAAACAAAAATCGTTGCCTATAGGAAAATATAATTTTTTTTAAATTTTCTACCAAATGTTGTCAACATTTGAACTTGTATAGGTTATCTCACGGCCCACAGCGATAAGTATAAGATAGTGGTCCATCGCCCATAAAATTGTCACCATCGTGTCGCCTAAAATCGGTCCACTCACGTTGCGGCCGAAAATTATGGCGACGCTATAATTCATGGTTAGCGCAGTAACCGTAGGTAGCTAGGTCCCTAGTACTTAGTAATATTATAAACGAGCCGTGAAACGAGTCATGATGTCATTCATTGCGCTATTGCGTTCATATTGCTACCAGTGCCCAGCAATTAGCAAACCTCGATCGTTTCAAAACTTGGTGGGGAAAAATATTAGAAAAAACTGCAATAATTGGTTTCGACTTTGTTGGCCACTGTAGTCTGCGTTCGACTGTCTACTAGAACATGACTTTAGACTATTATAGTTAAAGAATTAATATAATTAATATAATTATTTATACCGCTATATTAGGAAAAAAAACGAATCTAATTTAAATTAGTCATATTAAATGAATTCTTTAATTTTGAGTGTTGACTTAAAATGCTGTAGTAGCGACCTACTATTATAATATAAAATTATTTAAATTCCTACCAAAAATAATACTCAATGTTAAAAATTGAAACGTTTTTAATAATAACAATTAAAAAAATTTAATTTGCACCGTGAATCTCAAAATCCTTGTTAGACATTCATAATAAATGAATATTTTTTCTCACAATTTACAAAATATTTTAAAATATGCGAAATGGGTTAAATATTCTTAAATATGCAAAAAAAACTTTTTTCTATCAACTCAGAATTGAATGAATTGTCCACATTTTTTACTTATAAAACTGCATAGACCCAGAGACAATATGTAAAATCATATAAATCCGGTCTTAATTCATAATATAATCACAGGGCACTGCAGGTACGATGTCAAATATAAAATATTTTGACCACTCAAGATCAAATATAATATACGGTGAACAAAGTAGATAAGAAAAATAATAATAATTATAATAAATAATAATATAATATTAAATATATTATCACATATCACGAATATCTAATTATGAATTTATGATGTTGTTATTTTTACTAAAATTAAAAAATGTATGGTATTTCCGGACTTTAAGACAGTTAGACAGAGTTTCAGAGAATTAGTATTTACTATTTTTACATTTAACTATTTTAACCATAACCATGAAAATAAGTTAATAAAGAAAGCTTCTTTATATTTTATTATTTATTTGAAAAGTTCAAATTATTAAAACATATTTTCTCATGAGGTGCATCTGCACCAGCTGGCACCCATGGGCGGAAATCCATTAATATTCCAGGGGGGAGGGCTAACATTATTAACATTAATTTAAGCAAGGTGGGGGGCTTCGATCCTACAAAACTAAAAAAGGAGGGGCTTGATGGACTTTTGGGGGATTAAGCCAATTCAGAAACCATCTTCAAAGTTGAAAATTGAAGAGTTTTCAACTACTTTTTGTGTATATAGACACAAACATTTTTTTTTAAATATTAATATCAATTTAAAAAAACCCACATCATTGTAAAATTTGGCACGTAGACTGAACATTTTTTTTAAGGAGGAGAGCCAACTATTTTGCGCCATTCCATAATTTGTTTAATTTGTTAAATACAGCTGATAATACCAATTTGAAATTATATTTTATATTATTTTAATCATATCAGTATCATATCAAATTGTCGTTATATTATAAGGAAGTAGGTAGGTACCTATAATTTAAAGTGGTCATCTATCTTAAAAAAATATTAGCTTATTATTATATAATATTATAAAATATGGTCAAAGAATAATTTGAATAAGTTAGGTATATCCTGCAATATTTAATACTGACATTCAATTTTTACAAACAAAATAATATATTGTTAAAATAAATAAAATGTATGACATTTAAGAATATTTTTAAAACTGTCTTTTATTTTTACATGCAATTAATAAATATTAATTAAATTATTAACTATGCTTCTCTATTAATTCTAAAGAATTTATTATTGATAGTAAAACACATAAAAAATATGCAACACTCCCTGTAAGCATGGCCTGTATTGGGAGAGCTGAGTTCAATTTTAAAAAAGTTGGGTTAACAATTATGTCATGCATGCCTTAAAGAATGTAAAAAAAATAAAAGTATTAATATTCTATACTTTTATTTGAAAATCTTGTAACTATACCTAAATATAAGTTATAAAATACCATAGTACAACTGACGATCAACCGGACGCAGGAGCGGGATGGTAAATATTATAAATGTGGTGGCAGCTATAGGGCCTTAAAAAACAAGTATCTTTATTTACCGTTAGTATTAACATTGTTTCTTTAACATTTAAACCAACACAAAAATAACTCTGTAATAGAAATTATGTGTCCTTATAACATATTAATATATGATATATTCAAGAGATTTCATTGTCTATGTATGATTTAAAAACAAATAAATAGTAAGTTTTTTTAGTCATAATAAATTTGTATTACAATGTCAAAAAAGGTGGGTAAGTGGATGTCGCTCTGCTGTACAGTAGGTGACAAGTGGGCCACTGTAATGGATGGTGTTAAATTTGAATTCAATGATATAATATCATTGTATAAGAAAAACGATTCTGAGCGAAAACGGTCAGTCAGCCTATGATATTACCAAGTATATTAGATGATATTATTGTGAATAAAGTAATTTATATTTAATCTATTTACGTGGAGCCTTGTTTTCAATTTTCAATCCTTAGCTATAAAAGTTAAACATTTTATACATTTTTAACTACAAAATAATTATTAAACTTTAAATTTGATAAATTTGAACTTTAAATGCTTATAAAAAAAAATTGTGCATAAAATCAAATTAATAACTAACCTACATGTATACTATATAACTTAATGAGGATCTATTTATTTATTAATATATATTAATGCAGTAGCATTAATGCTGTAGCAGTATTTGTATGCTACATTAAATTATTAATCACCAAAATAAGAAAGTGGCTATTTGATTACCTCAACCAGTTAACTCACCTGACAACTGTAATATTATATTGATATGTACGTATTGATTAGTTCATATATCATAATTCATAGGTAGGTATATACAATAAGTTTTTTTGGTTTGTATATTATATCGTTTGTATTGTGTGTAGTTATATACTACGGTGAACGTCATTCGAGGTGACTGACCTGCTAGACACCCAAAAAATTCATTTTTTGGGGACTACCTGCGTCTTTGCTCGGACCTTATTCGCGTTGTCCGCTAAATTTACAGGCCGGGGGCGGCCGTCCTTTGTTCCTGGCGGGCCCGCCGCGGCGGAGATTACGTGCAAACCGAGTGCCGCCGTCACGCGTGTTTATCCATAATTTTTTTGAAAAGTCGAGTTTTACTATATACAGGCATAAATAATACATAATACATGCGTCGAAAAGTTCGATTTTTTTATTGATATATTTACATGTCTTTTTTTGATTCAATAAACTCCATTATTATTATATTATATTTGACTGCCTTTTGTCCTTTTGCCTACTCGGTCACGTATTCGAGGTGACTGACGACCTGCTAGAGTGCTAGACACTCAAAAAAATTCGTTGACTATATGATTTGCATGGAGGCCCGAAATTTTTTTTCACGTAATTTACTACTTATTTTTTCTTTTTTGGTGACAGTAATGAACGCTGTCCGCGATCCGACGCAGTCAGATTGAATACCTTATGACGTGACCCGGCCGTCGCACATTGTCCGCTATCCGACGAAGTCGGATTGCCTACCCGGATAACTGAGGTAACTGCCCTGCTATACACCCAAAAAACACGGCGGTTATATGATTTGCATGGATGCCCGAATTTTTTTAAATTTTTTTTCACGTAATACGCGTTTTCGGCCGCAGTAAAGAACGGTGTTCGCGATCCGACGCAGTTGGATTGCATACCTGATGCCGTGACCCGGCCGTCCCACATTATCCGATATCCGACAAAGTCGGATTGCCTACCCGGATAACTGAGGTGACTGACCTGCTAGACACCAAAAAAATCGCGGCGGCTAAATGATTTTTTTACGGAATTTCGAATTTCCGGTGGCATATACTCTTTGCCAACTCGGAGGGTTTGGGAGTCTCCCCCAGCGACGCTCGGAGAACTATAAGTATATTATAAAATACAAAGGCCCCAAAAAAATGTACTTAACATTTTAATGAAAAAACTATCATCGCTATTTTTGCCTTTAAAAATACATTTATTCAAATTCTTATTTTTAGAATTTTTAAGTATTTGTATATCTAAAGACCATATTTTTAAATTGCCGATATTTTTTCTACTAATTAAGGAGTGTTCTGTTGCAATAAAAAGTTCTATTTTTCAAATGATAACCCCCCTCCCCCCCTTTTTTACTAAAAATTATTTAGCAAATGATTTTCTTGAGAATGTTGATGAATCTTAATCAAAATTCTAATAAATAGTTGCTGAATTATTAAAATGTTTATACTAAGGATAATAGGTAATCCTTTAATATGGTTATACAATAATATAAACTATAAGTAATATTCAGTATACTTAGATCATTTTTGTATATTTTTGTATATTGATAGATCATTAGTAATATTGTAAACATCTGCAAATCATATATTCAAATCTACTTGACCCATTTCTATATACATATTATCCTTAATCCTGAGTACATAAAGTTATATAACTCAAAAACTACTAGTTCAAATTTTGGTTTAGATACATCAAAATTCTCAAAAATAATATTTTCTGAATAATTAAAACTAAAAAAAGCTGGTTCTTATTTGAAAAACAGAAGTTTGTATTCAGTGTCGGCCTGGGATCTAAAGGGCCCAGGAGGCAAATTATTCAAAGGGCCTCCCAAAAATACCAAATAATTTAAAAACGTTTTATATCTAGATATTTATCACATAATATGGATCGATATATTATATATAATATATAGTAACATATTATAATGTCGATCAAACATCACAGTATGTATTTCAACATAAATCATAGATTCCAAAATTATAATATAATTATTACCATAGACTAAGATATTATGATTATTATGATTTTAGTATCATTAAAATAATAAAATGTATATTATATTACTATTATAAAATTATTTAATGGATACAAATGCATACCACTGGGTTAATAATATAGTAGGTAAATTTTGTTAAATAATTTAATTTATTTCTTGAAAAAATACGGGTCAGGGCCTCGGAGGCGAGACTATCTTCAAGTGTATTTAAAAATTCCAAAAACTGGAATTTGAATATATGTATAATTAATACATACCCATTCGACATACTAAATAATTTTACATTTTTACCATAATTAAGCACAAAAACAATTATGCACCTTACCTTTAACATTTTAGAAGTATTCTAAACAGAAATTATTAAATTATTAATTTTTAATTTAGAATTATAGCCAATTGCGGATTTAAGGGTTTAAAATAAGTCGGGAAATCCATAATAGGTGCCTCGACATAATGTCTAAGTCACATACTTACCCCCATACCATATTAATACGTAATTTCATCGAAACCGGGACGACGCGCGACGCGGACGATTGCTGATAAACAACGTATGTTTATTTGTTTACAAATTTAATTACATCTTTATCACAGAATATTTTTTTATAATTTATTTTTTTAATTCAGTTATTAAATATGAATTTTACAATTATACAATTATTGTATATTTATAAAATTTTGTGGGCCAGGGGGACTAATACCTGTACTTTGAACTTCTAGGGGGGACTTAATCCCCTCAAGCCCCCTCTATTTCCGCTCAAGGGGTCGGGCAAGCGGGGTCCTTGTTGCCTCGTTCGAGCCCGTTATTTTTAAGAAGAGAAATAAGTTAGGTTTTAGCTGCAGGATTAATTGAGCAATCCAATAAAACCTCCTCCTACTTTTTACTTGACACTTGTATTATTATGCCCTACCCAGTAATCACAACTATATTATAGGTAAGCATCTAATATAGAAAAATTACGTAAGGTTAAATATTTCGATATAGTAATATAGTATATAGCCCAAAACTGAAATTGCCTTCCCGCACGAGCCACACATACTATTTTTTGTCTCGCCTCTGCATTCATCGATCACGACAAAGGCAATGCAGGGATTTATGCAACAACTAGACTATATAATTAAACGACAACAATATTTCGAAAGACCAGAAACGATTTGGTTTTATTTATTTTAAGCGTGACGCATGGAGGTTATAATATGATTTTCAGATGTAACCAAAAGTTTAAGTTTTGTAAGGACCGACGACCGTGGTATAGATTTTAGTGCCAGTTTGTGCAGGGAAATTATGTGGTGTTAAATTTGGTGTTCATACGTGAAATGTGCCCGCAGCACTATTAGGGATTCCCACTTTACCGCCCGTTGGACGGAAAAAGGACGCTTTCCAACGCTTCAACCACTATCGTAAACCAAACTTTCGGTGCAGGCGTGAAATAAAATACTTTACAGGAATACCTACTCACTATATAGACCAGAAACACGCCAAGAAAATAAAACAATTTACAAGACCCTAAAAAAAGGAAGGGGCCCGGCCGCTCTTACGGCCCAGCGACCATGGCCGACACTGAATATGAATATATAATATAATTATATGTTATATATATCGTGGTATAAGGTCCATGGCGGCATGTCTGAAATTATTATCTATATTGATCAGTCATGACAAATTATATAATTTGTCATGTGATCATTATTAAACAGCTGGGAATTCTAGCACGAGCACTTGCATGTGATAGTGACTATCACGCCACTAAAATTTACAATCGTTAGTGTTGCAATTTCCAGCTGTGTAACCACAGTAGTCACTGTATCGATTTTTTTCTGTAGACACTTTACAAGATTCGGGTAACCCGATTTTAAGTTTTTATAAAATTAAGTATGGAGGAGAAATCACCAGAAGTTACCGTTTACTCCATGACAAACGCGATGTATATTTTATGAAATCTGTAGATAACAATGTAATCAACAATGACTGTACAAATAATTGTGTTACTGAAGCAGATTATCTGATTATAAAGATTTCAATTAAAATAAATTAACAGTAAATACGCTTAAACAAGTAATTTATTTTAAAATTTAATTTGTTATTTATTATTACACAAGTGAACTTTAATAGCGGTGATTTGGTGATTGGGGGTAAGTACTTTTAGCGTTTTTTTTCTGGCTTGGAGATGGCCTCCAAATCGTTTCCCAAAGCCGAAATCGAAAAATTTCTGTGTATACAAAGTAATCCAACGAATTGGAAGGGGCTGTTGATCGGATCATTAACGAAAATCGTCGATCAAGTGCACCCATTGTTAGCAGTCAGCGACGAAGCATTAGAATGTGTCGAAATGCTAATTGTACAATGTCTGGAGATACTCACGTTAAGATCATCACCACCGCACACTGTATTGGACATCGAAGATCAAGTGAAACGATGGTTTCCTAAGCCAATAGACAAGTGGGCTATTAAAGATGCAAACGAGGCAATAGAAAAAAACAAAAAAAAACACCATTTAATATTACCAACTGATAAAATTCATAATTTAGTGCAAAAGGAACTACTACAATATAAGTTAGACTATCCAGTAGCTCTTTACATAACAGCTGTTTTAGAATACATGGCAGCAGACATTTTAAAATTAGCTGGTAACTATGTAAATAATATACACCGCGTAGAAATCAGTTACCAAGACCTATGTGTTGCGATATGTGGCGATAAAGTATTAATGGACTTGTTTAGCCAGCATGACAACAATGGTGACTTGAATCTGTCTGAATTAAGTATTGATAAAATCCAGAGAACCACTACTTATGAAGAAGTCATAAGAGATCTAATGCATGATGAAAAACAACTTGTTAGAGATTTATATTTAATTTTAAAAGTTTTCAAAGAAGAAATAAATCGTGCCATTCCCGTAGGTACCTGTCAAGAATTGGATAATATGTTTAACAATATTGCAGAAATATGTAAGACTACTAGACTATTTTTAAGTTCTATTGAAGACATATTGAAAATTTCAGATGATAAATTTACTACGGTTGGTTGTTGTATTGAAGAGTTTGCTGAAGCCGCTGAATTTGACGTGTTTGAATCGTATGCAAATGATATTGTTAATAAACAATGTAGGAATATATTTTGGAATTTAATCAGTAAACCAGAAGTTTCAAATTCACTTCAATCGACTGGTTTTAAAGAAGCTCTAAAATATTATTTTCCAAAATTGTTGCTTTTACCCATATGGCATTGTATTCTCTATTTTGATTATTTTAGAATTTTGCATCAACTTTCTCCTTCCCAGCATGATAAAGAATGTTTGGAACAAGCAGAAGGCATGTTTAAACCATTGCAATTAAAAATGTTATCAATTGCAAATCAAATTAACTTAAAAGATAATATCAAAGAATTTGGACTTAAAATTAATGCAACACCTAGACGATTGTTTGCCATTGAAACACTGCAAAAAATGCAAAAATCTATTGATGGCTGGGATGGTAAAGATATGGGTCAGTGTTGTACAGAGTTCATAAGAGAAGGAATACTTATAAAAGTTTCAAGTGGAGGTAAGCGTTGTTCAGAGCGTAAAGCAATCTTATTTGATGGTGTTCTTATTTTATGTAAATCAAATAGCAAAAAGACTTCTGCTTTAGTCAGCTCTCAACTTGTTGGTAACTTGTCTGAATTCAAATTCAAATTAAAAGAAAAATTATTTATTAGAAAAGTGGATATTTTTGATAGAGATGATACAGACGAGATAAAACACAGTTTTGATATTATCCCTTGTTTAGAGCCACCAGTAACATTAGTTGCTAGGAATTTTGAAGATAAAGCTAATTGGATGGCTGATTTACTTATGCTGACCTCAAAAAGTATACTAGACAGGACTTTAAACAATATACTACTAGATGAAGATAAAAAATTTCCCTTATGGTTACCTTCAGTTAAAGAATATAGATTTGTTGAACCTGATTCTCGATCTAACATCATTTTTGAGGAAAAAGAAAATAATGGTGTTCCTCTTATTAAAGGTGCTATATTGCTGAAACTTATAGAACGATTGACATATCATATTTATGCTGATCCAAAATTTGTAAAAACATTTTTAACAATATATCGTAGTTTTTGTTCACCTCATGATTTAATGGATCTCCTAATCGAAAGGTACAAGATTCCTGAGCCTTGCGGTATAACTCTGAATTCAGAAAGTCTTCGAGATGAAACTAAGCGATTTAAAAAAGAATATTTAATACCTATTCAATTTAGAGTGTTAAATGTGTTTAGGCATTGGGTCGACAATCACTATTATGATTATCAATGCTATCCATATTTATTAGATAAATTGTATGACTTTTTAGATTCAATTAATGGAAAATCAATCAAAAAATGGGTGGATTCACTTATTAAAATAATTCATAGAAAAACTTCTGAAGCACAAAAAGAAATTACGTTTGCATTTGATTCACCACCGCCAGCAATTGAAGTCCATATGGATTTTAATGAAAATGACAAGTTTAACATTCTACTTGTACATCCTCTTGAGTTTGCAAGACAATTAACACTTATTGAATCTGAAAATTATAGAGCAGTTAAACCTTCAGAGTTGGTTGGATCTGTGTGGACTAAAAAGGATAAAGAACTAAATTCTCCAAATTTACTTCGGTTAATCAAACGTACTACAAATTTTAGTCGTTGGATTGAAAAATCTATTCTGGAATGTGAAAATATTGAAGAGAGAGTAGCAACTGTTTCTAGATTTATTGAAGTAATGATGGCATTATATCAACTAAATAATTTTAATGGTGTCTTAGGTGTTTTGTCAGCTATGAGTTCGGCTGCTGTATTTCGCTTAAAATTTACAATGCAATCTGTCAATGCTAAACTTGATAAAGCGCTAGGAGAAGCTCGGGATTTGAGTAGTAATCATTTTAAAAAATATCAAGATAAATTAAGAAGTATAAATCCACCATGTGTTCCATTCATTGGTATGTATTTAACAAATATATTGCATATTGAAGAAGGTAATCCAGATTGTTTGACAAACAACCCAAATTTAATTAATTTTAATAAACGAAGAAAAGTGGCAGAAATTATTGGAGAAATCCAGCAATATCAAAATCAACCTTACTGTTTAAATGTCGAGCCTAAAATAAAAACGTTTTTAGAGAACTTAAATGCATTCAATGATATGAAAGATACAGATATTAGTAACTTTTTGTATAATACATCTTTAGAAATTGAACCAAGAAATTGCAAACAACTTCCTAAGTATCCACGAAAATGGCCAGACTTAAATCTTAAGTCACCTGGCTTAAAGCCTAAATCACGAGTGCCATCAGTATCCTCCAAAGACATGGATGTCCAAGGTAAAAGACATTTAAGTTCATCAAGTTCTTCAGTTATTCAAATGGATAAAAGAGATCCAGATGATTCTGTCTTTGCACCAATAACATTTACTTTTGAAAAAAATAGCCTTGTTCCTCCAGTTCCCCCTCATCTGAGTAAAATATATGATAAATCAATCACACCACCTATACATCCAAGAAAAATAGCTCCACCTTTACCTCCAAGAACATTACAAGTAGGTTTTGTATTTTTTCAGACTTCTATAGACTCAACCAAACCAGGAATTAACCAAGATTTCAATTGTAACAAAAACCTTGTACCAGTAACTAGTTCTGGTAAAATAGATCCGAAAACAGATACAGTTAATTTTCCTGAAAGTGATGATACTTTAGAACCTTACCACCATTCTTCAATTAGAAATTTGTATAATACTCTAGATTACAATAAAAACTGTTGTACTGAAAAAAAGGACTCATAATTTCCAATTCATTGATTAAATGCCATAGACTATTTTTTATGGGTAATGTAAATCAGTATATCAAGTACCTGTTATTAAATAATTGCCATATTCTAATTTAATTTTATATATGTATCCAGACAAATTATATTTTAGTTAATTTAAGTAATGACTATAGTTTTCCTCACAAACTTGTAATATGCATCCCCAAATTCTGGATAAAACTAATATATATAGGTGCTTGAGTTTTAATTCCATAGCCTGTATACATTGTTCTCTTTGAAATAATCAAAACATTTTCTTTTCTACTAAAGTTAATTCTTCTCCCGCAACTTTTTTATACTTTTATTTTTATGTCTTATTCCATTTAATATAGGCTGTATTGTCCTGTGAATGTCATTTTTACATTTGTAATTCCAAAACACCAAAATTTGATGAAATAATGTTAGATTGAAAACCAATTGCATATTGCCCATGATAACTGATAACCTGTGTACTTTGACTTGAATATTTTTTATTCTTACAAAGTTACAAACCATACAAATTTACAAATTTTGTAATACCTATTTAATTATTGTAATATTGTGAAAGTATTTACCAAAGACATAACTAATATATATATAGATTACCTGTATTAAAATATATAAATACTTCAACATTATTTCTACTTCATAAGATATTAGACTATAATAATAATATATAATATGTTTATAACAATTAACATTAATATATTTAAATTAATTTTTAATATTAAATATGTGATAGGTATGTATGTTGATCAAAATCTACAGTATAGCAAGCATGTGTGTATAATATATATAATATATATTAATATTCATATGGTGTATCATGTATGATGTATTATAAGTAGATATTAATTGTGGATCTTTAAAAAAAAAATATGTATTTATTGTAGATTATATACATTTTTAGAATTATTATCCACAGTATAATATCATTTTTAAGAATAAAATTATTTAAAAAAATTATAAAAATGTTAATGATTTATGTTTAGTTTTAATACCTACTGTTTATAGTTACTTGATAAACACCATTATATGTTTAACATTGTTGGATCGAGTATAGAACTATTATATTTGTATAAATCATACTAAATTCTTATATTATATTGAATGAATGTGTAAAGTTTTTTTTTTTCATCTGATAATATAATATGTTTTAGTCATACAATTGATAGGCACTGTAGTTTAGATTACAAAAATAATAGTAAATATCTACTTAGTTAACCAAGTACTTGTATGAATTTTTTTTGAAATAAAATGTTAATTATACTATTTAAAACTGTTTTTAGTTAGTCTTAAATTCAGTCTTCCTACATCTATAATTTACTTTTTACTGTTCTATGCCATACACTATGTTTTTGTTATATATTATTATATATTATTCCAATGAAATAGGAGGCTTGTTAAACAATTGAATAGAATAACAGTAGCTATTTTCCATTTTTTATTTTTATTATATATGTCATTGCTGGTTACTAGTTACCTACTACAAATACTTATTAAAGTATGCACTGTTGGACTGTGCAGTAATATACAATATACATAATTACAATCATATAAAACCAGTGGGGCAAATAGATAGATATTCAAAAGTATAGCTATCTCGATAGTAAATACTCAGTATATTAACATGTCGTCCACTTGCAATAACCATAAGATTATTTTTTTAAATAGTTAAGTTAGGTTGATAATGACTTATGTGATCAATAACAATTTCTCTACATTACTTGAAAATGTTCAAGCATTATTTCCATTGTTTGTGGTCCCGTGATCTAAAAAAACAAAATAATAATAATATGTCGAAACAATTAATTATGTTACTAATACAATACCACACTAAATAAAATTAAATTCTGAACGAAATTTCTTCTATATCATACTTTTGGTGTTTTAATTAGATATGTTGGTAATAGTGGCAATTGGCAGTGATAGGGGGCAATTTAAAAGGGTGCTGTCACTAGAGGTTAAATTGTTTTCAAAGTGAAGTTATAATAAAATAAAATAATTAATTTTTTATTTTATTGGATTTGTTGAGAAATTATATTAGTGATAAGCCAAAGGTTTGCTGAAAAATCTGAAGAGCTTAGAAATGGGTATACTACTGCACTTTGGAATGTTATATTGGAAAGAATCAACTGTATTAGTAAACAACTGCATGGTGTTCAAATTGATTTAACAATAGTTGTGTTTTTCTACAAATCATGAATTCATTATATTGGAGTGTTGCAAAATAGTTTTATATACTATGAAAAATTAGATAAAAATAACTTGGTGTTGAAGAGTAAAAAAATTAACAAAAAATAAAAAAATAAAATGCCTTATAGAGAGTCAAATCAGGATAATACAACATTATAACAAAGTGATTAATTTAGAATAAACACTTTTACAGTTATATTAGATCACTTACAGAACTATAAAAAGAAAAAATGCTTATGATACAATATAAAATTTATTTTTTTTATTTAATCTAACTAAATTCCCACTATCCAAGGTAAGTGAACAAGCTATACAATTGCAACAAGAATATCCAGATGACCTTGGTTCATCATTCCCTAATGAATGTATACATATTCGTGGTCATTTATCTGGGTTATACAAGAGAATAATTTGCCGATAACTTTTTTAGATTTAAATAAAATAGTTAAAGATCCTAATATCTCTAGTTTGTATCGGTATATTTAAATAGGATTACGTATATATTTATGCTGTCCAATATTAAATTGTCCTGCAGAACAATCTTTTAGTACACAAAAAGAATGAAATAGTACTTAAGACCAACTATGGATGATGCTTGACTTAATTCATTGGCTGTTCTGAGTATTGAATCAGAAATCCCCAGTTCTCTAAAATATATAGACGTTATTTACTAATCTGGTTTTTTCTTCTTTTCTTATTATATCCTTTACATTTTATTGTCATTGGTACAATTCAGAAATAAAAGATCTGGTTTTTTCTTCTTTTCTTATTATATCCTTTACATTTTATTGTCATTGGTACAATTCAGAAATAAAAGATAAAATTTAAAATTATAATTTGTTTTATTTACTTATAAAGGTTGACCTTTTTTTATTAGAAATAGAGTTGTAAAATAAAAGTGTTCTGTAAACTAGTGGAAGTATAAGTGTAATGACGAGAAAAGTTTACATTTTGGGGTTTTACTTTTAACTGAGAAAAAGTACATTTTCTAATTAAAGGGGGCTTAAAAGGTTTTTTGTGACAATGAGTGAAAGGTAACTTTGAGAAAAAAATGTGTGCTAAAATCGTAAATACGCCTCTGAATAGTACTGGCTTAGTTGACGCCCACCAAGAAAGTATTCTCCCGCCAATTAGGTTTAGTTGATGCATGCCACATCTCTAGTATTTTTGAAATTCTAATCATCATATTGTATTTATAGTTTATACATTTAAAATTAAAATAATAAATACAAAAGTACTTATATACTTTAATAGTTCAATCAATGATGAAATCCAATAAAATAATTAATTTTTATGTATTTTTTTAACAAATGATTGTCAACTAAATTATATTATCAAATTCGTTATTAGAATATAATTAATTACCGACACAAATAATGTCAAATATTATTCAATTCAGCAGTTTTTAACCCTAGAATATATTTTAAAACTTTGGTTTTAGGAAAAAAATCAACTTAATGTGACCATAATACTTATTATATTTAATAACAAATGATCAGATCATCAAAAATATATGAGATTTGAGTGGCGGGAGAATACTTTCTTGGCGGGCGTCAACTAGATCAGTACCGATATATTTTTATGTCCTAACCTAGACATTAAAACAATAAAATTGTAATAATTCTTATAATATTACTTGCCATTGTGTAAATAGTAAACAATAAGGTGTGTAAAGAATAGGTACCTTAAAAAAATTGTATCCAGGCATGTGAAATAAATAAACAATATTTAAAACTGGATTTAGGAAGTACATTTAACTGATTCTTTTAATTTTATTAATATTAAAACTTAAAGTGTTTCCACAAATATGGTAAATTACTGGAATTACTAGAATTGATTGGAAGATCTGATCATTGAGTTACATAACCGAATACATTTTAAAATATTTTATATGAAATTATGATAATTTAATTATTACACGAATATTACTTTTCCATCGTTCATTGAAAATATGAAGGTATGTTCAAATGTATTATTCGCAGAGTTATGTTGTCTAATATTTCAGCCATCTATAGATTATTAATTGTATTTACATTAGCATCAACTTCTCTCAATGTGCTATAAGCTTACTGTTTTATTTACAAAAATAAGTGTGGACGTTGTTTGATGAATTTGTATAGCACTTATTTTTGTCTATTATACAATGCAACTTAAATACTAGATAAATACTTACAAAAACATGAAAAGACCACTGTCGCTTATGAATTATAATTATTATAAAGTTTTAGCTGTAGTGTATTTATAAAGTTTAGTCTCTAAAATATCATAAATATGTACTGCCATTATCAGCTCTTATTGTGTAGAAAGTTAGTCTTGAAGTTAGCTGAATGGTGGAAATAATTTTTAAACCAATTGGGTGGTGAATTAACATGTATTAAAATGTATATTATGATACAAGTAAACTGTTGTTTGACCCAATTATAAAATACCATAAATAAAATATAGAATTATAGAAATATATAATATAATTATTAATTTAATATTATGCGCCAGAAGAGATGGCAATAAAAAATTATTAAATTAAAATTACATGAAACATATATATTAAACATTGTCAAGTATAAAAATGAAATTCATTGATAAATATGTATTTTATGAATTACAAATTATTATAATTTATAAATAAAGCATAATCTTATACAACTAACTCATTCAATTTTTTGTGAACAACTAAATAAATTATTGATAAAAACATTAGGTGTACTGAAATTAATTAGGTAGGCATCAGTCACAAACAAAAATAAATGTGTATGCAAAATGACGTTCCAACTGAATAATAATGAAAACCTTAGTTAAAGTTTCTATGAATTCTATAGACTTTATATTCACAGTTCACACAATTCATTTGGAGTAACTTTCAAATCCAAAGCCTTTAATCAAAAGTAATGTATTAGTTATTATTTAGCCGAAAGTCATATATTATGTATTTAAAATTGCTAATAATAAGTTGTTCAATATTTGATCCCTCGACACATTTTTTGATAGGCAAATCTTATTTCTGTGCACCTTTTTTAATGAAAGTGTTGTTAACTTAAGCTATGCAATCATAAATATTGTCCTTATCAATGAATTAAATTTTGATATAACTGCATTTATTAAAGAACTATTGGCATGTATGCAGTTTTAAGTAGTGGAACTAATTGTATGGTATAGATTGTAAATAAAATGTTAAAAAAGTAGTAAAGCCACTTAGGTCAATTTGTGACTGTGAGTCTCCCAAAGTAATGGCCCTGTTGATCTTTGCAATCATTTCCAGATGGTTGTAACCAAATAATTCCACTAAAAAAACAAATTTTGCATAATTAAATATTGTTTTAATGTAAATTGCAGCTTGGTCAATGATTAATTCATACTTCTAAAATGTGGTAGACTAGGAGCAGATCTTCAATTTGTCAGTTGTAGTACTTCTGTTTGGCCAAACAGGGGTAATCAGCTGTTGAGCCGGCCGGATATTGAATTGTTAGAAAGGGTCTATTTGTGGTGGTCTGAAATGATTTGGCCAAAAGATTCCTGTTAAGTTTTCAGACAAAATGTGGCATTGACTGTTGTTCAGTTGATTTACTTGACGAAATAGATGTATCAAATTCCTAAAAAATTATAAAATATTATAAGTGGAAAATATGAATTTAAAAATTCAAAGTTGAATTTACTCATGTATGATGATTAAATTTGTTGAATTCTCAATCAAATGGTATGTTTTCACTGCTACATCTATGTTGGTACCATTTTCAATTGTTTAGAATGGTATATGTCTTAAATTGTATTTATACTCCTATTTAACCATTATGCTGTTATTTTTTACAAATATCAATGCTTCGTGAAATTTTACAATTAATTTTGGTGATGGATTATTTGATCATTTAGTAATTATATTTGGATTATTAGAATCCATTTATCTTCTTCTCATCTATCTATACAAAACAGTGTATAGAATAGGGTAGTTAAATTAGATTTACTTAGAGTTACATCAAAAACCAAAGTCAATTATTGTCAAAAACCAATTTTGCGTAAAAAATAACCGTTTTTTCTTAATTTTTGTTTTGTTTTTCTTTGCGCTTTTGAAAACTACTGAGAATTTTAAATGTAACTTGCCGAAAGCACCAACTATATTCACTTTCCCTATGAACAAGATACTGTTAAAGAAAATCAGTTTTCGACAACATTAATTTCCAACATGTTTTCTTGTAATTCAAAAACGAATAACCAAAGGTACTTTTAATTTTTACCATGGATGTATACAAGTATTTTCTATAAACTTGCAGATGTTGTAGTTTTAAAACTATTTCGTCTCTTTTTAAGCTAGGTAGGTGACATGTGACATTTTCAATTTATATTTAAATAATTGTCAGGACTGTCTATACAATATTGTAGATCTTCATAAATTATTATTATAAAGCCATTTAAAAATATTAAAGGTACAAAAGCACAATTTTGTTTATAGTTTAGCATTTTAAAGTTCGAAGTTGGACGAAATTGTAGATGTTTAAAATTAAAAGAAGAATAGGCACAATAAAAAAATTTTATTCGCGGAGACTTGAAACTTTTACGTACGTACCTATATATTATTACATATTGACATATTGTATTTACATAGGTAATGATATTATCAAAACATTTAGATTATTGTTAAGCTATTGTCTATTCCTATTATTTATATATGTATTAATGTATTATTATATATATTATTTATATATTTATATAATATATGTTATATTATTATATCTTGAAACTAATCTCAAACTTCTACGGCAAGGCGGTACCTATAACCTATATTGAATCAAAAATATCATAAAAATGAAAAAAAATATAAAAGAAAAGAAAAAGCTTATAAGTCGCTCAAATGTTTTGAAAATTTTACCATGTCTAGGTAAGGCTAATATTAGTAAACAACCCAAATTTCATGTTTTTACGAATGTTTTTAACTAGATTACAAGAAAAAAACTCCCAAAATTAAAATGTCTGTGCTCAAAAATGGCTAACATTTTCCGAACTTTTAACCGTAAGGAACGAAATCCAAAATACAACAAAAAAATGTCTCTTGTCATTTTTCATTTGAAGCAATATTTCTGGTATAAAACGTCGTCCGTAATTATTTAATATTATAAAATCGTGAAATCGTACGTTTTTTTTCTTTAACCGCTTTTATTTCGAGTAGCTTTTCGAAAATCGAAAAATGACCTCTCTAAAGTACCAGCTCAAGTACATTACCTTTTAGAAAAGATGCTATACTTGATACTTTTGAACACGTTTAGAGGGAGAAAAAGTGCTTACAGAATAAAAAAGAAATAAACATCATTGTAAAACCATTACATTCCTCGCTCCGCTCAGAATCTAAAATTAAAAAAATTACCTACTTTGGCTGGAAAATAATATTTCGTTACACACAAACTGAGGTCTGAGACAACTGAAATGCGGAACAGCTCCAGGATAAATGACCTGATGTCGGTGATTACGTAATTTTAAACACAGTGATAGATTCTTATACTATTAATAAACTATAATTAGCAGTACTTCTAGTACAGCCGTATGCGTCGTGGGTCAAAATAAGATACGGGCGTCGGGCACGCAATTTTGTTGTTAATATTTAATATATTATATTATAGCTATTACAATATTGACAAAGCTGGACAAGTTAACCAATTTTTTTAACTAGTTAAAGTTAAGTTATCTTAAAATAAAAAATAACTAAGCTAAGTTAAAATTAGTTTTAAAAAGTTACTGAATTTGAGTAATTAAGTTAAGTTACAAATATTCATGAAAATAATAACTAAATTAAGTTACGATTTTTTTTTAAATACTTTTAACTTACTCAGAAACGTTTTTTTTATCTCATCGTAAGAAAATAACTAGTTTTGGTATAAAGTAAAACAAACGCTCAAATGATTACATTGACGAATAACTAAATTCACTGTTGGAACTTGGAACCCTCATAGTCACACACTCACACCAGTTGGCACACTACTACATAAGCTGATATTATATAATATAGAGACTTAGTGTAGTTTGTAGAAAACACAGCATAAGTATCACTGTATCAGTAATTACTAATTAGGTCCGTTCTGGAAATTGTATTATTACCTATCAATGTATACGGTATACTAGTAACAATGTAAAATACATCTTAACCATTGTCATTTTATAGAAAATATAAACTTCCTAGTTATATTTCAAATAAGTAATAAATAAATAATAACAATCACTATTCACTATAATACTACTAATTAGTAATTACTATATGTCTATATTATAGTAAATAGTAATAAATACAATTATATACATAGGTACCTACAATCGTCGGTAGATATACTGTCCTGGCGGTTCTCAGAAATATCAATGCAAATAATAAACAGTTCATAAATCATAATAGGAAAATGTTTGTAAATAACTTTTTACAAATAACTTTAATTTTAACAAAATAACTAAGTTGATTACAATTATTTATAAAAAGAAATAACTTGGTTACTAACCAAGTTATTTTCTACATTCTATTTTTTTTTAACTAGTTAATGCTCAGCTTTGAATATTGAATATAACATTAGATATCTATTTAGATAATCATTATTTTTCGTAACAAACGCGTACTTGTAAAACTGTATCACAAAAATATTGATCTTCGCTCTTGATTATAATTAAGCAATATATTAATTGTTTTCTCATGTATAACTTAAAAGTAATTGTTGTTGTTTGTAGTATCTACATGCAATTTTTCCTGATTATTATTATTATACATTAACCGATTGGGATTTGTTAATGGGGGAGGGGGGTTGAACCCCCCTTACCTACGCCCCTGCCGTATCATTTTTTTTTCATGTACCTATTCATTAAATAAATCCGGTGTCCAAAATAAGAGTCGCTATTAAAAAAAAACTTAAGTTGTATTGCGCATGCGCGAACCAAAGGACTTATAAAAATATGAAATTTTCCCAAAATGTGCACTTCGGTACCACCTATCTATCACAGCAAACTGTTTTTAAATCTAGTGCCATCGGGCTGAGATATTTAATGGTGCATATAAGACGGGACCGACTGTATAATATGGCTCAAATTAACCATGCTAATATGCTATATTATAATATACATTATACGCATGAGATCGCATGGGGAATTTGGAATCAAAATATTATGGCCTATGGGTTTTGTAGAACCTATCATAATATTGATACTACAATACGAAATGTTCAACAGTCAACACGGCAATGTATAAAAATAAAATGATAAATTATCAACTATTAATAAAACCGTGGTTCCCGAGATTATTTATTAATCAAAAGATATATTATATATACTATAAATTATAATGAGATAATATACTATTGCCCGGTTGCACAAAAGATCAATAAAAACAGTTCAATAAGCTGTGATAACGGTCCAATAAACAGTCGGATAAATAACTTTATTGGTTCCTTAAAGTGTTGTTCGGTTGCACAGACATTTTTTTAACATTTTAATGGTTAGTGCTCTAACCATAGTTTAGATACCATGGTTACAAGAAATTATCATTCTATCATATATTTTTAATGTTATCAGTGTTAATTGTTATCGTTTTTATACTTTATTCAATAAACTCAATAAAGTTTATTCAGTTTATTCAGTTTATTGTAATAATTATTAATTATTAATTACTAATTTGTAAATTTGTAATCGACTTTAAAATGTCTTGCATCAAAAAAAGAAGCAAGAATGTTTCCGACGCCGAGAAAGAGATTCTTATTGATCTCATAAAACCCAAACTTGCGATCATAGAAAACATTAAGGTGTGTATTTTAATTTACATTTTTTTTTTTAATTATTTAAGAATCAAAGCACAAATATATATTTATATAATAAAGTATATAGCCGACTTTTAAATCATTGAAGTCTGTAGTTTGGCAGCCATACATAGATTGGGCAATGTAACTGATAATAAAAAATCGAATCTCAAACATTTGGCATATTTTATTGATATTTAATTATTATTATTCTATTGATCTTAAATTAATATTTATTACGGTTTAACACTCAAGTACTATTACTGAGTGCCCATGAAACATAGTTTTTGGTTCTACCATTTTCGAAAACCAAAAATCTTCAATTTTCATATTTTTGAAAAATTAAAAACTGTTTCTATTACAAAATTAATCATATCATTTTTGTTTCATATACTATGTAAAAAGACTGATAGTATTACAAACAAAATAAAAGGCAAAACATGGGAAGACATAACAATGGATTATAATGCATTGCAAACAACTGGCATAAGAACTATTGTCCAGTTAAAAGCAATGTTTGATATCATGAAGCGCAATACCAAGAAAGCCCAAAGCAGCGAAAAAGTAAATAATATTTTATTAAAATTATATTTATGTAATAAAGTATGTACTTATTTTAGTTAATGCTTGGTTATCCAATTTGTATATAGATCTAAATTATAGTTAAGTATTAAATGTTAAATTATGGACCTAATAAAATAATTTTGTTCAAATGTTTTTGGTATGTTAGATGACAATGAATTAATGATATTATTATTTTAGGTCAATACTTACTTACTCCAACCTAATGGACAAACGGAAAGAGAAAAAGAATTAATAGTTGATCTTATTTCATCAAATCAACTATCAATCGTATGTTATATTTTTAAATAATTTAATTACATATTTACATGTTAATTTTTCAAAAACAATTTATAATAGGAATTATGAAATTATTATTTTATTTATAGGATCAATCTGTTAGTTTGGATTTTCAAACTCAAGCATGGGAAAATATTGCTGAGTCATATAATGAGCTACAAACAAGTGGAAAAAGATCAGTCAATCAATTAAAATTGTGCCAGGAAAATTTATTTAAAAAGGCTAAATTAGATATTAATAAAGAAAAAGTAAATAGTAATATTTCTTTTATGGTGTTTAATGCATTTATTTATACTATCATAATTTTGTATTTGACTTCAGAAAGAAACCTACAAAACTGGAGGTGGGAAAGCTAATTGTCATTATACTACTACAAGTAGTAAAATTGCTGGTATGCTAGGTGAACGATTTCAATCACTAGAGTCTCCTTATGACTGTGATGGAGATTATCCTGTTGAAGTTTCATTAAATAGCCCAGATTTGTTTACATACGATGTTGATCAAAATGTCAGTACTGTTAATGATGAGGGTTCAATATGTAAGTCATTATTAAATTAAATTAAAATAGTTTTTATTGTTAATGTTATATTCCTGAATAACATATTAAAATTATTTTATTATTAGATTGTGATCTAGGCCCAGATGATATAGGTTCTTCTGCAGATATGAGTGTTGTACAGCCAATTTCTATTGAATATAATGATGTGATAAGTGGTAAGAACTGAATTTTAAATTACATTTTATAGTAGAAGTAATATTTTTTTAAATTTTAATCATTTACTAGACAAGTTAAAAACCATCAATCAGCAGCGAAAAACAACCATTACACAACCTATTACAACATCTACACCTCTAAAAATTAATAGATCATCAAAACAATCAAATTCGAAGACAGCTTTTGAAAGTCTGAATGATATAACGTCACACCATTTAAGTACTTGTAACACAAAGAAAACATTTGTTGATCAATATAATGACGTAAAGCTTAAGAGAGCAAATGTTCAACTAGACATTGCAGAATTAGAAAAAAATATTTTAATTGCAAAACAAAAGGCAGATAGTGACCATTATCTTTCTCAAGCTAGACAAAATAAAATGAAGGAAGAGATTTTAGAACTTAGTCTAAAAAATAGTTTAAAGGAAATATGATTTTGTTATTTATTGGAACTTCTAAAAACTAAAATAAATTTTGATACGGTTTGTTTCAAATGTATATATAATTTTTAAACCTAGAATTTGTTTTATTGTTAATTTTTATATACTATTCAAGGAAAGAATTTATGTTATTGTTAATTTTTATATACTATTCAAGGAAAGAATTTATGTTATTGTTAATTTTTATATACTTGCTATTAAAACTAAAAGAAATGTTACAAATTTAAAAAAAATTGTTTTTATTCTTATCAGATAGACTTGCACAAAATAGCACAACACAGTTATTAACAGTTACAACATATATAATAATATAGCTTATATATATTTAGTTATATTGTTAGACGTTCATACATCTATTAAGAAAAATAGTTTTCAATCAAATTATTTCTTACAGCATTTCCAACTTGCTGTACTGGCAAAGCGTCTAGTTCTTCAAATAATTCATCATCTATCTGCAGATCATTTTGTGGCATTGTATCATTTTGTTTTAACAAAATATTGTGTAAAACAGCCGTAGCCACAATAGTATTCAACGCTGATTTTGGTTGAATACGTAATCCAACAGACAAAACTGGAAAACGCCGTTTCAGCACCCCAAAAACTCTTTCGATCACATTTCTGGTTCCGATTTGAGCATTCTATAAATTCAATTTTTTTTTCTTAACCATCATTATTAAAAAACTATTAAGTACATTGCTAATATTAATTTTATTTACTTGATACTTTTTTTCTGCAGCTGTGGTAGGATTTAACAATGGAGTCATTAAATATTTTCTGCAGGGATATCCACCATCTCCGAGAAGAAAACATCCTTTGAATTCATTATTTTCAAACTGTGCACGTAATAAGCTATTATCAAAAATAGTACTATCATGTACAGATCCTGGCCATCTGTATAAATAATGCATTAAACACAACTGATACACCCATAAAATAATTTTGAAAGTATCAATTTCACTATTACCTAGCTACAATGTTCATAATTTCCATTTTGCTATTACATACAGCTTGAACATTAAAGGAGAAGTAACCTTTTCTATTCCTAAACTGTTCTCCTATATTGCTGTTCGGAGATTGGATTTTAATATGCGTGCAATCAATTGCACCAATTACTTTAGGGAATTGGCAGCGTCTATAAAATCCAATTTGAACTTCTTGTAGTTCGTTTTGTGTTTTTGGCATATTTATGAATAAAGGACGAAGGCAAGCTATACATTTTGACACACGTTTTATAATTCTGCAAACAGATGACTTGTGCACTTGAATATGATCACCAATAACAGTCTAAATAATTGAGACACAACTATGTCAATTAGGTGTATAATATTATATATTACATTTTATAATTATTATTCCATATTATACCATTACATTTTTTGTTTATAATTATTTAATAAATGTATGGCTCATAAATGAATACATTTAGATAACTTACTTGAAATGCTCCAGTCGCATAAAATCTTAACGCTATTAATAATTGTACTTCTGGTTTTATTGCATAACTCCTATTAGTATCATGTTTTATGTCTTTTCCAATTACATTCAATAATATCATAAAGGTATTCTTCGTTAACCTACGGGGTACACAATTTGTAATTATTTTTATTTAAAATCTAACCCAATATTAATTATACTAGGATGGTAATAACACAGGGACAACATAGGTAAATTTAAACATGTTAGGTACATTTCTGTATCAGTTTCCTTCTCAAGTTGTTGAAGAAAACACATTCTGGTTAAAATAACACATTGTAAGTTTATTATTATTTCATGATTGTCACAACAATGTTTTATTTCTTAAATTGAGGCAAATGTTAATTTAAAATTGTGAACTGGATTTTTTTATACTAACAACCCCCCAAATATGATTGCTAGAAAATGTTTACATAGAATTACATTGCAAGATATCTTTATAACACATTATATAAGGGTGTTTATATGAAGGTAAACCAGAAACCTTGTCAAAACCATTTATATTTACCCCTGTTGACCCTCATATAGAGTATAGACTTACCTGAATCTATTTTTAAAATCTAAATCATCATAATGTTCAAGAGGATTAAAACGATCTCTGTATAATCGTGGTCGAGGAAGGTTTATCAAAACTTCAAACACTTCATGTTCTTCATCGGAATTCGATGATGATGATGATGATGATGATAAATACATTACTACTTTGACAAAGTAGAGAAGTTACCCGCTGGTATTCGTATTGACTTCGATATTAGTAAACTATAAAGTGACAAACTGTAACTTACCTAACACTGATGAAGCAGAAAATAAGATTGAACTCGTTTCAAAAATATTTAATTAAAATATGACAAATAATAATATTACCTTATCAGTTATCACAAAATAATTCGATATTATCAGATCAATAAAGTTATAGAACTCTTTTGAATATTTATCGAACCGAAATCAGGTCTACAACTTATCGAACCGATAACACAATATTTATTGGATTGATAAAACTTATTGATCCTTTGTGCAACCTGTCAAATTGTTATCGATTCGATAACCTAGTTATTGGACCGATAACTAGTTATTGGTCGTATGTGCAACCGGGCATATATGTTACTATATAATATATGTTATATTATTAGTTCGTGATTTATACAATTCAAGTACGTGCAGCCCATATTCCATAGGCATTGGGCGTGGCTCGACCGGCCGGCGGTGAGAGTGTTACTGTATATTGTAAAATAGTGGGTACAACATGTACTACAAATTGTACCAAAAATGCATATTATCTTAAAATGTCGTAGACAGAGTCTATATTTATAGCATGGAACAATGATGGTTATAGTGGCATTGTGTACGTCGGTGTATATTATATTATACTTATCTATGGCCGGTGTTCAGTATCAGTAATCACTAACCAGAGTGCTTGACGCTTGTTAGGTGTTTATGTGTTGTATGTCGTTAGTTGTTATTTTCGTCGTAGATTGTATTTTGCTCTAGGACGCTCTGTACTCAGTAGTAGTGTGTGCATTTTACACCAACGTTGTTTTAAACTTCGGGCATTCATCATTCAGCACGATGGAATTATTGTAAGTAACTACCTAATATTACTTATATGTTATAAGCCTTACTATGTACATTGTTGTAGATTTAAATAGGTACCCATTGGCTATAATATGGTCAACCCGAAGTTTTTTTTTAAATATTTCGTGCAATCAAAGTTTGGTTATTCCATAACATACGCATCATGGTAAAAATGTAATTACATAATTGACAGCTGTGTTTAATCTTTGCTTGGTTTTAATTACTATTTTGAAACCATTACAATTAATTAAATTAAATCTGTCCGCAAAATTATAACTGCACCAGTATATTAAGAGGACGCCTTACTCGCATGTGCTATCTCCATCTTACGAACATACAACATAGCAAATTTGCTTTGATTCAAACCAATTTTGTGTTAGCTTTCATACTAGAGTGAAATTACCTATTATGAAACTTAAAGGTAAAAATATTATCAAGTAGGTACATGCTTTTATTGATATTTCAATTTTAAAGTGAGATAACACTACGTAAGCTATTACAATTTTAATGAGAGTTTAATATTTAAATAATAGCGGACAATAGTCCCTAGATAATATTCTTACTTTTAAATTTGATAATAGATCAATTCACTATATTAACAACACTAATTAGTGCTTCTAAATACATATTTTTAATGTTGTACGTTTGACTGAGACAATAGGTGCTGATATTTTGTATGGTTGTCATCAGCTCTATTTTCCATTTAAAAAAGATCTACAAAAGTATAATAGTAGCAAGAAGAAATTTTGAAATAGTATGAAATACTCAACTTGATTTAATTAAAATTGTGAAAGAGAACATTTTCTTGAAAAAACAATTTGTATTTTACTCATTGTCAACCTAAAATTGTATTTTATAAATTATGAAATTTGGACGTCTGTATTTTACAGCAAAAATATTTAATACATTTTATGAATCTTTTGTACCTAATAAATTTATTATATCTCCTGTAATATGTATATTGATAAGTTTACAAACATATAATTGGTCGTTGTGCCTCTACTGTAAATGATCGTTCACACAAGGAAGAATGTAAAAGTTATGACTTGTGACTTATTGTAATGCTGCGGTCAAAAGTTTAAAAAGAAAAATTTGACAATAGGTTGTGGTATTATACATTTCAAAGCTTTTATGACCCAGCATTATAACCCCTTAGTATTCTACACTTATATTTTATATTTTTTAGAAAATTAAAATTAGTTTAAAAATGTAGTAGGTAATCATAATTTGTTTTAAATCCTAATATAATTTTAAAATTCATGGGTACCTCATGCTTTTAATAAACTCAGTACTTTCTCCATATTTTAATTAAATTAAATTGTCAACACCTACACCAATTCTCAGACTTTCTGTGTAAAATCTATTTTTCAGGCCATTAATAACACAATTTATTATTATAAAACATGCATTCATTTTCTAGTATTCAAAATAAGATTTTTTGGTTAATGTATTATCATAATTAATTAAAGCAGAACATTCATTCCCAGTTATTGAACTAACCCAGTAATTACTTAAATGTGTTGACTCTTTCTTTTTACGTTTTGGAATTTACTAATAAAAATATTTGTGTTTATATTGGTGAATAACAAAATATTAAAACTTTAAAAATACCTTTAGTCCAATGAAATTTCAATATTTATAGCAAATTCTATAATTTCTTTCCAAATTGTAAAGATTGTAGGCTTAAAAAAGTGTTTGTGTTACATCCCAAAGCCTTCCCAGACAGCCCCATAAAATACTATGTCCATGGTGTTGAATTATCAAATTCGATTTTTATCTTTTTGATGCTACCTAATTATTAAGATTAAATTTGTTTTAACAAATTGTTTTCATTATTTTTATTTTTACTGTAGACATTTGGCACCGGAGACTCAAAACTTTCATTGTC
Organism: Metopolophium dirhodum; assembly: GCF_019925205.1. Classification (NCBI taxonomy): domain Eukaryota; kingdom Metazoa; phylum Arthropoda; class Insecta; order Hemiptera; family Aphididae; genus Metopolophium; species Metopolophium dirhodum. Next base: position 59,907,811 of record NC_083560.1, on the reverse strand, counting down.
CATTTAATGCAGCGCATACAATGCCACAAAAGACATTAACCAAGCATTTGAATAAATGCCCTGATAAACCACCACATTTTAAGCATTGTATCTACAATTTATCACATGTAATGCCTGAAACAGATTTGAAGGTAAAATATAGTCAAGATTTACATAGATATTTTTTAATTGTTTGTAATAAGTACTCATACAGATTTGTTGTTAATTTTAGAATCATGAAGAAAATTGCCCTGATCGGATATTAATCGATGTAGCCATTTATGAAGCAGAAGATATGACGCGTCCAAATTCTAATGTAGAAAATGCACCATCAATAAAGTATGAAGAATCTTGGGATGGCGTAAGTATATTTCCATGCCCCATGGTATATCCATGAACTAAAGTGTAGCTGAGCGATAGGTAGTCAATCAAATTGTTATATAGGGTTAAAAAGGGGCTTTTTTCTTCAATAATGCAGATATTCAAAATCTGATTTTTAAAATGTTTAAATATATATACCATATTTTCAAACTCTTGAAACTTTTTGTACTACTTAAGGAGTGTTTTGTGAAGATACAAACGTTTGTTTTTCAAATGAGAACACCCCTTTACAACTGTAAATTATACAGCGGATAGTTGTTATGAAATTTTTTATGCATCAGAATCAAAATTTGTACGAGTAGTTTTTAAGTTACTTAACTTTGTGTTTTAAGGATAAAAGCTGACAAATAGACAATGGTGATTTCAACATTTTAGTCATTAATCTTTCAATATTAATAATTTGTAAAAAGAAGGTTTAAGTATAATAAATATTATACTCTATTCAGCGAGAGAATGAGCCATGGCCCGATCAAAATCGGTCTGGTTTCGCGCATACCTGTCCAACAACTGACAGTGCCCTCTGACAACTGGCGTCATCACCTAACACTCAGAGAGGGAGAAACGAGACCTCGGCAATCATTCGGTCGTAAAAATGGGGGTTCTCATTTGAAAAACAGAAGTTTAGATTGCCACAGGTCACTCCTTTAATAATACAAAAATTTCAAGAATTTTAAATTATGATCTTATATGAGTATATTTAAGAATTCCAAAAATCAGAATTTTAATAAATTTATTATTAAAGGCTAAATGGGGGTTCACCAAGGGAAATCACCCTGTATAATATTTATTTTTTTATTTTTTGGCATTAAGAGAATGTAATTTAGGCAAAAGCCCGTGATATATTATAAAATAAATAAATAAATATTTTGTCTCCGCCTTACTAACGCATAATATACCAAAATGCATGTCTAGTAGTTCCAATTCTGTGTTGTTAGCTTAAATATTAGAGTGAATCGATCTATTATCAATTTTAAATTAATAAATAACTTTGTCTGTGCTCTCTCGTTGGTTTTTTTCACGATATTTCAATTTTTAAGTGAATTATGAGCATTTTTAAATATTAATATTTTAGATACTCATAAAGTCATAACTCACTTAAAAATTAAATTATCGTAAAAAACCAATGAGAGAACAAAGATAATGTGCTTAGATTTAAAATTGATAATAGATCAATTAACTCTAATATTTAAGTTAACAACACATAATTGGAACTACTATACTCTGTTCAAAATAAGCGAGATGATGACTCAGCAGCCAAATTGTGCGCATGGGCGTGGCTTGGTCCGTGCCAGCGCCCGACGCATTGCCGTACAGCGTCTGACCATATGTCTGACTGCCGCCTGACGAAAACTGGTCGCCGCCAAGTCATCATCTCATTTTGAACAGAGTATAGACGTACATTTTGATATATTATGTATTAGGAAGACGGTGACAACACATGCGGTGCGACGTCCACCTAATACAATATACAGTGTCTTCTCGAATTGGATTATTACGTTCTTGTTGGTGATATCGTCTTTGGGTATAGGTTTCTCCAAACCTATATTAGGTATAAGAATACCATCTCATCTACCTTTTCTCATGTTATAGAACATTATATAAAATCAATCAAATTAAAACATATGTATACATTTATTTTTTTAAGTTGGAACAAACATCTGAAATTCTAAAGACCATCAAAACAAAAACCGCGTCAATGAAAGCAACTCATAACATAACAAGATCAGAACGTAAACAACATCGTATCAATTTACACGAAAATGATATTAATAACGTAAATATACAATATATTAGTATATACTAACAAAATATTTATTTTTACATTGAAACTTGAAATTGAAACAAAATATTTCCTAGTGGTTTTTGTTTTTTCTTATTAACCTTCATTGATTTATTTTAATAATTAATTGGATTATTACACTTCAGATATACAATTAGTATAGTTTCTTAAAAACTATAATTAACAATTGCAATTGGTGATAACAGATAATACTATAATAGTATACAACTAATGTTTAGATGTTTTTAATGTTTTATTTTTTTAATCTATTCAACTTTACAGAAACAATATTAATATTATATTATACTAGCTGAATATCCTGGCTTCAATCGTGTGCAGTTTTTTTTTTATGGCAAATCTTATATAGTTTATGCGCTATATAGGGATATCTTGCTTTGAGTGTATCTCAGTTTTAGTATGCCTCAGTTTTAGTATACCTCAGTTCAAATTGGTGTCAGTATGCGTAGCTTTGTGAAATAATTTGACTTAGATGGGTAACCGCATGTTGTAGATTGGATTTAGCTCTTAGTATATTTTTTATTTTGGTTTAAACTACTTCCTCTCTAAATTTTTCTGATCTCTAAAAACAATCTTTGAGATTTTCTTCAAATTTAATTGAGTAGTTTTTGAGTATATAAGCTACACACATACATTTGGTTTTAAGATATAGTTTCTTTATTCGAGGCCATAAACGTGATCATTTGTTGCATGCTTGTACCTGATCTGCCCAAGTAACTAATGGCAACCATGTATTACAAAAAAAAGTAATAACAATTTATTTCTATTATAATCTGCAACCAATGACAACCATTTATAAAAAAAAAAAAGTTTACCACCTCTTTAAAATGTGAATATTGGAAAATCCTTTCCTATTGCACTTCTAGATCATTAGAGAAACTACTACTACTCCAAATTTCAAGTTTGTATGTTTTGTAGTTTTGAGATGTAACGTTGAATAAGTGAGTGAGTAGTATTTGGCTTGTGTATTATAATATAACTTATGGGGTGAAAATGTTCTGTTTTTGTGTAACTACACCTACATGGGAATTTAGATAATATTTTAATAATGTATCTATTGATCTAGTGAAGTGATAAGAATTCTGTGAACAGATTAGAATTGTTGTATAGTCTACTTGCGATCAACTTACCCACATTTTTAGTGTTTTTGTCAAAAATGGAAATATAACAATTATTTAATTTTACTTATTAATTAAAAGTTTTTTTGAATTTTGGAAGATAAATCAAAAATGTGGAAAGGTTGATCTCGAATAGACTTGAGGACAAATTCAAGACTGTATTCTTATTGATTAATTAAATAAATCGGTATGGTAGTACACATCTGAATTCCTATGTTGCGTGTCTGTTGAACAAATGCATAACATCAACACGTCGGGGTTAATATTAATTAATAACTTCATAATTATTATTCATGAATAATAACATAATTACATTCTGTCCACATCAATTTTTTATTTCTATAATTTGTATTTTCTCTTATTCTTCATTTTCTTATTGTTTAGGTTGATAATAAAGATGGGAAGAAACTGCAGGATAAGAAAATGGATACAAAACCATTATTCATTGGAAAGAGACCCAATACATAAATTACATCAAAATAAAATGTTTTAAAAAATGTAAAAATATACTAAATTAAACTTTTAAAAAATAATTGCGTTCATTTAACTGATTTAAAGTAATAAAATATTAAAATAATTTGACTGAATAAAGTAAAAAAATATTACACAAGAGTACCAGTGGATTAATACTTTTAGTTTTTCATATTTTGGTTGATTTTATTGACTGAATTAAAGTAATATAATATTACACAACAGCATTTGTGAATTAATACTTTTAGTTTTTCACATTTTTGTTGATTTTAAATATAATATTTACCATTTAATTCTATATGTATTAAAATTAAGAATAAAATAATTATTTTACAAATATTTATATGAATGTTTATCGTCTAGGGTTGTTGTTCTATAAATAAATATTAAGTATCAATTAATTCTAAAAGTATTATAATTAATAATAAAATAATTATTTTGTAAACATTTTTTTATACAAATAAATAAATAAAGTTGTATTTAATTACTGTTAATGGTTTGTATAAAAAATTATTTTTATTAATACAATAATTAATAATATGTTTTTTTATCTAATATAATTGGGTTTTCTTTACTTTGTTTTAAATTTCATGATACTCAATTATTTCAGTTAGAATTTTGGTTTATTCAATTTTGTAGATGTATCATCAGTAATTATTAATTACCAATTGTTTAGCTAGGTGGGCTATATTATGTAACTAATAATAATTTGTTAAAAAAGCACCCATCATTATTACATACTTGTCATATTCTTATTAAAGTTAAATAAATATATTTTTATTTTATATTACTACGGGGAAATACATACGACTTGAGTCTTTTTGATAAACAACATTAACAGTCATACAATATTAGTATTGTAAAGTATTTGAGCAAGAGTATTCAAATCTTTTTTTTTTATTCCTTTGATTCTTAATTTGTTTCTATATGTAATCCTTGTTAAATAAAAATACTGTGACAGTGTGACGTCATGGTCATGCTTCAACATTATAACAATTATTACATATTTATCATTTATGGACATTTGTATGTCGGTTTTTGTCTATTCATAGCTCAAATAAATATTTTTTTTCTCCAAGAAACAGTTGATCATCGACAACGATCGAAACGACACATTGGTACCAATATAGCTATCAAGCAAAAACTTATTGCTTGTATATTTTGTTATTAACTGTAAAATTTTACTTATTAGTATAAGCTATTTACCAAGAATATAATTGTCATTAATTATCGTTATCAATTTTTGTCAACGATGATTGATTACTGTATGGGACAATAACAATACAATAATCTGTAGAGAGAGTGATCAGTGTTGGTGTTGTAACTTTCACTAAAATAGGAACTAACATTACAGCATTTTGATTCTTGAACAAATTATGTTTCTTTTAAATGCAATAAACAAATTTGTGATTAAAATAAATTATTTCAGAAGTAAATAGAATTTTTTTTTGTGTTTGAAGATTATTTTAAATACTTTACTACAAATAGTATTTGGGTTGTATTTTAAATACTTTATGCTAGCTTTAATATAAAATATTAATGAGAGAGATTTGATATCACACCCAGGCGGTATAACCACTTGAATCCATAAAAACGTCGACGTGAAGAGTCCCAAAATTTCAACTTTTTAACTTTTTTCCTAAACTATAATAGCTATAAAGTTGGTTGATAACTCATTAAAAAAGTATTATCAAGTAGATACTGAATGTGGAATTAAAATTTTTTACATTAAAATAAATGCAATTAATTTTTAAAAAAAAAGAGTTATTTTTCGCTAGATTTTCATTTAGCGAGGTAGATTTCCAAAAGTGGGGAACGGATTTTGTTGTTTGGGGTCTTGTTAGATTCACATTGGCTAGGAGAAGTGCAGTGAAGATTTTCAGAATTTTATTTCCAATAATTCACTACAAAGCTGTAAAGCTGAAAAACATTAAAAAACGCCCAATAAAATTTGTTTTAATTTTTTTTTAATGTTCTGTAGTGAATTAACTACAAAACAAAAATAAAGTTCTGAAAATCTTCACTGCACTTCTCCTAACCAATGTGAATCTAACAAGACTAAAAGACCCCAAACAACGAAATCCGCTATCCGGTTTCGGAGATCTATCTCACTAAATGAAAAAGAAAACGATTTTTTGTGGGGCTGTTCACACCGACATTTTTCTGGATTCAAATTGTTATACCGCTTGGGTGTGATATTAGTTAATACATTTCTAAATATAAAAATCAAGAAAGTTTACATGCCGATCCCTGACTTGGCAAGCGTTTTTTTTTTTAATTAATGGATATTCAGCCGTAAATAATTAACATAATCTCATAGGAATTTTCTTATTTTGTTGTAAATCATAAACTAATAACCGTACTTGAAATTTGCACCAAATGCTTTTATTTTATTATTTGAAAATTTTCAAAATATTTTAACTTATTTTGAGTTATCAATAGAAATTGTAATTTTTAATTTTTTTCTACAAATGTCTATACTTAAACATAACCTTAACTAGATACCTCCTGCACAGCAAATCATTATCAATTTGTCAATTTGTCAAATTTTATATATAATAATAGTGTGAGGGGCACTACCTTGTGATGTATCTTAAAGATTATGAATAATATATATTCCCCTACACATAGGCGGAACTAGACATATTGAACTAGGGGGGCTTAAGCTCTAGGTTTTTTGTGACTCAATGAGACCTAACACCTAACGATTTTTTAGAGGGTACTAAGGACCCTCCCTAGTTGCGCCAATGCCCCTACACTACTATTACTTAGTAAAATTATTAAAATGTATTATTTTAAGCAACATATAGGTATGGTGTTTTCCTAACAAAAACATATTATTAACAAATTATTCACTATTATACATATTTTTAATTCAGACAAACGAAATAGTTTTATTTTTAAATTAAGATGACAATTAGGCTTTTAGTAGCTCATGCAAAAGAATTTTTTTTAAAAACGTTTTTCTGAAAAGTTACGATTTGGTGGATGGATATAAGCTTCTGCCTCTTCGGTGCAGAACTTCATACAGAAAAAAATATTTTGTCATTATTATACCATTATTGTTACGAAATCGATGAGAAATAAATATAATAATATTGTAATTTGGAACAAATTCACCTTAGTTTTCACAAGTTTTTTCAAATTTTTTTTTAGAAACATGTTTTTCAACGATGGTACAAGTGAAATTATCACTTTTTCTTATGAAAATTGTCGTGTTACCGCGATAAATGATAATGCGCTGTACTAACGCTACACCAAAATCAAACAATACGCTACAGCCTACAAGCATGAATGTAGACACGATATTGTTGGTACCTAAATAAGATCTTCTCTACACCGTGGTCGTGGTCATAAACGACCGTGGCTACAACAAACTCTACAAGTAGCGCGCTAATTTCATTAAACCCGTCACCCGAAACCCGCTGGTTTTTTAAGTGTTATCAGTTTATCACAGCTAGATGCAAGTGTCTTTATAGCCTACCTGCGTATATTATAGTCGTAAAAATTACACCGTAATATATTCGTATTCGGTCTGTACTGTCTGTACGACGATTTCTATGTCGTGTAGTATAGTAGTCGTGAGTCTGTTAGTGAGTGTATCGTCGAACACACGATAGTTGATTCGGAATAAGTTTTCGCAAATTGTAATACTCGGATAAATAATCGTTCATTTAAGATTTTGTTTTCTTATTTTTTAAAACACGTTTCTATTAAGTTTCACACAATTTGATTTCGTAGTATTGAAAATAATAAATTTGAATAAAATCACAACACTGCTGTTCAAACTCCATATTTGAGCTGAAAACGTGCTTAATTTATAGGTAGATACCAATAGCTTATAAAGTTTTACTGACATTGTATCGTAGTAATGCAACTTATATATATATATTTTTTTACTTAGATGACCGTTAAAATAAAAACTTTATAAATGCCTTCAGTCACTACACTGATATTTTATGTTGCTGTGGTGCTGGTCTCGGTTTATATCAATGACCGAAACGGTGCCAATATCAAATTACTCGAATCTTATGAACATAATATAAACATAACATTCGGCCCACTGAATCTTGGAAACGATTCGTCTTGTAACGCACTTGATTTTCAACTGAATTACAAAAAACATGTGGATCTTGGGATATTTTTTTCCAATTACGCTAGTTACATGTCTATGGTAAGTTTGTTCAAACTCTGGACAAGCCAACGAAATGATAAAATATTCTTTGGCACTCTAAAACTCAATGACAAAACTGTGAGTGCCGTAGCAAAAGGGCCTGGACGTAATTGTTTTGAAATGTTTGAGCAAACGGTAAACATCGCTACAGATATAAACACAATTATAACTTATGGCCAATGGAACTTGTTACCGCTAAGTGGTGATAGCCGCAGCCTTGAAATATGTTCAAAAGACGTAAAATCGTTTCAAAATGCATTGCTCTACAGTTTCTTCAACTCTGTTATTAGTGACGATAGCGATAATAAATCCCATTCATTGATAGAAGCATGGATCGCTGCACATGTGAGTGTTGAGCTTTTAGTTCTAAAGGTGAGCAAGTCAACATTAATGTATATGATACTTTTGAGTTAAAGATTTAATTGTAATTATATCATAACCAATGTTTTTATAGGTATTACATGGATATCGTTATGTACCAAATATTTATGCTACATGTGGTCGAGTTTATTTTGTTGAGGATTGTGGTCATACCTTAGAATATCACATGAGTAAGATGAATTTGAGTAATAGACTATTAGTGGCCAAAGAGTTACTAACGTTGGCGTTGGAGCTTGCAGATGGTACGGCTCATCAAAGTTATTCATTTTACCTCACCGATTTAACAGCCGAAAATATAGCTGTAAAACTGAATAAAACCTCAGGGTTATTACAGTCATTGAAAGTTATTGACTGGAGTGATGTTATAATTGTGGTCAATAACCATAATTTGAAAAAAACTGATAATGGTAAGTTTATACTAGGTATATTTAAATTATTATTCTATGATCAATTTTTTAATATTTATTTTCCTTTTTGTATACTCTATTATTATTAGACAATATACATGTAAGTAAACATATTGACTGTGGGCCTGGATGTTTATCTTATTCAAAAGAAGAAATTTGTCAGTCGAGGGTTAGTGATCATAATATATATGCCGTTTGCAAAGTGAGTTATTACTTTTTCTATAAAAGATAAATTAAAAAACTTAGTTATAATAACAACTGCTTATTTTAGTGAAACACTTTAAAATAGTACTTTCATATTATATAAGACTCATAGACGGAAATGGGAGGATGCCCAGAGGGGGGGGGGCTAGCCCTTTCAAAACTATACAATTTTTTAGCTGTGTGGGATAAAAGCCCCCCTGCTCACATTGATGTTAAAAACGCTAGCCCCCACTGAAATTGCAATTTTCCGCCTATGGCAATATTACACCTGCTTTATCCTATTTTTTTTTTTTTACAATTCATACTTGGTTTTTTATAGTGTTTTTATGCAAAAAATGTTTTATATGCTAATATAATTTTTGATTTATAAAATGATAATTCCTGTTGTCACTAACGCATTTTGATACTTTAAAGTTACTAGTGTAATTTTATTGTAATATAGATTTACATTAGGCAGAACTTACATCTTAAACTGAATATATTACGATATATAAACATTTAGTTTCATAGTTACTATTATGATATTATGTTATCCTTTCAAAAAATAGTAAATTATATAAAACTTTATTTTTTATGTTTAGGAATTCTTAAGCAACGATGGTAGACTGTTACATGAAATAACAGACTTAGATAAAACAATGAAGTCACCAGAAAAGGAAGTCAAAAACCTTGCATCTTTATTGAATAATTGTTTGTGGAACTTTGATGTTGAAAAGCAATCTGAAATGAATAGGTTAGATACCGCTAAATTGATAATAAAATCAATTCAACTCATTTATAATTTTGAAACATCTAATATTACTAATAATGTTTTGTAAATAAAAAATACATTTTGTACAATGATATAAACTCAAAAGTGGATAAATTACAGAGACTGAGTGTTAAGGCCCACACATACTGCAACACTAGTGGTAGCAGTAAAATGCAGTGGGACATAATTCACCACTACTGCATTATGTGCTGGCCTTTGAACTTATTTAACCCTTAAATTAACTATTAATGTTAGCCTATTTACCTATAGTTGAGATATTTTATGTTATACTAGGTTAATTATAGTTTAACCTAAGACTACCTACTTTTAATTTTATGATACATTTGTTTTTTTTTTTTAACCACTGATTTATATTATTCTAAGAACAACTTAATCTATAATTGGCTAATTGATATATATTTTTTTTTCACAGCAATATCCCCTATCACTTTTTGTAACTAGAATGTTTAATTTCATTCTGATATTAATTAGGCTAGTGATTTTTTTGTCTAAAACGCTTATGTAATATCAAATTAAATCCGGATATTGTATAATATTGTATACTATATCTTAATTTATCTAATATATCATCTCAGATTTGTCTTTTGACACACTCCTATCTTGATGTATGTGTATATTGCTATAATAACTGTATTAATTATTTAATAAATAAATAATATATTGATAATTTTATTAGATACTTAAATGTAGTAATTTATTTTATCATATATATTTTTATTTCTAATAAATGCTTTTATTCAGTAAAAAAAAAAAATGTATTATATATTATAATGTTATGCCTTTGGCATAAAGGCATAATTAGATTGAATTTTAGTTGTAAGAACGAATCGTGGATATTCCCCCCCCCCTACAAATATATTTTTGATGATGATATTCCCCCCCCATATTTTTTTTTTAAAGTTTACTAGATATTTAATAATATAATATTATTTAATATAAAATTAATTTATGCTTATTGTCTAACATTTACAAATATTATTCATAAATATAATAAATTATAGATGTATATTTTTGATCAACTGAACTACTTGAATCAAATTCACAAACAATTATTTAATTGTTAAATATTCAAACTGGTAGTTTTAACAAAAAAAAACCAAAATAAATATGAACAAAGGCTAAAAAATTTAAGTTAAGAAATAACAAAAGAATCAGAAATCAAATGTTTTTACAAAATTTATCATTTTTATGTCGGAATTTTGAACCATTTTTATTAATTACTAATTATATTATACTTTATACCTACTTTTTTTTTTTTAATTTTTATTGTTTTAAGTAAGTAGTTCAATTGATCAAATATATACATTTGTGATCTATTATATTTATAAAAATAAAAACAATTTTATATCTTAAATATTTTATTTTAAAAATAAAATTTCATATTAAATAATAAATAATATTATATTATTAAATTCAATATTATAAGCCAATAATTAACTTTTAATAATATAGGGGAAAAATGTCCGCGTCAAAAATATATTGTTGGAGGGGGGAGTCCTACTAAACCGAAAACAGTCTAGAGGAAAATGTCCATTTACCATAAGAACATAGTTAGAAGTGTACTTAAAATACCTAGAAAGTATATATTAAACCAATTGCTATGTTTGCAATTGTAACTACTCAATTTCTTCACGAGAATTATTTTTCTTTTTATCAAAATATTGCGACCGATTTTTAAATGATGAATACAACTATAGATATTGACTTAACAGCTAGCCAAATTTATCATACTTACACAAGTATTTATAATAATTTATGATTGAATAATGATAGTGGTCTGTGGTCACTACCTAAATAGTGTACATTTTAATTTTATAACAGACCATGAGCTATATGCTTATGACTACATAGCAAAATATTTATTTACATTAAAATTAAAAAAAATATATTAATGAGTTATTGTGAGTACGGTATCATCTCCCTTAATGTGGTCTATCGCACTAAAATAATATTAGAATTAATATAAGTAATTAGAGGGGTATATTGATGTTTGATAGTTATGTCTTGGACTCAAAATATGGACAATAGTTCTTACATTATGCAATTGCCTGATTAGATTTAAATTTTAAAATTGGTAGATGCTAAATAGCCTATTTAAGACAATAGATAAAACGTATGCAGTTTTTATTAACTCATTACAAATTTACAACAAATGGTCAACAGAACTTATAAATATATCTATGACGCGCACCAAAACAATCGGAATTCGGAAGAAAAGTGAAAATCATGATTTAAAATATAACGCATTCAATTTTAAATCGTTTATTTATGAATCATGCTGATATACCTATTTAATTTGTCATGGTGGCTAGCGACTAGTAACGAGTGTCGAAACTCAGTAAAAGACAAAAGTGGGTTGAACTATGGTTTTTTTCTCCAGCCCAAATGCCCGAGATCAACCGGCATTCGGCTATGGCTAATCAGATATCACGCAATCTGTTCTCGCGGGCCTTGATAACGCGATTCTTATTTCCTACGAATGGCACAGTGTGTGTGCTGGTACAATAATAAGGGGCGCTGTTTGTACGGTATGAGAGGCCAGTCTGATAGCTCCTGCATAACGGACGGTGGCGTCGCGATGCGGACCGATTATTATTATTATTTGTTTTATCATGGCAGTCGAATTGAAATCTGAATCCTGAATTAGTTCACTTACAATTTACAATAACGCTGTGATCGTTGTCGAGACGGATTTGTCCCGCAGGAATTCTTCTCAAATACCGCCAGCCATCACAGAAAGGATGGGAAAAAACAAGAAGGCCATCAGTTCTGACGACTCTTCCGAATTCAGCGACGATGTAAGTTTATAATATTGTGTTTTGGTTTGTGTTCGTTTAAGGCCGTTTTACCTTTGTGTGTATGATTATGTGTGTGTGTGTTTGTGTGTATGTGCAGGATACAAGCATGGCCAAAAAGAAGAAACGCTCCAGAGCCTCGTCGCCTCCTAGTCGCAGTTACAAGTCAAAGACCAAGAAGAAGTTGTCGAAGAAGACAATTTACGATTCGGATTCATCGTCGTTGTCCGAAGGTGAGATAGCCTCAGATGAGGAACCGAAGAAAAAGCCAAACCGCAAGCGGCCCGGAAAGAAGTATGACATGTCTGATGACTCATCGGATAGCAGCATCGTGTCAGAAATCCAAAGTCCAGTTCAAGAGATTAGTCAGGGTAAGTGTACAACATTCATATTACAGTAGGTAAATTCAGGGTACCGAGTTAAAAATTTAATTTATAGAGGTTTTCGATTTACTGAATGTTCGAATTAAAGAGAGGTGAAAAATTGTATGTATATATTACAATTATTAATTAACATTTATTATATTATTATATTTTACATATTAAAGAAATCTGTCATTTTTTTTATATGTACATATATAAGAACTTAGATATAATCGCATTTAAGGAAATTCAAATTATAGAGGTTCGAGAAAAAAAATTTGAATTGTAGAGTATATTCCACCGACAGACAATTCAAATTATAGAGGTTCGTGGAAAAAAATTTGAATTGTAAAGTGTGTCCCACCAATAGACATTTCGAATTATCGAGGAGACCGGAATACATGTATTTTCTTCTAATTATAGAGGTTCTCTCAAGGGACTCGGCGTTTAGTTCGATTTATGGAGTTTTCCGAATTATTGAGTAACTACTGTATATCCGTCTTTCATAACGTTAAATTAACTCCTTTACTTGTATGATTTAGTGTTTGATACTATGATAAACACTGTTAATTATGAGCTTTACACGCAGAATTTTTAGGAAATTTACTACCTATATTATAGCTATATTTAAGTTAATTGAATTTTGGAATAACTATTGTTTTTCACTTATACTTCTTTTTACATGCTTTGTGGTGATAAAAAAAAAATTCATTCATTTCACAAAATACTTACTTGGGACTAATTTATTCAATTAAATTTAAAATAATCTTACATGTATACATGTTACATAACAGTTAAAAAGTAGCTTCCATTTAGAGTGACTTACAATTATATATAAATATATATATATCAATGGAGGGGCAATTAACGGGAACGTAAAATATAGGAAAATAATATGAGGGAACAATAATTTGTTGGAAAATAATAACCAGGAAAATAAAATGTGTGGAATTAGTCTGTAGGAATTTAAAACACAGAAAAATATTTATACCTCCTGGAAACACGGAAATTTCAAGACCGAAAAAATATTCTACATAAGGAAATCATTATTACTGAATATTACTTTCCTGTGTAAAATACTGTAAATACTTCCTCTAGTATTTAAATTACCGTTGTTTATTTTCCTGCGTAATACTTTTCTCATTTTTATTTTCTTATTTCATTAGTTTCCTGATTTTGAATTCTTGTGTATTATTTTAGTGGTTTATATTTTCATAGATTTCCAATTCCTAAGAAAAATTTACCTATTTTAGTGCAACAAATTTGTTGTACTCTATTGATCTTGTTGATATATTGTTTTGAGAGCATCGAGGTGCACATCAATACATGGACTAAAAATAAAAAGTGTATTCAATTAAATATTTTCAATTATGTTTTGTGCTATTTGATTTCATGGTAATTCTGGTAAAAATAAAACAAAGTCTACATAATTATATATGTTATAATAGGTACCTATTATGTTTATACAAATGTTAATCGGTGTCGGTGGTGTATAAAATAATATATCGATAGTATAAATATTGGGAAATTACTATCAATCAATTTTGCGTATCCTTATTTCCATAATTACTACAGTAATTAATTATTACTAGAGCCAGGACTTTCGTGCATTGGCGTATTTTTCTGGTTAACTTTATCATATGCTTAGTAAGTACATGATATATTTCTCAACATTTGTGAACAAATACCTTAGTTTTTAATGTATATTTTGATAGTTTATCGAATATCAAGCACTTTTGTTTTTTTGTACATAGAAAATTGAATTAAGCACCTAAAACAAATTAAAATATTTAAAGAAAATATAATTGTTTAACTTGAAATATTATTTTTAGCACATATTTAGCTAAAGTACTTTTAGCAAGTATATTAATAAAATACTTGATGAAAAAATTTTTTATTGTAATATGTGCTGGTAATTTTATTTTTGGGGGGCCATATTTAACTGCGTATTTATTTTAGTGCATAAAAGTCATTAATCTAATTATAACCTATTAGTTTTAAAAACAATAATATTTAAAAAATTAACACATTTAAGTAATTATTTAAGATCTTCAATTAAGGTTACCAATTCAGCTATTGAATTTTATAGATCTTTTTATGACTAAAGTACAAAATGTTTATAAGTTTATTAGTTACAAATACCTAATTAATAAATGTATCAAATTTATGTGCAACCTAGTACTTATTTGTGTTTGATGGTGTATAACATAATTGTTTGAATCATTTACAATTTAGTTTAAACATAGTTGTTATTTAATATTTATTTTTAAAAATTGAAAGTCAAACCTAAATACATAGTGAAGAAAAATTATAAATAATTTACCTTTTTTCCATATGCATAGCTTTAAATGAAAATAGGAAGTTATGTATATAAAAATATTCTACAACAAATTATTATATTTATACTATAATTCATTTTCAGAATACTAATGACTAATAAGGTATAGATGCATAGAATTTACAATTAAAATAAACAATAATGTTAAAGACGTTCTTAAAAATTCAAGAATAACCAATACCTAATTAATTATTATTTTCTTTAATTTAAATTTTAAACATAGTTGGTCCAAGATTTTCTATACATTTTTATCTAAATGCTGTATTATACATATTTTACTACCACATCAAACAACTTTTAGTATTTTTAACAAATACAAATTAAGATTAAATGTTGATAATAGCTTTATAATTTTGTTTTGTTTAGGATTCCTCGACATAGTTTCATTACTACATTTTTTATATATAAATTATATCTTAATTGTTGACAATTGTAGAACTGAATGTTAGACTTAGGTAACAAACCCATGAACCATTAAATATTTTTACTTAATATATTATTACTAAGTTATGAATTTTTAGGTTTTTACAAATCTTAACTGAGCATATGCATATTATGCAGTATTAGGACAACTAACAAGCTTTTTTCAAATGTTTAAGATTGTTTCAGTGGTTAGAGAATATTTAATTTCTTTAGCATTTCTTGGAATATTTTGAAAATTGTGAGAAAAAAATTTTAATTTATTAATTTACCTTTTAACATTTAACAATAAAATAATAACATTCTTTTAGGTTGCAATGAATTTGTGTTCTATTTTTATAATTACTATACATTTTTTATCTTTTAATAGTTCGTAACTTTTTGTAAAAACAAACAAGTAAATTTGCATTTTTTTAAAGTTTTTTAATTAGCATATTTAAGTATATTATGCTCATTAATTATGATTGGATATGATTGGATTTTTCTAATTCTAAAGAGAATACCTCTAAGGAGATAATTTAAACTTTTTTAAAATTTTAATTCCCGATCCTAATTATTTCAAAAATTATCATTATTTATTATAGACATAAACAACTGTTTCATCAAAACCACTTGTGATTTATAAATATTAAAAACTCAGTAATTTAAAATAAATGTTTTCTATTTTAAATAAGTTTAAATTTTCCCTTTTTAATTAATTTATTGCATTTTGCTAATCCAATTATTACCTATGAGATATCTAAAAAAATTATTCACAATTTACTACCCATTTAAAATGATAAGTTTGCCCTCAATAGTTTTTCTGGGGGAGCAACACCTCCCAACACCAAATGCCACCTCAATATGAAAAAGATTGGACCCGGGGCACTGCCCTGTGGTACTACATAAATAATTTTTTTTTCACCTAAAATGCCATTTATATTAACACTTCTCTACTTAAATAACTATTAATATATATGGTTTAAACTTTTTGAGGCTTGATATCTTAACCCCAAAGATGGAAACTTATACATCAAGAATATAATTTGTAGACATTTTATTATTTACTAAATTTAAAACTTATTTTCAAAATTAACTCTTAAAGGATTTAAATTTGGAAAGTAGTAAAGTACTTAAAAGACATTACAACTACTCATCACTATAATAAATATAATATATAAATTACTCCTAAAGAATACAAAGGAAAATAAATGCTACCTATAAAATAATAATATTATCTTAAACAAACTAAATTATTGATTTTTTTATATATAATTTATACTAAATATAAATTAGGTACCCTACTAATAACAAGTATTCACATTAATAATATCTGTATATATAAAACAGTGAGCTGTCTGACTGATCTATCAATGCACAGCTCAAACCATTGGACGGATCGGGCTGAAATTTGGCATACAGATAGCTATTATGATGTAGGCGTCCGCTAAGAAAAGATTTTTGGACATTTTTTCCTAAGAGGGAAAATAAGTAGTTGTAAGAATACAACAGTGGCGCCATATATCAAGAAATACCTAATTTAAATACTCAATATTGGTTTTAAAATACAAAACGTACAAACTTGATATTTGGAATAGTGGTTCCTCATTTATTATCCTAAATGATCTAGATGTGCAATAAAAAAGGATTTTCTGATATTCATATTTTGAAGAGGTGGTCAAACAAGAATCTTAAGATTCATGGTGGAAATTAAAACTTTTTTTTTATTAATGGTTGCCTTTGGTTGCAGGTTATAAATATGCGAATTACTTCACAAAGCTAGGTACAATTACGCCGATTTGTCTGTAAAAATAAAATGAAATAAATTAAAATAAAATAACCTTTACAATATATTAATATATTATTATTAAATACTCCAAAGAATCCGCGATGATCAACTATGACTTCAATACTATTTTAGGTACACTGTATAAACATTTTGTTCAACTACAAAGATATACTAATATTGTAATTTAGGTTTTATTTGATTGCCCACCTTGCTGTGTCCTTGCCTACCTGATAATATACTGTTCTCATAACCATAAGCGAGTCTCGCGAGCAACGCCACACGGATGGCTAAAAATTAAAATATATGATTTTGCTTCCATATGCACTGTAAATTATACCCAAAAGGATTTAATTAATCACAATTTTTTCTCAGAATAATTTATTTAGCTAGTTTTGTATATTTTGTTTAGACAGTTTTGAATTAATTAATATATAGATTTGATTGAACATTTAATAATCTTATTTTACTTTTACTTATTTTATAGTTAGTGAATCTTCTGAAGATTCTGAAGAAGAATTCAATGACGGTTATGATGAAGAGTTGATGGGAGATGATGAAGACAGAGAACGTCTTGCACAAATGACTGAAAAAGAACGAGAAACTGAAATATTTAAACGTATTGAAGCTAGAGAAATAATGAAAACAAGGTAAAATAAAATAACTTTGTTTCAAATAAGATATTATTTAACTTATTGATTTATAGATTTGAAATAGAGAAAAAGCTTAAACGTGCTAAAAAAAAGGAAATGAAAGAACAAAAATCTTTAGAAAGAAGTATGTCCTCAAACAGATCAGACTCACCATATTCAGGTTCTTCTATGCCCCTCGATTTAAAAGATCGTGTAAAAGAAAGAAAAAAAAATGTTGAAGAAAATAAAGGAAAAGGAGATAAAAAAGCTGCAATGAGCATGTTAAAAGCAAGACGAGAAGAAAAACGAGAACGAGGTATGTCCAATTTTGATACATATAAAGTAGTAACAGTTAGCATTAAGAATAAATAAATATATATTATATTTTTGTATAAGAATTTAAAATAGTACCTTTAAGATTTAAAAAAATACTTTTTATTCTTTTTAATTTTTTTCAAAAACTGTAATTTGCTGTTTAAGTTTATTCTAATGATACCTCAATAAGAATTTCTCAGTTACATTGTATTTTATTTAATTATCATTACGGATGACTATCATTCACAAATAAATAAATAATATTATTTTAATTACAATTTAAATCATTGAATTATTTAGAATTAGTATTATATTAAAAAATTCTTAATAATGAATAACTTACCAAAACGTTTAAACAATGGATTAAAACTGATTATGATTACTGATCTTTTATCTAATGAGTTATATTTGTTCTATTATTTTAGAGGAAGAAAAAGAAAAACAACTTAAAAAAGATATGGAAAAAAAAGGAGATGACGATGATGAAGAAACTAGTGACAAACAAAGTGATCAAAATCAATCCAAATTAAAAGCTTCCGATATTTATTCAGATGACAGTAATTCTTCAAGTGATACTGATTCAAGCGAATCAGTTAAAAAAAGTCGTCACTTTTTTGACTCTGATTCAGATACTAAGTGAGAAAATTGTTAAAAAAAAAATTAAAATTAAAATCATAGTAATTTTTTCAATAATTTTAGTGAGAAAAAAATACATTATATTACAAAACGAGATGAATTGAATAAAATTAGACTGTCAAGATTTAAAATGGAAAAGTAATCAACCATTGAAATATCTATCTTTTACTATTCATATTTACTTAAAATGCTTTTTTAGATTTGTGCACTTGCCCACATTTGAGAAAACTGTCATAGGATGTTTTGTTCGCATTGGAATTGGCAATTATAATGGAGTTCCGGTATATCGGGTATGCTTTTATAATCTGATTTGTCTGTATAACATTTTTAATATTTTTACCCTTTAATAGGTTGCTGAAATTTGTAATGTTTGCGAGACAGCTAAAGTGTATCAGTTAGGAAGTACTCGTACTAACAAAGGATTAAGACTTAAGTATAAAAATATATATTAATTAGTAATAAAGTTATATTTTAGTATTGTTTATAATATGGTGTTGTTTTTTTAGACATGGTACAAATGAAAAAGTTTTTCGTTTGGAATTTATAAGCAATCAAGAGTTTACGGAGAGTGAGTTTGTTAAGTGGAAAGAACTCTGCCACATGAACCGAATACCATTACCAACTCTAGCTGAACTTGAAATTAAAGTGAGAGATGTTAAAGCTGCTCTGGCATATCAATTCAAAGAAGAAGATGTTGAACAGGTATTCAATTTTATTATTAATGAACATAAAATAATTGATATAATATTAAACGAAAATATCTTTTAGATTGTTCGAGAGAAAGAGCGTTTCAAAACAAATCCCCATAACTATGCAATGAAAAAGACTTCATTAATGAAAGATAGAGATGACGCACAGGCACTGTATGTATTAGTTATAAGATATTGTTACAATTTTAAAATGTTTGTTTAGGTTTTTACAATAATAGAGTTAAAAAATTAGATTTTAAAAGATTTTTACTATATTTCGTTTGTTCTCTTAATTTTAATACCTAAGTTTAATATTTTAGTATGTTAGACAGTTGTGATTTAGGTATTTGACACATTAAACATGTGTGAAAAAAACCGTCTACTAGTTCAGTTTTGAACAACTTGAACAAAAAAAGTAAAAATATTTATTATTTCATAGTGTAGATAAATAGAAAAATATAAATTTAAAAAATGGGTTTTTATGTATAACATCAATTTTTAGAAGATAATTACAATGTAATCCAAATGAATAAAATTAAATCTAAGATAATATTTTAACATTAAGTATTTGGCAAGAAATTGGTTTTTAGTGTGGTAGCTCTCAATTGGCTTTTAGAATCTTAGGCAACAAAAAATATGTTCTATATTATAAGAAATTATAATTACATTTTACACAGGTTAATCATTATATACAATTTGTACTTTTAACAAAACAATATTAATACAAAATATTTTTAATTTTAAATTGTAATTTAGACCACCATTAATTTATCAAGCTTAAGAATATAGATCATTATAACTATAAAAAATTATTGGTTTAGAATACTATAATACAATCGAATCCGCTTAATTGGGACACATCGGTCGGTGACCTATTTGTACCCATTATCCGACTGTCCCAATCAACTGAATAATTTTACATACAATACATTCATTTGGGACTGTCATTGATGTACCCATTAAGCGGGTGTCCCCTTTAAGCGGATTCTACTTTAGTATGATTTTTGTATTTTAACATCATATTAATTAACGCTTTAATGAAATTTTGTTTACAAATAGTGGCAAAGTAGAAGAAGTTTTGAAAATTGAACAGCAACTATCAGATTTAGAGGAGCGAGCTAATCATTTAGATAAAATGAGAACAAGCACAATATCTAGTATAAGTTACATAAATGATAGAAACCGTAAGCGGAATGTCGAAGAAGCTGAAAAGGCTATCTTGGTAAATTACTGTGCATAAAAAAAAGCCAAGATATAAGAAAAATAATATTGTATTTAATTTTTAGGAGGAACTCAAGGCTAATAAAGGGAAAAAAATTGATGACCCATTCACTCGTAGAAGTACTAAACCATGCATGAAGTTTAGAGCAAAGCCAAATTCTGCTATCGACGGTTCAATAGCTACAGAAGTTGAAGAGTCCAAAAATATTATTGAAACCAATGACATTAAGGTAAATAAATAGAAATTTGAATTTTTTCTAATACCATACAACACTTAAATTATAATACATTTTTATTTTATTAGAATGATGGTAGTTCATCCAAAAGCAATTTGATGAAGGCGGATGATTTATATGCAGTTCACGACTTTGATATTGACTTAAACATACAGTTACCAATTTAGGTATACATACATATATATATATATATGTAAAGAAAGTACTTGTGAGTTATTTTGTAAATATATTTAAGTAAAATAACTATTATAGAACTGTGACTTGTAATTTGTTGTGCATCAATGATTATTTTTACTTAAAAAATTAAACTTAGATCAGCATTTACTTTGAAATTTATGTTATTCTCTTATACATTTCATTCTTGTAGTAAATGTACTTAAATATCATAATATATATATTTATCAAAATTAGTAGATAATTTAATGGCAATTTAATTAATGAAACTGATATATGTAAATCTTATATTGAGTATGATCACAATATAAAACTGATAACTTAATAAACGTATCATTAATAAATACAAAAGAAAAAAGTAACATATTTACTAAACTAATTGTTTACCATTTTTATAGGTAATAAGGTATAGTTATAGTGTTAACTGTAATGACATTAATTTTTATTTTAAGAAAATTTAAATTTAACATGTATAATAAATGATTTTAATTCATATACCCTACATGTTGGTGTTATTACAATATATGCATACAATACAATGAAACACAACAAATGTAATATTATAATAATATAGATTAAAAAATCTCATGGTTTCTGTAATTATTACGTCAACTTATTCAAAATTATATTTCCCTGTAATTTCAAAACGTTTAAATTAAATAAGTACAGTATTCAAATTAGTCAAAAATATGAAATTGTTTTTTTTTTAAATAAAAATATTTTATTGTATTTTTCAATTCCCATACGACATGAAGGTGTATTTTATACCTATATTATGTTACTAATAATTCTATTTGAATTTCATTTATTTGAGCTTTGACAAATGTAATTGTTGAAGAATTGTGTTTTCATGATTAAGGAGAAAGTTTACTTAGGTTTCCCATAGCCAATTTCTACATACCTATTTTTTTGTTGATCAATTGTATAGTTGATAATTATAACTTGTAGATAATTATAAATATTAGTTGATTACAATGTCAAAAATATCAAATCTGTTTTCACTAGCTCTCACCATAAATAGTTCCTAATAACAACATTAGAGACTAAAATATTCTCAATGTTTGTATTAACTAATTAGGTAAGTCTATTGATGTTAGATTGTATTTTGAAGCTAAATTAATTTCTTAATTAAAATAAAAATTAGAATAGTGAACTAAGAATGCAACAAAATAATATTGCTTTAGTATGATAACAATTAAATGTAGTGATATATTATTTTCTTGTATCAACTTTTCTTATTATGTTATTTATAACTTTGTACCTACAAAAAATTTTTTTTATCTTTATATGTATTATACATTTTTTTTCATAGGAAATCTGAGTGTTATTATGTTTATTTCATTCATTATGTATAAATATATTTTTGTTTCTGATCTACTATCGAGGTTACTTTCTATGTTAAATAAAATATTAAATATGTTAATATTATTACGTTGTGCTCTTTAAAGTTGTACAGTTTTTTTATTTTTATTTTGGTATCACAGTTTCTTACGGAAAATATTTCATTTATATGCAGTTGTATGTTACTTATAATTATAGAAAAAATGTATTTCAAAATTTCAAAATAAAAATAAAAATTGTACAACAGAAATACACAATGGTTCTATATAACTCTTCCCAGCAGTCATCAATCGAGTTTTTTTTTTTCCGAGGAGCCAGCTACCAGTCTTTTATTATTGTCTGTTCCGAAAGTTGTGTGTTTAAATGGTTTTGTGTATACATTGTTTTTTTTATATTTTTGTCAATATTATACATTATTAAATCGTTAAATTAAATGAAATTACAGTAATAAATAATACATTAAATTAATAAGAAAACAATTGGTTTTTAAAGTGTTCATTTGTGTAAATGGTAATATCATTGATTATTTATACATAAATACATAATTGTATAGTTAATTTTACATTGCATATTTAAATACTGGACCAATTGCTCATAAATATTCTAGTTTTTCGTTTATAATAAGATGTGAATGGATTAATTTAAAATTAAAATTATAGCCTTAAATTTCATTTGATAATTAATTTTTCAAATTTTTGTTGGTCCAAAAACTAACATCTCTATTGTCACATATATTTATTTAATTAAATGAACGGACATATATCCAATATACAATATAATTATTAGATAACAGGGTTAAAAATTATAACAGTAGTAATATTTGGAAGGTATTTAAACTTTTATCTAGTCAACAAGTAAAAACTAATAATTACATAATTGGATTATAAATTTAAAATGTGAAGTGAGAAGGGTGTTCGTTTCCAAGACTGTATCATGCTGTGAATTGGATGGTTAAAAACGTATTTTGTGGCGAGTAACAGGACTTCAATGGGAACAGTTTTGTAAAGAGCGTAAAAGGACTTTGAAATTTACTTCTCATAGAAGAAATGGGGTATCAATGGAACCAATAATCAACTTATTCAGAAATGAGTTAGTGGACACTCATCTGTAAGCTAAGGTGCTTAAACCAAGGTAGTGAAGGATATTGGAATAATCATGCTGAGGATATTCAATACCTAGGATATGACCTACAAAAGATAGGAAACACAATTTAACTCGTTCTAACTCGGAGGCACTGTGTGCTGTATGTGGGTCCCATAACACAAAAGAATATTCAACAGTTTAATGCACCAAGGAACAATAAATATCTTTCAGAGGCTATTTAAGGTAAGGCTCGGATGTCACACGGTTTAAAAAGCCCAGATCTTAAAATACTTTGCAGCATATAAACTCGATGTGTGGGTGGAAGTTAAGGGTAGGTGTTAAGATAATACCCAGGTCCTTCAGGCGGGCAACAGAGGTGATAACCGTTCCATTAATAATTTACGGTTATTTAATTATTGAGTGGCGTCTACTGAACAACATGTAATTACTCTTGTCAATGTTGAAGTGTAAACCATTAAATTCCAACCACATAACGAAACAATTAAGTTAATTTTGGAATGCATGTCAATCGTACAAAGTTGTGATATTTAGGGTCAATTTTAAGTTATCTATAAAGATGTGAAATTTACACTCATGTAATATATTTTTATATCATTGATAAACAAGGCGAAAACTTAAAAGTATTGACAATGTTGACAGACTTGTTTTCAACGATCTCGACCCATTGGACTCTATTTGATAAGTATGGGCATATCCAGATTCCAGGATAATAATGGTTTTCCCAATTCAAAATTTTACAATATATCAACTAAGATTTTATGGTTTACACGGTAAAATGCTTTTTTGAAGTAAATCATCACTTTTAAATTGTTGTCACTGTTGTATAAATTCTTGCAAAATTAGGAAAACACATGCATGCAAATAAGTTACTGAATATTCGTACCAGAAATCAGGATGAAGCGATATTATTGTATTTATTTTTCTGTGCCATGACTTCTAAGTTGGTCGTTCTATAAAAATCTCGTATTAATCGTTCTGATACAAACCACATTTCTGGATTGGGAGTGGTGGTTTGTAATTGTCAAGTCTAGTTTTTCCCCTCAACTGCATTCCGCTTTGTAATCAACGATTATTAAGTTGATTTATGGACTTATCGAGGATACCCATCTAATCGTAATTCTAAAATAAAATTGTTAAACCTTAAAAATTATTATATACTATTTACACTTGAACTTTTGTGCTTAAAATATTTATAACATATGAATATATGACCATTCCACCAGTTTATATTCAAACACATGACCTTCAGACAGGCTATAATCAAACCGGTCCGGTAGGTGTTAACCCACCCTCTTTTTCAGTCACAGAGAACTGATTATCTGTTTTAAAATTATTTTACTTAAGCTCGTCACATTTATTCTACTAGACCAGGGATCGACAACTGGCGGAAGGCAGAACTCTGGACCCTGTCAAACACAGTACTTCATTATGTTATTTACTGTAATAGTATTATTATTAATAGAGAATATTTATTTCATTTAATTTATCAAACTCAGATTATAGTTATATCATAATTCATTGCAAATATTTTATCGGGCAGGTAATAATCGCCGGCCGATTATAGATATCGGCCGACCGCCGAGTCGCGACAATACCAAATATTTGATTATTTTCTAAGAACTCCGAAGAACCGACGGCGTAAAATTATATTTATTGGTTATCGTTGCTATCCATTGGAATAGTTACCTATATAGTTTGTCTGTCTCGCGTATTTTTTAAATAACAATTTAGTCAACGATTCAGTACGTGTACATTCGCCGGTGGATACAGTGCGTGTTTCGTTTTATATTATTCGTTCAATATGTTGGGTAAAAAACGCAAAATTGACAGCGAAAATAGGAAGTTTATGAATGAGTGGACTGAGCTATATTGTTTTGTATTGCCTGAAAGGGTTGGAGCCATTCCAGTCTTGTTTAATTTGCAATTCAACTGTCGCTATTATTAAAAGTGGAAATTTAAAACGGCATTATGAAACTATTCATAAAGATTTTCATACAAAATGTCCTCCATGCAGTGAAATGCGTAAAAATAAGCTCCATGCGTGTATGTTATCTTACAAAAATAGTACGAGTACACTTATACGGTGTATGAGTGAACAAGAGAAATCGACTGAAGCAGCGTTGCGTGTGTGCTGGGTTCTTAATGAGCACCAAAAACCGTTTTCCGATTCCGAAATAGTAAAAGAGTGTTTGTTGGAAGTGGCCACTACACTTTTTTAAGAAAATAAAAAAATCCTTACTTCTATCCAAGATATTCCTTTGTCGGCAAGGATCAACACAAGAAGGACAGAAATGTTGGCAGCCGAAAACAAAAAAAAGCTTATTTGAACTTTTACACAAGTCACCTTGCTACTGCATTGCGCTTGATGAATCTTGTGTCTTAGTTGATTCTGAACACATGTCAATTTTCGTGCGATTCTTTGACATTGAAAATAAAGTATTTAGAGAAGAGTTACTAGCAATATTGACATTTCAAGGCAAGACTCGTGGAGAATATTTATTTAAGAGTTTTGATGACTTCATGAAAAAATCAAATTTGAGTTATAATAAAATTGTGTCAATTTCCACTGATGGAGCTCCAGCGATGATGTGAAAAGAAAAAGGATTGCTAAGAAGAATCCGGGATAATTAACTTATCAATGCATAATTCACCAAAAATCGCTTTGTAGTAAACTCAGTGCTACACTGAAAGACGTTATGGACGGTTTGATCAAGTTAAAAAATTTTATCAGGTCGCGTTCTTCTCTCCAACACAGACAGTTCAAAGAGTTTCTGAGTCAATGTGGTTCGGCTTATTCAGATTTACTACAACACAATCATGTTCGTTGGCCCAGTAAAGGTAGAGTAGTTGAATGTTTTTGGAACATTAAAGAAGAAGTAAAAACATTCCTAAAAAATGTAGATACTGAAGAAGCAAAGAAGCATTCGGAGTTCTTAGAAAACAATCGAAATATAGTTGCAATGGCTTTCTTAAATGACATTTTGAAATATTTAAATACGCTTAATGTCGAATTACAAGGAGAAGGGAAATTAATATTGATTTAATACAAAGTGTGTCTGCTTTCCGTCGCAAACTAAATATATTTGAACGAGACATTGAACAAAAAAAATTCGTTCACTTTCCCACAATATTTGAATGCAAAAATTATTCTGAAATTGTAAACATCGAAACATTTTTAAGTTTTTTGTCAGATCTTATGAAGGAATTCGATGCTAGATTCAAAGACTTTTCTGAAATAGGAAAACTATCACAATTCTTAAAAACTCCATACGACGTTCTCCCAGACGGAGAATGGACTGATGTAGCTGAAAAATTATTTAATCTTTCAAAGTCAAAACTTCAAATGGAAATAATAGACCTACAGGAAGATGTTTCCTTGAGTACAGAAGTGTGTCAACTGAAGAATTCTGGGCTAAGGATGCCATTAACAAGTATTCAAACTTAAAGCAACTGGCAATCAACTTGGCTACGATGTTTGGTTCAACATACATATTTTGTGAGGCATCATTTTCAAAAATTAATTTTTTGAAAAACAAATATCGGACAAAATTAACAGACTCTCACACATTGCGCATAAGCTGATCTCCACGAGTTCCCGATTTCAAAAAGCTGGCTAAGGAAAAGAAATGCAATTTTTCGCATTAAATAATTTACTGTAATAGATATTTTTTTTTTTTTTATATACTCCTAATATTGTAATTTTTAATATAAATTAATTGTAATAACTAAATAATTATTTTTATTTTTATACTGCTATTTTTAAAATATAAAGATTAGAAAAAGATTTTTTTCACTGGACCTCATTGATTAATTAATTTAATCTTTAGGACTCCAATAGAAATTACTTGCCGACCCCTGTACTGGACAACCCAAAAGGAAAATTATCCAAAAATACAAAACTAAATTTTCTTTTATTATTTCCTATAAATTAATGCAATAACAATGTTAAATACAGACTTAAATTATTTATGTGTTACATCATTTGTTATTTTTCATACAATTAATATAATCAAAAGAAAGACATGTTAGGCATGTAACGCCATACAATTTTGAATGACTATTTGTGAGATCTGCATATATAGGTGGCACATTTCTCTAAATCTTGATCGTTTTTACTATAGTACTTGTTGAAGTTGATACGGTTGGCCAACGAGTGTAAAGCATCCTGGTCGTCGGTTGACACTTGAATGAGTTTTTTCAAAAATTTTACCAAATCAATCTAAGGCACAAACAAAAGTGTAGCGTTTTGATTAAAACAAGTTTAAAGGTACATTACCCTAGCATCCCAAGGTCATATTTTTTACTTAAAAATCGTAAGGTATTATATTATTTATTACATAACAATTTGTAACCAAAAGAAAAAATCAAAACACTATTTGTCGCACGTCTATGACGTCTAAATTGCATTATTTTCGACCAAGCGGTGAATATTTGTTTAAAACAAATTGTCTGGTTCTTCAAATGCACGGTTGCAGAGGTAATTTTTGATTTTTTTTTTGTGGTCACAAATTTTTACATAATAAATAACATAACAATAGCAAACAATTTTCAAGTCAAAATGTTGACTTTAGAATGCACCTTATCTCTGAGACAAAACTATAATATATAAATCATACTACCTTATATGAATTACTGATTTCCTTGATGATGTTTTCATATCTGTCAACTTCCAACAAGAACGCTTCTTTAGTTTCCAAGTCATCTTTTTCCATTTTATTGTTCGTACCGTGCTCTTCGATATATTTTTCTAAGTCTTTACGCCTATTTAGTTCATGCTCAGACTGGCTATGAAACCTTTCTTGAATGCCCCGGAGTTCTAACACAGACTCGAATAGCTGACGCATTTTCTTTGATAAATCCTATAAAAAGTACAGTCAATCAGAATATAGGATATTATCGGTTGTGTATTTAAATACATAGTGCAGTTAAGGGGTAATGGTAAATACAGAGGTTGGAACTGGTCTTAAAAATGTAATGTTAAATCTGTGTTGGATCATTAAATTATAAAAGTGAAATTAATTTAATTTGGAAAAAGTATTTGTATGTTTTACTGAATATGTGTGTTATAAACTGGACAGTGCGCGGGTAAAAGGGAATAAGTCAACTTTTATAAATAAAAATATTTTGTTTTGTTTTGTAGGTAATTTTACGCCGAATCGATTAGTGACACTGAAATTTGGATATCTCATTCTTAACAATACTATAAAGAAAGATAGCCAAATTGCAGTGTCACCAGTCAAACCAGCGTAAAATTACCTACAAAACAAAAAATATATTTTTATTTATAAAAATTGACTTATTCCCTTTTACCCGCGCGCCGTCCAACTTATTCCAACCATTCATATTTAGGAGCGGTAAAAACTGTGTTCTTGCAAGATCTATTTTTTCAGACTAAACGCTGTATCTAAGGCCAGAAAGTTACCTTAATACACTCAGCTGGTATAATTATACTTGAATATTGTACAATATTCCACACAACTCTTTTTAACTGGAATTTTAAAAAAAGTTAAGAATAAATCCAAATACATTTTTCATGAGTTTAAATTTCAAATTTTGATGACAATAATTTTTGTTAAATGAATCAATTATTTTTGTTTTGTATACAATTATTAAATTAAAGTTATTTGATTAATGAATGGATGTATTAGTTCTTTAAGGAAATATACAGTTAACATTTACAATACATTATTAATTAATATATTTGATACAATCCATAATATAATAACAATTATTATATTTATTTGTTAATTACTTTGTAGTTAATATAGGGTTAACATTTTTAATAAATGGTCTACAGTTTTAGTAACAACTGGGTAACTAACATCTTTTTATAAGAAAATTAAATTTTATAAATAATAGTACTCATATAAAAATATCAAATGTGGTTATTTGTATATGATTGGGCCTTAAATATTTAAGCCCCATATATTTTTAATTTTCTGTGCACATTGCTACTTTGGAATCCTGTATTTAAGACTAAATACCTAGTGGAATGTGGACACGTTGGGACTTAACTCATTTGCCCATATAAACCAAAAAAACCTTGTTGGTATATATTGGAATTGGAGCCAGGCTATTTTGCCCTTATTACGCGGATGCTTAAATGATCCGGTGCCAACATTGGGTGGAATCCACTGTATTTATTTTCTAATAAGATTAAAATGAATACATAAATTATTATGTTGATAACCTACTTACATGGAACCTTGTTGTAAGTTTTCAATGTTTAGCTTTAAAAGTTGAACATTTTATAAAATTTTAACTACAAAAATCGTTTTTAAATTTTAAATTTGATAAATGTTGTCAAAATTTGAACTTTAAAACATGCTTATAAAAAAAAATTGTGCCTGTGTATTTTTAATATTATTCAACTGCTGTTTAAACAATGCATCAAAAGCCTTGTATTCAATTTTGATGCCTTTTGCATAAAAAAAAACTAAAAAATTGAAATTTGAAATTGTTTGTAAACAGCTCAAAACAAGTCAAAATATTTTTTTAATTTTATCAAGTATACAAATTGATAAAATAACATATGAAATAAATGTCAAATGTCTATGGTTATTACAGCAAAATAAGAATATTGCTACATGAAAAATTGAGTGAATATCCAATGTTGTAAAAATTTGAACTTCATCAAATGCTCATAAAAGTTTAATTTGATGTTATTTTATAAACATTTTTTATTTTTTTGGATAAAGGTAGATTACCTTATAAGGAATCTTGAAATCTTAAGATTTTAAGGAATTTCTAATTCAAAATAATTTGCACATTTTCGTGATTTTTACGCCTTTTGTCAAAATTTGAGCTTTAAATACTTATAAAAAAAAATTGTGCCTATGTATTTTAAATATTTTTCTACTGTCATTGTATTAAATTTTCAAGCTTTTTTAGTTTATTTTGAATATTTTTTGGTGTGTAGAAAATGCTAATATAAATATTCAGTGAAAATTTCATGTAAATACGGTCATTAGTTTTAGAGTTACGACAAAAACCGATTTTCACTTAGTTTTTATGTTGTTTTTCCCGGCACTTTTGAAAACTATTGTAAATTTTAAATTTAGACCTCCCGAAAACACCAACTAGATTCACTTTACCATCAAACAAGATACTGTTGAAGAAAATCAAAGCAGTTTTACTGCTCCAAGCCGTGATGACAGACACAAAAATAAAAAAAACCCACATCATTGTAAAATCAATATATTCATTGCTCCGCTCAAAATCTAAACTGTAGGTAATGAAATTTACACATATACATTATAAAAGATGTCCTGTTAGAAAATACTCAATTAAAAAATAGTATGGCTATTCTCAAACGTGTTCAATGGGCCTCGTTATCTTCTTGATGAATAAATTAAAATAAAACCAATGGTAAGAACGATGTGTATAATCAAAAATATAATATAATATTATATGAATTAATTAAATTTATCTTTTTTGAAATTAGGACATTATGTTTTTTAGAGGAGGTTAAAATTCTAAGTCTGGGCCTATCTGGCATTGACTGTATCTTTTATAAAAGTTATCAAGTTTCACAAGCTCCAGCATTTTTTCAAAAATTAAACAAAATTGCAATTAAACAAATGGATAGGACCTCTATTCTTATGAGTCCGTCGACTAACATTTAACTAATCGAGGTTCATATATACAAAGGTTAAACAGAATAACTATATAGAGGGATTTTTCAATTTGCGGAGGTGGAGCTGAGGCCTTCCTTGTTGCACGATTGACCATCTCATGTATATAATGATAAATCATTGACTTACGTGAGTCTCTTCGGTTTGTACGGATCGCTTGAAGATGTTTTTCAGGAACTGGTTGTGTGCTTGGATCACTGTCTCCAGCAAAGACGCTTTGTTAATGGCGTCTCGAAAGTGTTCCCATTCAGTTTCTATGACGTCTGACAGCACATAAAACTGTATTTGCCGTACGCTGTGTACCATTTCTGCCACCAGGTTATTGGTCCACTTCAAGGTATACCGTATTTCTGAAAAAGGACACTATTCAGTTGGTTTGTTGTGCAGTTTGATGGATATTATAATAATTGCTTTTATTGTGCAAATTATGGCATGCCACTATCCAAAACATTAACACAATAAAGTCACTCACAAATATGAGATAATTTTTTTAAAATTGTACCTATCTTATTCTAATAAAAAAATATGTAAACAAGCATACCTATCCATGCCAATCTATATATTATATAAAACTGAAATCAAGCAAAAGAGGAAATCTTTGTTACGGTTTGGCTTCGAAACCAATTGTCATGCAGTTTTTTTTAAATGAAAAAGGATATCACGGAGCAGGTTTTAGGCATAAATAAAGTCCGATAATGTTAGTCAATAATTAGTTATCTATACGTATAAAATCCAAATACCACTGACTCACTGACCGCTGTATTTCAACGTACGGACTTGAAATTTGGAATAGAGGTTCTTCTCATATTTTCACCAAGCAATAAGAAAAGATTTTCAAAAATGTTGTGTTTTAGTGGAGTAATTAACGATTAAAATTATTCATTGCCAATACGTGACAAAATTTCTATCGTAAATCTCAAAATTCCTGTTTGAGCACCTACTGGGGGTGATCACTTCCCTTTTTAAATTAGCCTATGACACTCACAAAGAATGTGGCTTTGTATTGGTGAAAGAATTTTCGAAATCGGTTCAGTAGTTTCGGAGTTTATCCCGAACATACAAACAAACGCTATAATTTTATAGTATAGAAGATAAAAATGAATATTTGTGTGTAGATTAGACCTCTGGGAAAAAGATAGGCTAATTTAAAGTGTTAAATTTGTTTTTTTTTTTATTCATCGGATTTTAGTACGGTTGCGTTAGGCTTTTGTATTAATTGATCATATTAATCCTCCGACGGTGGAATTAAGTAAAAATGACAAACTTTCTACAATTTTGATACAGCACGGGGTCCGCGATCTACCGCAGGTAGATTGCCTACCTGATAATATACTGCTGTGAATCAAAATTTTTATTCCGGGCAACAGAAAAGTTAAGATAAATTTTGAACACCATACACCATACATCGAATATTAAATAACGAATTGAACAAAGTTTGAGTCATATAGAATTGGTACATTTAACGGACAACAAAGTGTCAGCGGGATCAGCTAGTTTTATATAAAAATTACAAGAGTGTGTAAGGCCATAACCTACAACTGCAACTCCCCTACCACCAAAGCCTTTATGTTTATGTTGCTTAAATAATTGTATTCCACTGTCTTACCTGGAACTATGTGGTATGAAGTTTTAATCTGTAGATTTAATTCCCTCCACATTTGTGACAGCACAAAATCTATTCTTTTTAGACGCCACAAGAACACAAACATAATTGAATACCTTCCACTCCCATTGAACTCAAAAATCTAAAACAAATAAATATATATTTCATTGAATATTTTAGATAAAACAACAGTCGTTTTTAGGTTCCAATTATTTCTTGATTTTTATTGTTACCTTACTAGTTTTTCATTTTGATATAATTTATTAATAAATAATAGAGATACCAGGGTTGGTGAATTAAATCAAAATCCCAAATTGTTCCATAGTATAATGTATAAAATAATTAAACCAATTATAACACTAACTAAGGTTTAATCAAAAATATATCAAAATGATTTTGTTGAATTTAGCCATCCTTTTTTTCATCTACGCAATGTCGCTTCTACATATTACATAGCGTAAAGTCTAGGAAGATGAATAGTTTTAATACATTTTTTTTTAATTATAAATTATAAATAACCCTGTGAAAGTACAAATTCATAAATATTATGCAAATTAAATATACAGGGGGATTCATAAAGCGTAAAACACTCATTATCTCAAAAAGTATTAATGTTTTTGAAAATATTTTTTTACATAGTTTCAAGATGTTCAAAAAACTATGTTTTTATTAAAAATTATATTTTTAAATATTTTTTATCTATATAATTTTTTTAATTTTTTACTTTTTTGAATGACAGCATAGTTTTAAATTCATATTCCAAAGCAGAATATTTTTCTAAGTATTTTTATTCATAAAAGTCTAATTTAGGGCGAGTAGTTTATGAGTTATAAGTATTTAAGGTTTAGACAAGCGGAGTAGTGGAGTGGTATGGGGTTACCCCGCAAATGTGTATCCACTACTCCGCTTGTCTAAACCTTAAATACTTATAACTCATACACTACTCGTCCTTAATTCGATATTAATGTATTAAAATACTCAGAAAAATATTCTGCTTTGGAAAATGAAATTAAAACTCTATGCTGTCATTAAAAAAGTAAAAAACTTAAAAAATTATAAGGATGTTTTTAACAACTTGAAACTATGTAAAAAAATATTTTCAAAAACATTAATACTTTTTGAGATAATGAGTGTTTTACGCTTAATAAATCACCCTGTATAGGATGTAACAGTAAGACCTGACAAATTGAAAAACTTTTGTTGTGAACAATATTTATTTTTATTTAAAATATATTGACTTGTGCGCTATAATAAAATATAATAATAATAAATCTGATTTAATATATTTTTGAAATTTTTAAAATAGTGAATTTGTAATCGGTTTTTAGAAAACTTGATTGTAAAAACATTTATCTAAGTCGGTTTATTTTTCATGATTTTTAAAATATAAACATTTTTCAACTAACTCTTTAATTTCAAAAATATTGACTTTTTAAACAAATATTTAGATTTTAACAAGTACTTATTTAAAAATTATTTTAAATATTTTAAAAAAGTTTATTCTTTTAGAATTAAAAATGTTTTTTAAGATAGATAAACTTTACTTCACAAAAATAATGAGTTTACGAAAAATTTTAAATAATAAACTACAAGAATTAAAAAAAATATTTTTAAAATCAAAACTGGCTATTTTGGATTAATCAAAAAAAATTATATTAGATTTAAAATTTTTATTTTCATTATTCAAAAATAAAGAAACATTGATGAGAATTTAGAGCAAAAGTTATTTACTTTGTCAGGTCTACTTATTATAACCTGTATAGTGTATATACTATATAGTAATTAATATTTAAATTATGAAACATATTTAAGTACCTACAGTGAATTTAATATTATGCAAAATTTAAGAACCAACAAAATATTTAAAGAAATCAACATAATTGGTACTGTAAATTGTAATTATTTACTTTTAAAAGTTTAAACAATATTTAGGTTTGTAAAGAAAAAGAAATCAAAATTTGTAAGTTTGCTTCCTATAAATTAACATTTTTTCTATTGTGAAAAGATAATAATATCATTTTTATGTAGGAACATAGACCATAGAATTAGATCTTAATGTGAAATTTGATATATTTAAAGGGATTAAGAATAGTATTTTGAAGGTCAATTTTGTCATTTAGCAAATTGTATGGCTGGCGTAAATCATTTAATCAAGAAAATTTACAATGTTAAGAATCGGAATCAAATTAAGTAAAGCAAAGTTATTTTAAATTATATTACTTATAGTATAACAATTATCATTGTTGTAGTTAAAGCTGACACTATTGCCTATTATTCACAAACTAAACGCTTAATTAATTAAAATGTTCTACTAGACATACAAATTGAATATCAAAAGAGCATAAATTAAAAATATAATATTCAACAGTTATGTGTATACATTAATGCAGTAGTTCTCAACAAGTGTGTAGGTTACAATCCACTAGTATCTCATTAAAAAAATTGTTTATTGATATTGTACATGTTCCAAGTATAAATATATGACATTATGACATAAAGGTAAAAACCACAGACAAGAAAAACAATTTTAAAGAGATGATCTCATTTTCAATTTACTTATAGGTTTATAATTGTTACTTTTTCAAAAATAACTATTTTTTTTAGTGTCGTCATATTAAAAAAGGTTGAGAAGCAGCACTGGATTAATAAAAGTTACTGTAATAAAGATTAAATCACTAAAAATTATTAAATATTTCAAAATGTAATGCTCCTTAAAATTGCCCCTAAACTTATTAATTTACTAGTAGAAACCGCTAAAAAAGAAAGATTTTTTACCATATAGGTTATGTAGAAAAAATATATTATTTAACATCTAAAATATTATATATCAAAATCATTTCATTTTTAGATAATTTTGATTTTGAAGAATGTTAAGCAAAAAATAAAAAAATATTTTCCTACATAATTTAGAAAAGAAACTGATAAATTCATACATATATTCAAAACCGTAATCAGACATAGACAAACCTTCCACTTAATGGTCTTAAACTCCAAAATAAAGGGTGCTTCAACAGCCTTAATCTGACTAGTTAGTAGCATATGACATGTACCCAAAATAAACTTATAATTTATTCCCCCATTTAATCACTAAAAAAAGTCGCTCAATACTATCTATATTACCTATAGGAACTTATCTAGCTCTGAATTATAATATTGTTTACATGTAACAATAATTGTACATTACAGACCAGATACAATTAATTGCTGACCAAAACAATAATATATTCACATACGGGAACGGGTCCAAGGGGGCTGAGGGACTTTAGTCCCACCAATCTTTGGAAAACTTATATATCATGTATTTATTTATATAATTCATAGTTCATAAGTATTATATTTCATGAGTTTAAAATATAAATGAAATTGTAACTATTTTTACAATCTTAATATCTTATCTATAATCTGTTATAAGCTAAAATTTTAATACCGTTTATTTAGAAAAAAATTTAGCCCTCCTCCATTTCAGATTTCTAGATCCAGGCCTGTTCACATACAGTTAACAATAAGGCTTACTCCCAATACACACCATGTAAGAAAAGTTAGTTCAGTGTAGACATTATAGATATCAACACCTTTCATACTTCTGAACCCCGTACAACTACAAAATAGCCATCTACTATTGTAATTTGTAAGTATTAAATAGGAATTAAAATCTAGTAATAACTTAAATTAAGTCCTGGCTATTTAAATATATTTAAGATCATTATATCTATATGTCCCTAACTATAGTAAATATATCTACAAAGTCCTACAACTCCCCCTGGATATCTTATATTTAATTGATCACTTCTGATCACATTACACACATATCATCACCCCTCCACTTCTTATAATTGATTATTTTATAACCTCGTTCAACACAAAATAAACTAAATTTATCGTTCAAAAATCTCCTTTGTATTTTTATATAATAATTAATCATACTTTATAATACATACCGTTTCCAACGGACCACCAGTCGAATAATCCAATTGAAATATATCCCATCCACAATCTTCTCCAGATGTTGGTAATAATTTTACATCAAGTGTTTTTAGTATTGTAGGTTTATCATACTGAGCATTGCTCATTCTTACAGCAGTGTCCAACAAATTTCTAAATGTATGATGACCAAGTGTACCTGAAGATTTATCTAAATGAGGCCTATTATAAATTAATAAATGTTAGAACACACACATTATCGATATAATGAATAATCATATAATTGTAACTCACTGGAGAATTTCTAGCAAGCTTGTGACAAAGTCTCCTTGTCCTAAGAGCATATAACGCCTAAGTCCCTCGAAGTGTAAAAATAAGTTAAACTGTTCCTTTAAAATATCCAGTACTACAGTAGAAGATTCAGTACAAGCCTTGTTAATCATATCAGAAATAATGCTACCTTGTTCTAACATTGGAAACAAATCTTTATCTAAACGCAATGTATAGTTATTGGTTAATGATCTTTATAGTTATAAAACTAAATGTATATCCCAAGGTGCATGCTGCATAGGGTTTAAAAATATAATATTAAATAATTTCTTAGATTTACTCACCTCCAGAATTTCGAAGATCCTTTAGAATTTTCCTGGATGGTGTTAACTCAGGTTTACTCTTGCATATTGTATGTAGAAAATTGATATATCTCCCGGTACGGAAAATTCTATTTACATCTTCCTTAGTAAAAAATGCCGGAACCATAGACTCCCTTAAACAAGAATCATTTATATAATTATATATTTATATAATTAAGTATATTTATAATCATAACAAAACAGGTATTAACCGAATTGTGTATCGATTGTTCCACATATCAAGGTTATTAATGTCTGGGCATTGACAGATAAAAAATTCTTCATAATTGTCTAAAAGTTCCCCGTCAACCATCCAATGACACATAATCATCATTAATGGTCTAGTTGCCTGAAAATTTTTAGATAAGTCTTTACATTTTACATAATATCATGACTATAACAAGTTACCATCACTTACCACTTTAATCATATTTGTAGCCATTTGTTGTAAATAGGGATTTGCACAGTATGCGAATGGAGCAATAACAGATACAAGCTCACCACCACGTTTAGCACCATCAATCATTTTTACTGTATATGCCAAATCCTGTAATTGCCCTAACCAAAGTACAGACCAACACAATAAATTTCCAAGCGAATATTCTTTGGATTTTTCATATGCTTCATTAACCTAAATCAATAAAATAAATGTCATACTTATATCATAAATATATACAATAATACAATTGAACAACCTCTTTTTGCAACTTGTTAATACTGTCATAATAAATACATAGTTCCTCATGCAAACAATGAGCTATTCCTGAAGCTACGGAGCCATTCTTGTTGTCACTGTTATTTTCAATATACTCTTGCACTATGTTATGTAGATATCCAAGTTCCATTAGCCGATTTACTTTGCTAGTTTGGTAAAAGTCTAACTATAAGTTTAAAATACTTTATAAATAAATTGATAAATATGCAAAAATAAAAATGTATCAAGTATATACTTGTGCTGTAACTACAAATTGTTTTTCGTTTTGATTGAATTCTATCCAATGGCTATCAACTCCTTGGAAACAGTATAAAAGGCTTCGTATTATTTCAATATCAGAAATTGTGTCCATAACTGAAATATTTTTATAAATAAAAAAATTACTAAAATGAGCTTGGTGTGGCAAAGTGTATCTATTATATGCTGTATGAATTGTAGTTCTGTATACACCAACAAATAGGGAAATCTGGGGGTAAATTCATTTTCTATGGTCAATGAAATCTTTCTTTGTCAGAAAATTGTCTTACAAATTCCATTTGTCATTTGAATTATGTCTTTGACAGATTTTGTATTATATGCCTAAATATTAAACATAGAAGGAACAAATGTTAAATAACAATGAACCGCAAAACAAAATATGTATAACAATATGTTTTATCTCAGAGAATTACAAATAGAAAATTATTTTTAAGTTTGCTTCAATGAATTCAATCTTAAAATTGTTTAGGAAATGTTGCACGTTGCCAAGTATCTGTGTCATTAGAACACCGCAAAAATCTTAAGACTCTTGTCAATAAAAAGTTTGTTCCAACACAGAATTTGAGACTCGTTTTGGACAGTACATGATAACGGTGTAGCTGACTCCAAGTCCCCACCAAAATCCGCTGTTCGTTTTGACTATCAGAAAGTGGACTAATTATCTAGTGCGTTGGAACAAACTTAGAATATAACTTTCTTGGCTTAGAATTCCTAAATAGATACCTTAATGTGTAGGTACATGGTAACAATTGTTTTGTCGTCGGATAGAGTAGCACCTAAACATTGTTCTGTTTCCCTCTACAAATATTATTTACAGGTTTACAATTTGTATTGAAGTGGTTTGGTTTAATTATAACTCGGGACTACACAATAAACTAACTAAGCGACATTCTTACAACAAAACACGACAACGATTTAAGTACCTATTTATTTCTTTATGTAAAATAGAATGATATGTTATTAATTTATTATGTTAACAATCAGCCCAGTTTCTTATAAATAAATAATATTGAAAAATGATCACCTTCTGGTTTGGTCGTCTTAACATTCTTGGGAGTTGACATTATTCGTAATGAGTCCTTGTTCATTTTTGAGTGTAGACACTTTTAGTTACTAATATTTATTAAGAACACGTCAAAACGCACATTTACTAGATACCTAGAAATATTTTTTCATAATTACTTGGTAAGTGAAAGATGAAAAATAATAATATTATGCTTTTAAAGTAATTTAAACGTTATCATCATAATTCATAACAAACGTTCAAAAATTGATCATCTTCAAGAGCGAAGTCGTATTATGTTCATTGTTCATGGATTGTGTTGACCGGTATCACAGTTTTCTTAACAACTGCAGACAAAATAAATCGCGCCATTTGACCGTTATTATATTGATAACAGATAAGATGAACGCTGATAATGATTTATGGAAGTAGTAAGCATAGTTATTATACAACATAGACATATAAATAAAAAATATTAATAATATGTCTATGATATACAACAATATGAATATATATATATATGGTAGTAAATACTAACCATATACTACAACGGTAAGAATAAAAATAACGATCGGTTAATAATTATTAATTTAACTTCGAATTTCACAACATTTTCGTGGTCTATTTGCTATAATATTTTACTTTATGGTTAGAGCCTACAGTGATAACAGTGATAACTGAAACGGTAACTAGTAGGAATGATAAGATAAAAACAAGTAAGATTCCGATGAACAAAAGGATTTTATTTAAGTTTTCCGTTTTCTGTACTTGTTATCTTCTGACTTCTATACTTACCGTGACATTAAAATGTATTGATTATAATATTACATTAAAAATGCAATAGTTTTATTATTTACACTTTAAGATTTTTTGTACACTGCATATTTGCTTAATTGTACAAAATATAAGTAGACCTATAATATTAACAAGTAACAACTATTGGTAAGTCAATAAACAATGATGTGTTATTATGATTACCACATGCACTTTATTATAATTGATGTCGATTATTTCTCATACATATTACAAGTTACAACTTAAGAAGACTATAGTAAAATAATTTTTATTATTTGTATTTATTAATTTTAAATTATTAACGCCTTAGCAGTCCATGTCCACCATATTTGTTTTAATCACTTAAATATTTTACCTAATAATTTAGTTTTTTCATTTTTTAGAATTTGCCCATATACAATGTCGTATAAAAACCAAAAATTAAATAGCAAAATCATGTCGGATGATGAATCTCTATTTGAAAGTGATTATTTAACATCAGTTTTAAATATGGTTAATGGTTACTGTAAGATAAATTTAGTCGTTCCACAGACTAGTTTATTTTATTCGAGCGATAGCTTATTGCCAATCAATGCAAAAGTAAATGATATTACACTTAATAATAATAGCTATAAAAACCAAGTGATTAATACACCTGATAGCTTGACGAATATTTTAAAAAATATTGACCTAAAAGTTGATGAAAATATTGATGACAAGACATTTCATTCACCTAACAAAACATATGTTGATGAATTGCAAGTATATTCTAAACCATCTTATTCAGACAATAGTAACCTTTTAGTGAAAACAGAGGAAAATAAAAGTGAATCTAAAGGTAAAAAAAAGAAAAATAAGTATAATAGAGTTTCCCCATCAGATAATCAGACTTTAGTACCTTCTACACATAAAGATCAGAATTGCTCAAATGAATATATTAATCAGTTTGAAAGTGAAGTATTAGATGATGGACATATCAAACAAGAACAAGTAAGAAATAACTATTTATAAATAATATAATATAGAGTTTAAACAAAATGTAATTTTATACATGACTATTTAAAATCAAGGCATTATTTTATATTATAATATTATGATTATTGCATTCTTCATTAAGAGGACACCTCACCTGCATATGTCGTCTACGTCTTACAGGTACGTAACATAGAAAATTGTACGCTCAGCAGAACACGTGTAGCCCTGTTAGCTTTAAATATTAGAGTGAATTGACCTCTTATGAAATTTAAAGGTAAGATTATTATCTAGGAAATCTCTAGGGCTTTTTATTATATTTTAATTTTCAAGCGAGTTATGAGTATTTTAAAATTGTTAATTTTTTGTATATCTTAAAATACTTATAATTCACTTTAAAATTAAAATATAATAAAAAACCCTTGAGATTTCCTAGATAATAATCTTACCTTTAAATTTCATAAGAGGTCAATTGACTCTAATATTTAAGCTAACGGTGCTATACATGTTCTGCGGAGCATACAATTTGCTATGTTACGCACTTGTATAGCAAGACAACATATGCGGGTGAAGCGTCCTCTTAATATGTATTTTATAATTTATAGAAGTAGTAATTACTACCTTTATGTAAACATTACGTTCTACTAAAAATATAATATTATACCTATCTTATTATAATGTCTAAATAGAAAAATCTTGTACCTATATTAAAACTAGATTTTCATAATTGCTTTATAACTAAGGAATTCAGACTTACTATCATCCAAATGATTTTATTATTCTTGACAATACATAGGTTATAGGTATTATATAATTGTTTCTGTCTATAGAATATTATAAATTGATATATTTTAAGACTAATTTAATATAAATAAATATTAATTTTTAATTTCTAGGAACTTCGAAAAAAACAAGCGAAAAATATAAAAAATAGTAATAGTAACAATGGTCATCAATCAAGATCTCGAACATCGCCCTCACGACAAAATCCTGAGAATGAAATTACAAATGAAAATGTATCACTCCAATCTCAATGTCCTTTATGCTTTGTGTTGTATCCTACGCCAGATATTGAGGTAAATAATAATTTTTTTCATTTGCAATTATTAATTGTATATTGATGCTTCAC
The DNA here is from genome assembly GCF_019925205.1 of Metopolophium dirhodum. Taxonomy (NCBI): domain Eukaryota; kingdom Metazoa; phylum Arthropoda; class Insecta; order Hemiptera; family Aphididae; genus Metopolophium; species Metopolophium dirhodum. The sequence goes on along the minus strand of NC_083560.1, from coordinate 59,865,457 downwards.
AGCATCACATTAGTCTAAAAATGTCTTGTTATTTAAAGATTTGTTATCTCTGTTGCAAACAATTAAAGTTTAAACTCTTGTCAGATAAAATTGTCTAAATACCTAATGTCTTAAATAGCAGGTTCATGTCACAAAAGTAAAGAAGCTTTTTTCATGTTTTTAACAAAACGATAACTAATTATTATTATAATTTTATTTTACAGGCACATGCATCAGAATGCAGCATCTAAATATCATCACAAAATTGTATTTAAGGGATTATTATTGAATTAAAGTTATATTTTTATTTAACTGTTTATATTCAATTTTTTGCATTCCATTACTTAAACTAATAAAAAATTATGCTATATTTAATTTATTAAATATTTTTTGTATACTTTTAACTGTATATTATAATAATTAATTAAAGTTTCTGAGTCCACTTTTTAATATATACCTAATTAGGGTGGCCAGGTATAAAATTCTTAAATATGCGATTAATTATTACTCTTATATTTTAATTTACATTAGTAAAACGCTTATTTTTAATTAAATAACATAATATTGTCTTTTGTTGAATAAAAAAAATACTTTTTTAATACTTACATAATGACATCAATATAGGTACATATACTTAACCGCTGGTAAAAGTTGGTGCATCTCAATACTCTCATACCTACTGCGGTTGTAATTTTTTCACATATTTATATTAGAATGAAAATGGGACATATTATAAAAAAACGGAACAGTTGAGAGTTCCAAAAGCTTTTGTCAGGACACCGAGATGTCTTTTAAAATATGGAACCTTTTCGTATAAAAAGGACGTCTGGCCACCCTATTTATAATATTTATGTTTGAGGTGGTCTAGATTTACCAATTTGCAAATTTATACAGTGTTAAAAATATATGTAAGAGCATTGTATGGATGTAAAAATCATAAGACGAAATAAGCGAAATATATTATAATAAAATTACAATCCACTAACTTTTAGTTTTTCTTCACCAAAATGGTATTTTGCTATACTGACGATTTGAAGGTAAAATGTTGTGTTTGTTAGTTAATTCAGTGTTATTACTCTTTTGTTATAAATACCAGGTTGTTGGAAAAATCAATGGCAAAACTTTTTGTTTACACCTAGTTTACATTTCCCATTTACATTCAATGTTATTTTTTTAACATTTATATCTACTGATTGTTATCCCTAGATAGCATTTGGTAATGAAAAACTAATTTGTCGGTAATGAATACTAAATAAAAAAAAACAAGTATAATATAAAATAAATTAAACCTTTCTAAAAATATTTTAATAAATAAAATCAAAAACCTCTTCAAAATTATACCCAGAAAAAACGCATTAAGTCTTGAAAGTCATGGATGCCTCATAATCTACACCCTGTAGATTTTTATGTAAATACATACGAATAAAAAAATATTTAGGTATTTTATACTTACCTATTCACAATAATCATTATTCAAATATTTTCAATGTTGTAAATCGTAATAATTTTTGATATCGCCATAATATCTGTTATACAATCTAATGTCTCAGACTAGATGCTGTCGTTATTACAAATTTACATATTTTGACTTTATTGACTTTATTTCATAAAAAACCAAACCCTAGTCAGTGGAAACTTTAAGCCAGGCCTTCTAAAGTTTGTCTAAGTTGAATGGCCACGGTACCTTTATCATGGACTAAAATAAACACTGAGTAATTAATATTTTAAATAAATTTAGAAGTTGGAAAACAATTTTATTATTATTATTTTTTTATGAGCTTTTATTGCATCATTTTTTTAATAATTCAATTTCTGTGTTTAAGAGGGCTTCCACCTCTTGTACACCATTGGCGATTGGCCTTAGTAATGGAGAATTTGAATTAGCAATTACAAAATACATTAATGTGTATATATATAGATATCGAAACATAATTTATTGATGTATTTTACTATAAAATTGTATAAAATTGGTAAACATTTTTATTGTGAAAACTATTTGAAATTGGAATATTGAAAAGGAGTCATCTAAAAATTTAAATTATTGAGGAATCTCAAAAAACTTATTTTTTTTCTAATTTAAGATTGAAACAGATATGGGCCCTTTTTGTTCATAAAATATCGGGCTATATGTGTAAATGAAAAAAACACGGAAAAATCTATTTTGATAAAAACTGGAGATGGACCCTTTTCAAAATTCCCAATTCATTTAAAGTTTTAACTGATTAACACAAATTCAACCAACATTTTTTTAATGAAATAAGTTACAAAACACTTTAATTTTATCTCGGAATGTTTTTAATGTAATAATTGATAATTTTTTAGTATAAAACAATTCTATTTTGTTCTATTGAGAAAAAAACTACATTGTAAAATTGTCTTTAAAATATTGAAATTATGAAAATTATTTATATGAACTTTAATAAATATTAAAACTACTCATCCAGCTAGATATGCTACTGGTCATGTATGGACAGACTATGCATGACGTGTTTTTGTTGCTGCTTAGTTGCGCTATCTCACTGGACAGAATAAACTATAAAGTAATTTAAATTATATTAAACGTTTATTTCACAAACACTTTTTTTTGGCATTTATTAATATAATATCAGAACTGCTAAAAATTGGATGTTGTTCTTCTTCCGGGACATATGATACCTCAAAGTGTTCAAGCAATAAGTTTAAAAACATTTTCCAAGTGTTCTTTTGTTTTTCAGTTTCTCTAAGTTCTTGACATATTAATAAAACTGTTTTGGGTGTAGTCAACTCAGTTATTGTTTTTACCAATTCCTCCACCACCTATAAAAATAGTATCAATAAATTAAGGAACTAACAATAAAAAAAACAATTTAAATATTATACTTCTGGATAATAAATGCAATCTGCCATTAATACAAAATCAAAAGGCTCAGACTCAAATGTGGTGCCCCATGTTAAAGCAACAGTCTGAACACAACCTTTTAACCAAGATGTATTTTCATCAACATTTTGTTTTAACTGCGTTAAGTTTTCTGGTAAATCTGTAAGTTTGACATTTGCCCTAAAAAATATGTATATAATTACATTTTATTTGAAAATAATTTAACTATAATATAGTATATTATAAACCTTTTAAAAAAAAATTCAACATTTAAAATAAGAAAATGTAGCATGAAATAAATAAAAAATTGATTATAATTGAATAAATGTCAAAACATCTTATGTTTATCAATCATAAATTTAATATAATTTAGTTTCAATAATTGTTAATAATTTCTTATACATGCATACATGTGCCCAAATATAATTTTCTTCTTAAATTGAGTTTCAACATTTGTAATCATTTTTTTTTCTTCATAATATAGACAACAGTTTTAGACTGAAATTTCTAATTGATAGAAAGCTACATCTTACAATATTAGACTATGATTATATGATTGCGTTAAAACGGTTTGAAATTCAGGGATACTAGTTTTCTTACTAATGGTTTGAGTTATTTTATTTACCAAGAAAAATTAAAAATACAAATATTCCTGAATTTAAAACCGCTCTAACACTATAATATAAACGTAGAAAATAAGAGAAAAATGCATTTACTTCAAATAGACAACTCTCAAAATAACTTACAATCTTAGATTTACCCGAAACATGCAGCAGCCAGACCGACGCATCCTAATCCTGAACCTAACTCAATCACTCTCTTAGATTTGAATGTTTCATTGTTTTTCAGGAACAAAGTTTCTAAATACTTAGCCAATACTAGTGACGCATCCCATACAACACAGTTGACATCACCATACTCCTGTTGGCAAAATCGCAATGTGACATTAACTGATTCCAATTCGAAATTCCTATAATAAGCGTTCGTATCCATAACTTAACGTTAGTTCGCTGTATTACTGTAGTCTGTAATAGAAAATTCAACCGTAAGGAATATTAAAATAGTCCAGCTCTGACAAGTAGATACTATCTGATGCCCGTAGATAAAATATATACACGAGATGCGCCCTGTGAACACGTACATTTATCAGTTATCACTTTAATCTGTTAAGGCAAAAACCGCAACGCTGTATATTCTATTGCATTTTCGTCACTAATAAGGAGTTTCAATAAAAATATTTATTTATCAGATATATCACAGAACAATTGTTCAAAGATTCAAAGATTCAAGATGGATTAATAAATATTATTATTATTAAGACTATACTATTAAATATAAATTACCTAATAATTATATATCAGTACCTATTGGCTATCATTATTGAAACAACTCATTTAATTATTTAATTTAATAAGTCTTGTGACAGTTGTGCACAGTAATATATCAATTTAGGGCCCGGAACTTGATGCATATGTATCTTTTTTTTCTAATGCTTACATTCGAGGCTAGTCTTTACAGAAATTTGATTTATGGAATATGGAATTTAATGGTAGAATTTTTATTTTGCATTTTTAGAGAATTGTATACAATCATTTTTTAGTATTTTTGGTGCATTTTATTAATTTTAGATTCTTAGCGGAGCTAGGAATGTAATGGTTTTACAATGATGTTTATTTCTTTTTTTTTTTATTCTGTAAACACTTTTTATCAAGTATAGTATCTTTTCTGAAAGGCAATGTTCTTGAGCTGGTACTTTAAAGAGGTCATTTTTCGATTTTCGAAACGCTACTCGAAATAAAAGCGGTTAAAGGAGAAAAAACGTACGATTTCACGATTTCAAATATTAAATAATTATGGACGACTTTTTATACCAGAAATATTGCTTCAAATGAAAATGACAAGAGATATTTTTTGTTGTATTTTAGATTTTATTCCTCACGATTTAAAGTTCGGAAAATTTTAGCCATTTTTTAGCTATTTATAGACATTTTAATTTTGGGAATTTGTTTGTTGTAATTCGGTTAAAAACATTCGTAAAAACTTGAAAATTGGGTCGTTTACTTATTATTACTATACTTACTTACATGGTAAAATTTTCAAAACATTTGAGCGACTTATGAGCTTTTTCTTTTCTTTTATATTTTTTTTCATTTTTATGATATTTCCTAATTATAATTATATAAATCGTTCTTAAGCTGATATTAAAACGCTTTGTTTATCACCATAGAAACGAATAAAATTAAATAAAAAAGATTCCCTCGTCCGCTCAGAATCGTTTTTTATCGAATGCAATCATTGCATTCAAATCGAATACAGTAAAATTACACTTTCCTGTCCGAGGCCCGAAGGGACGATAGACAAACATCCACCACCGAAATACGCTGACCTGCTTTTTCTACATATTTTTACATATATTTAAATTTTTCTTGTTGAAAGTTACCTACACACTTACACTTTATTGTAACACATTTAATTTCCATTAGCTTGTCTATTATCGACGTTCAATATCTTTATCGTTTATTGTCGCAATCTACGAATATTTAATAAACTGTAGGCAAAAATTCTTTAGAACCGTCAATCAGAAAAAAATTCCTAAAAATCGATTAATACTTATTTCAAACTGCAAAAAAATATTTTAGAAGGCTCCTTCGAGAGTACAAATTTTTAAAGAGCTAATTATCTTTAAAAAACATAACTTAATAAAACATTTTCAAGCTGTTTACAATTCATAGCTAATAAGTAATAAGTAACAGTTTAGCGAGACTATTGATATAAATATATATTATAATTCCATTAAAAAATAATTATTTTAAAAATATTAAATACGAGGTACTTGATAACCAATTATACAGAGTACAAGCGTGATCACATATGAAAACATTTTTTTTAAATAGTATAGCATAGGTACCTAGTACCTACTTAAGTACTTAACAGTTAATATCCAGTTATAAAATGTCTTAATGATATAATAAACCAAATCTACCTAAATCAACAAAAACGAATTTTCAAGGTTTGCCCAAAAAAAGTATTACTTAAACACTACCTACAACTTACAATAACAAGATATTGGGAGGGGGTGACCACCACATTGTTATAAATCCACCCCTGCACCAGTGGCGGATCCAGGGTTTAATTCTGGGGGGGGCTCCTAAAAAATTACTTAGCCATAAATACATTACACACTTAAAAATATTTCTGTAATTAAAAAGAGGAGTCTGTTGTCTATTGAAGAGGTCTGGGGGAAGGCGAGGCCCTTGCCCCCCCTTGATCCGCCACTGCCCTGCACAGATATATATACTACCTTTACGGTATAGTTTATTTAATAGTTATATATCTGTGAGTTTCATAGACAATTAATGTTTATAAATAACATAGATATATCAAAACTTCCAGGGTCCTTATTAATTGATGATGGAACTCAGTTTAGAATATTTTGAACTGACAACAAAATAACCAATTTTACTAGCAAAACGTCAAGACATACCTACTACGAATCTACTTTTACATCGATATTGGCACTGGACACTCCTTAAATGGCATAAAATACCAAAGTATTAAAAATATAGTATTTAGGTATAGGCACTTATTTAAATCTTACCTAGAATCAGGGGCGCCCGCAAGAAATCAGCTCAGTAGGTGCAAGATTAAATGTATGTTATATACATGTGTTGGTAGTCACATATTTACATTATCATACATTGAATTTCTTGTTCATTAAAAAATCCCAGTGGGTGCAATAGCACCCATTGCCCCTCTCTGCGGGCGCCCCTGCCTAGAATAAATGCATTATTTAAAGGTAAAAAAGGGGGAGTGAGCATGCTTGAAAATCACCCTGTAAATACAGTGGCGTTGAACTTTTAAAAATTAAATACAACAGCCTCAACTCCCATGCCCCCCACACGACTAAAAGTCTGCATTTCTATACCTATATATTATAACTCGTATAATAAATTAGTAATTTGAATTACTCGCATATAAAGTTTAAATTCTAAATTCTAATACTGTATAGGACATAGGTAATCGAATTTCGATAAACTATAAACTATTATGGTACAATGACAACAAAAGTCTAAAGGCGTTTAACAATTTTAAATACGCTGTTATAGACTAGTCTTTGACATCAGTGTTTGGAAGGAACGAGTTCCAAAAGAAACGGAATTCTGAAACGAAATCCTTTTTAAATAACAGCACGTTGAATGAATTCCTTTTAATAAAACATAAACGAGTTCTTTTTTCTAGGAAAAATAACAACATTTTTCGTTCTTTTCTAGTTCCAATAATTTACACAGATTTGTAAATAATTGAAATTAAGATATATTTTTTTTTAATGTGTATAATATTGCCAATTATAGTAATCGTTATCGAGTAGGTATTGACGTTAATCGTTACTCATTAGTCATTAGTCACTTTATTAATATTTCTCATAAGTTATAACTTATAAAGTTATAAGCTATAATTTATATAGAAATGACTAAATGAGTACTTATATGAAATATAATTATTTATAACAATAAACAATAAGACAGTCGATGATACGTCAGCCAACAATTATTTAATTTTGAAGAAAATCTCAAAATATAATTATAAAATATAGGTATACCTACTTGTAGGTATATATTATAATTCAAAATTAAAGAAGTATGCAAAAGAAAAAACATTAATGATTAAGTAAGAATTTTTATTTTATTTGGAACTAAAAAAAGAACTTGTTAATTTTCCAAAAGAACAATAAACACGATTTTTTTTTAAAAAAAACAAAAATCGCAACGAATTCTTTTTTAGAAAAAAGAATGAGGAATGAATGAATTCATTTTTATAAGGTACTTGCCAAACACTGCAGTTTGACTAACAGTTAATTTAATTATCAATCCTAACTCTTCCGGTGTGGGTATAAATGGTACATTGGTATACCAGTTTAGATACATCACTACACTTGACCCGATGGATAACTTACTGGTCAGCACAAAATATCGGCATAAATATTTAATTATAAAAAGAGTACGTAAATAGTTCTTTTGAAAAATACGTACCTAGGGTATGTTGATATTTTTGTAATTGATTGACAATAACTAATTTTTTTTGTTTTCCCGGTTATTTTTAAAATTTCAAAGAAATTTTTTACTTTTGATCCCCAAAATACAAAACTACAAACTAGATCCAATTTGCTACCAGTCACTACCCTCAAAGTTGAAAATTGGAGTATTGTCACTGCTCCAAAAAGAAATGACTGACACAAAAAAAATTTTAAAAAAAAAACAGACATCATTGTAATATTAATATTATATTTCTCACACTGAACAAAATCTAAAAAGGTTGTTGCCATTTAAAAATCAAAAGTCGATAATTCTTTCACATAGTCACACATACAGCAAACAAGGGATTGAAAAATATTCTCAAATAATTTTTTTATGGTCCTTATGATTATGGTACCTATGTAATTAATATCAGCGTCATCCAAAATGCCAAACTACTTGAACACAGAATATAGCTTTAATTAATTGTTGATAACTTATAATTTAGAAAATAATATTAATATATAATACAATATATATCTATAGGCAATTAATAATAATTATTCAATAGTTAGGCAAACAACCCGCCTCTTCAATATGGTGCTTTTTAAGTATTAAAAATAAAAATAATTGTACACATTATTTTATGAATCTTGGTAATTTAAAAACTATTTTGCCGATTTTAATACAGGCAAATCATGTTGATTAGTTGCATTGTTTATTGTAGGTGTGGGCATGTCATCAATTCCAGAATATCGATCATCATTGTCCAACGGTAAATCCAATAATGCTTGCACCTTCATCACTTCTGCCATCATTTTTTTCTAAAATTATTTGAAAGAGATTAAATTACAAACAATTATAGTTTATGCATTGTTAAAACAAATTAATTTTGTACTTATAACTATTACTAAAATGTACCTATATTCTATAATAAATAATAAATTGATAATATTTAATGATATTCAGATTCAATGTAAAATAATATGTGTGAAAAAATATTGAAATACCAAATAGTTTTGTTAATAGAAACAATTTTCCGCCAATTATTCAATAATATGTACAACGTTGACACTTGACCTAGAACTTAAAACGTACCTAATACAAACAAATCTTTTTCTTCTTGATTTAAGTGTTTAACAGTTATATGATATAGGTACCTAACAGTTCTAAGCCCATAACTTCAGATAACTTTTTTTCATTATTTATGAACTACTTCTGTTAAGGATTAAGTGCGTTAATTATTAGTATCTACTTAATTACTAAAACTACATATTTATAAGTTTTTAGATAATTTTAAATCAATATGATCATGATGTTATTGTAGCTTAATCTTTAGTTTTTTTAATGATATTGTCATTTGTCTCCCCCTAGGTTTTGATTGATAGGCGCCCTTGTTAGAGTAGGTAGATACTAATTAAATATGTTATCTTAATCATATTAATAAAATGTCTCTTTGGCTTTTTATTAATAAATTGTATACTAATAATGAAATCAATAATCAATATAAATAAATGAAACAAAAATCTTTCATCTGCGAAATAAGTACCATATTAATTTGCGGCACCATTTTCGTATGGTGGTAATACATTTTTTTAAATGTACCTAGTATAAGTAGGTGGTATATAAAATAGCTTTTATTTGTATCATAATTTTTAATAATAATAATACTCATTTACTATCCTATTTAATCTACTTCTATTAGAATAAAATATTTCCAACAACTTTTTTTTTTTTATCGAAAAATAACACATTAACACACAATTATTATTATAGATAAGCACAATAGCCACAACTTACCTCATCAAGCTTTCCAATATTGTGTTTTATATGTTTACGAAAAACATTTTTCAATGCTTTATCTGTTGACAAGTCAAGTCTTACTACTTCGTTTGTCATTTCTTCAAGAAATCGTTGGTATGATTCATCCATTGTATTTTGAAAAAACTTACTAAAACAAAGCAATGACAAATTATTTTAGTATTAGCCATTAGGTAAACCTACCTAACATATTCATGAATATAATGTGATGATTTGTATTCCTAGGATTGATTACTGATTGAGTAATAATAATATGTAAGAACAATGTCTCAAGGTTTTGCTTTAGTTGTTTAATTATTGATTTTTAATTAATTTTGTAAATAGATCTATTTACTTGGGACAAAATCTAGAATAATGTATATGTAGGTAAAGGTGAGCTTATAAAAGTATTTGTTTGCGAATTGAGGAGTCAATTTCAAAATAAATTAATGCGCTACAGGGTTAGAAACAGAAAGCAGTCAAAAAAAGTTGTATTTATTATATTGTAGAAGATATTTAAATTAGCAATGAATAAAATACAAACTATAATTACTCTTTTTTTTTGATTGGTTCTTTCGCATGTTCTGAATGTAACATATGTTGCTGGCTGCTTAATATTTTAGGTGTGTTTTCTGCAAGGTGGGGTTGGTGGGTTCCGGGAGAATAATATCTTCGATTGCTATTTTCAACTGATCCAAACCCAAAATCTTCATCGTTATAAGCACATTCATAATTTAAGTTCTGTAATCAAGAATGATGAGTTAAAATATTGTTATAGTACTATAGTGGTAGGTTCTTTAGATAGCATTCCTATATAATATTTAAGAAGGTAACATACAACCTTACAACGACAATACTGCTACTTGCTAGTATTTATCTATAACTCCTATAATGCAGGGCCAATACCAACTCTATGGACAACCTTATTGAAAGTGCATTTTTATTTACTAAAACAGGATAAGTGGAATCGATGACAGACTTTACAACTCACCATCGAACAAGAAGAGCTCCAAATTGGTTAGATTCAAATACAAACAACCAAATAGAATTTTCAATGAATCAATTTTTTAGGAAAGAATTTTAAAAGTGTTCTGGATACACTTATTAATTCATCCAAAGATAATTAAAGAAATGCATACTTACAATTCAACCACTTTTTGAAATTTTTAAACAACCATTAACTATTTCAAACAAATCACTACAAAACGTGCATGGTTCATATTGTTTACTATTTCCTCCAGAATGTAATGGATCAAAAATATCTGACTTTGATGCAGTTCAATCAGAATGTCAAGTGCGGTTTAAAATGTGCAATAAAAAATAGGTGGATAAGTGGATGTCGCTCTGCTGTACGGTAGGTTACAAGTGGGTCACTGTAATGGATGGTGTTAAATTTGAATTCAATGATATAATATCATTGTATAAGAAAAACGATTCTGAGCGAAAACGGTCAGTCACCCTATGATATTACCAAGTATATTTGATGATATTATTGTGAATAAAGTAATTTATATATAACCTATTAACGTGGAGCCTTGTTTTAAATTTTCAATCCTTAGCCATAAAAGTTAAACATTTTATAAATTTTTAACCACAAAATAATTAATAAATTATAAATTTGATAAATGTTGTCAAAATTTGAACTTTAAATGCTTATAAAAAAAAATTGTGCAAATGTATTTTTAATATTTTTCAACTGCTATTAAAACGATATATCAGGAGTCTAATATTAAATTTTCACGCTTTTTTACCCAACAAATAAAAATTTATTGATATTTATAGAAAAAAAAACTAAAAAAATTGAAAACTGACAATGTCCGTAAACAGCTCAAATAGAGTCAAAATATTTTCAAAATTGTATGGTGTATAGAAAATGCTAATATAAACATTCAGTGAAATTTTCAAGTATCTACAGTCATTCGTTTTTTAATTACAATAAAATAAAAAAATCGTTACATGAGAAATCGAGTAAATATCAAATGTTGTAAAAATATAAATTTCAGACGCTCATAAAAATTTAATTTAAGTTTCTTCTAGACATTTTTTTTTTGATAAAGGTAGACAAACTTATGAGTAATCTTATATTACATTTTCAAATCTTAGATTTAAAAAGAAAAATTTTTATGAATTCTCATCAAAATAATTTGCTATTTTTCGTGATTTTTCCGTATTTTGTCAAAATTTGAACTTTAAATGCTTATAATTAAAAACTGTGACTAAGGATTTTTAATTTTTTTCATCTGCCTTTGAAACAATAAACTAGGAGCCTTCTATTAAATTTTCAAGCTTTTTTACTCAATAGATAAAATTTTATTGATATTTATAGAAAAAAAAACTAAAAAAATTGAAAACTGACAATGGCTGTAAACAGCTCAAAAAGAGTCAAAATATTTGGAAAATTTTATGGTGTATAGAAAATGCTAATAAAAACAACCAGTGAAAATTTCATGCATCTACGGTCATTTGTTTTAGAGTTACACCAATAACCAAAATCGATTTTATTAAAAATCGATTTTGCGTAAAAATTCCCGTTTTTCCTTAATTTTTCTTTTGTTTTTCACATCGCTTTTGAAAACTACTGGGAAATTAAAATTTTGACCTCCCCAATGCACCAACGATATTCACTTTCCCATCGAACAAGATACTGAAGTCGAAAATCGAAGCATTATTTCGACTACTTATCGTGTACACAGACACAAAAATAAAAAAATAAAAAAATAAATAAAAAAAAAAACACACATCATTGTAAAATCAATACATTCATCGTTTCACTCAGAATCTAAAAATTTGAATTCAATTAAATTGCTAAATGAAGTTATGCAGAAATCTGAATTGGTTAAAAATATTTTACTATTGTCAAATATACTTTATTGTTTAGCTTTTACTACATCAGTTATAGTAGCATCTAATGAAAGGACATTCAGCAAACTAAAATTAATTAAAAATTATCTAAGGTCTACTACATGTGTAGAACGATTAAATTCACTTATGATTTTAAATGCACAAAAAGATATATTAGATAATTTAAACATTTCATTAATATCTGAACAACAGTGGGCAACATTAAAACAACATAAAATTAAAATATAACCTGTATTAAATTATTATTTATTTAATAGTTGTAAGTTTATAATAAATTTGTATTATTATTACCATACCAGCAAAAAGTGTAATTTTTAAATTGAAAATTAAGGACACTCATCCTATGTGTAAAAACGTAAAAATTAAAATAATTTCTGGGGGGGGGAGTAAATAATGTTACATAACACATGTGATTATGTGAATACGCAATGCAAACATGCAAATGTTATATAAAATGAACAATGAACTAAACTCTAATATAATCTAAGATATTGTAATACATTTTGAGGAAAACTAGAAAAAAAATTTTTGAGTCGGCAAATTGATAGGTTTACACTCCCCCTCCATGAATTTTAGTTCGGGATGGCCACGGTACGTATAATAACCTTAATTATAGGTATAGGCAGGGACTGCAGGAACTGAAACCTTTATTTTAATAAATAAAGTACCAGAACCAAACTGGAATTTTTAAATTGAATAGGTTAGGTTAATAATTTTTAAGTTCAAAAATAAAATAATTTTATTTATCATAATTTAATGGTACCTATTACTGTTTTGTGTATTAACTACCTATGTATGATCATAATTGTATGAGTTTTCTATATACCTACCTATGACTCATAAACTCCCTTTTATCATACATAGTCTAAAAAAATAATTTCAAAAAACACTTTTTTATTCTTTGAATATTGAACGCACTTAAGAAAATATTTTTATCGCATTTACCATAGTAATCAATTTTTTAAAAAATTAAATCGTAATCTAATAAAAGACATGATCCAGAGAGTGGAGAAACCTCTCAGCTCTCATTGGACGAACTTCAACAAAATCATAATATAAATATTTGTTTATTTGAGATTAACTAGGTATGTATATAGTTAATCTATATTATAAACTATAATATTAGTATAGAATTATAAATTAGCCCACTTAGCATAGAATTTAATAGACTATTAAGATTTAAGAGTAGGTACCTATGGTGAGTACCTACCTATATACTTAACCATAATAATATAAATATGAAATGCCCATATCCTACCCTTATGGATATAATATATAATAAAGAACTTATATGTATTTAATAATATGAAGTGTGTACTTACTCTATTTATGGATTTCTTTTTACTTGATGGTGAACGAGATATCTTATTATTATCATATTTTTGATGTTTTGATTTTTTTGCTGTAGAACTAATTGTTGAATTACAATAATGTGGTAGAACTCTGTAAATACTTTTAAGTATAAGAACATTGAAAAATATTATAGATAGGTTATAGGTAAAGATCAAAATCTACCGAGGTCGTCTCTCTGCTATATAGTATACCTACCTCACTTTTGAGTGTACCTCATCAGTCATCAGTGAGTAGGTATAATTAATAATAATTATAATGGATGAGTTAAATTCGAATGCAATGATAAATCATTGCATATTCGCATAGTTACGAAAAATGATTTTAAGCAGAGACTATTTCAAGCTCAATTTCTATAAATATATTATAATACCTATTTATTTATATTAGTTAGGTACTATATAAGTATAATTTATCTGTCTATTAGTACCTACCTAAATAATTAATACCAAAATAAAGGTTTAACCAATTTTTGCCATAAAAATTGCATGAACAATTGCATTCGGATTTAATTGCTCTAAAAAACTTCAAAAATGCTAATAAAATACTACTTAGTGCAATAAACAAATGACTTTATTAAAAAAAATCTCTAAAAAATTCTCATAAAAATAAAAATTTCTATTATTTTCTATAGGTAAGTCGTACTAGTCATAGGTACGCAATACTAAACATGTGTTATATAATATTATGTATTATATTTAGCTAAATAATTTAGCACAAAACCCAATCGTAACTCGATGTTAATCGCAGATAATTCAAGTCATACGAATCGTCCAATTTTCACGATTAGCCTCATAATTTTATAAGTAAGAAGTTATTTATCGTTTGACAACGAAAAGGTTAAACTATATAACTGTACAATTTTCAATTAACCGTTCACCGTGACTGTCATCTTCATCATTAAATATAATGTAGGTACACAGAACACAGTTTGAGGAGATAATTTTATCTAAATGTACACGTTTGTAAATAGCTGTATTATACTAGTATACGGAAAATACCTTTGAAATAAGAAAAAATGTAAAATAAAAGTTGCATTTTTCTAGTTGCATATTGGCTCTAAAAATAAAGCAGTTAATAGATTATTACGGCTGTTAGTTGTATATGTGTCATGTGTGTTATGTATTACAAATATTATGATGTTAAAACTTAAACAGAGCTTTAGGTAGAAAAGTATAATAATGATCAAAATATGCTTATTACTAGTGGCTTAGCCCTAGTGCTTATATCGAAGTCAAGTTGTAGCAAATATTATTTTTTTGTTTTTCGCAAGAAGAAAGTATTATATATGTTTATTATTTTGTTAAATTGTATTGTACAATGTATGTACCTATGTCTACTTTTTAAAATGTTTTTATCCTTAGTCCGCACTTTGCGTTGAAGTGGATTGAAGTGGGTTTAAGTGTTTAACATATCCGTTTTATAATTTATTAGTATTTGAGTTTAAAAATAAAAAAAGGTGGGTAAGTGGATGTCGCTCTGCTGTTCACTGTAATGAATGGTGTTAAATTTGAATTCAATGATATAATATCATTGTATAAGAAAAACGATTCTGAGCGAAAACGGTCAGTCAGCCTATGATATTACCAAGTATATTTTATGATATTATTGTGAATAAAGTAATTTATATATAACCTATTTACGTGGAATCTTGTTTTAAATTGTCTAACCTTAGCTATAAAAGTTTAACATTTTATAAATTTTTAACTACAAAATAATTATTAAACTTTAAATTTGATAAATGTTGTCAAAATTTGAACTTTAAATGCTTAAAAAAAATTGTGCCTATGTATTTTTAATATTTTTCAACTGCTATTTTAACAATATATCAGGAGCCTTGCATTAAATTTTCACGCTTTTTTACAAAACAAATAAAATTTTATTGATATTTATAGAAAAAAAAATGAAAAAAATTGAAAACTGACAACGTCCGTAAACAGCTCAAAAAGAGTCCAAATATTTTCAAAATTTTATCGTGTATAGAAAATGCTAATAAAAGTATTCAGTGAAATTTTCAAGTATCTACAGTCATACGTTTTTCAATTACTACAAAACAAGAATATCGTTATATGAGAAATCAAGTGAATATCAAATGTTGTAAAAATATGAATTTCAAACGCTCATAAAAATTTAATTTTACTTTCTTGTAGGCATTTTTTTTTTTTGATAAAGGTAGACAAACTTATGGATAATCTTGTATTACATTTTCAAATCTTAGATTTAAAAAGAAAAATTTTTATGAATTCTTAACTCAATATAATTTGCTAATTTTCGTGATTTTTTAGTATTTTGTCAAGATTTTAACTTTAAATGCTTATAAATAAAAACTGTGACTAAGGATTTTTAATATTTTTCAAATGTCATTGTAACAATATAGTAGGAGCCTTGTATTAAATTTTCAAGTTTTTTCACCCAACAAATAAAGTTTTATTGACATTCATAGAAAAAAAGACTAATAAAATTGGAAACCAGAAAATGTTTCTAAACAGTTCAAAACCAATTAAAATATTTTGAAAATGTTATCGTATATAGAAAATACAAATATAAGTTACACTAAAAACTAAAATTCGATTTTGTCAAAAACCGATTTTGCGTAAAAATTCCCGTTTTTCCTTAATTTTTATTTTGTTTTCCGGGAGTTTTTGAAAAGTATTAGGAATTTTAAATTTTGATCTCCCAAAAGTACCAACTAGTTTCAATTTCCCGTCGAACAAGATACTGAAGTTGAAAATCAAAGCATTATTTCGACTACTACGTACACAGACACAAAAAAAAAATAAAAAAATACACATCATTATAAAATCAATACATTCATCGGTCCGCTCAGAATCTAAAATAAAATATATATTTAATTGCTTTGAGACAATATTTAGGCAAATCGATATGTCATACGGTACTCATACTTTCAAAAATATTATATTGTCTATAATTTTTGTAATAATTGATTTTACTTTAACATTATAAGAAAAACATAAAAAAGAAGATTTTAAGCAAATGGAAATGGAATATTGGAATAATAGTAATATTTAAAAAAATGTAATTTTAATTAAATGGTAATACAAAATTAAGAGATGGGTAATCTGTCTTTAATAACTTGCAACGTACTAATACAGTGGTTCCTAACCTATGGTCCACGAGTCGTTATAATAAATATAATAATATAATGTAGGTACATTTATTTAAAATAGTAATTTGCGTTATTTTTTTTTTTGGATAACCCGCGGCAACATAGGCCATTGGGTGTGAGGAGAGAACTGTAGGTTTTTAGATTGGGTATGTTGGAACACGTGTGTGTTGTGTTTTGGCAGAATTTCTTATAATGGGGCACCCGTAGGTTTCTACCATGCCCCCGGGGGGGGGGGGGGGGATGGTGGCACTTTTCCTCCGGACACCGTGACTTGCCCGAAGAAAAATGCCGTCCGCGGCCGAGGTATCGAACCAGCGCCGGCTGCATCGGCTGCTCGGACACTCCGTCCCCAATTTGCGTTAAATTGTTAATAGATTTACTCTTTTACTTAAAATTGATGAAATATAAATATTATTATAGGCCTGCTATAAGGAATTTCATGTTTTTTTGTTTATTCATAAAATCATAATCTAAATTCTAAAACGTATGAAATAAAATGATTCTTCAGATTCTTGTTTATAAGAAAAATAAAGTCTAAAATTGAGGTGGTTCGTGACGCATCGAAAGTTCTCTAAGTGGTCCGTAGTTTCAAAAATGTCGGGAACCACTGTATTAATATCTAATAGTTACCTAGTACCTAATATACGTAATACGTCTACCCATTGTCCTAAAGTTTATCCGATCAAGGCCGTAATTAATGTTGTTGGGTGGGGATTGACCCCTCCCCCCATTTTTTTTTTAAGTAGAACATTTTTGTTTTGAATATTCAAATATTGTTTAGTTAATAAAAATACTACAATACTACATTGATTATTATTATAAAATCAGTAATAACGATCGAATAAAGAATTTTTATTTTTTAAACGTAAAAATGATGATTGTCCAGTAACAGCTGGCGGCTGCAATATCTATATTAAAAAAATGAGGAACCACCTCCCCCTTACCGAAATGTTTTTTTTAGTTAGGCCCCTGTATGGTAGTGTATAGGTACTATACTCATTATAATGATTGGATAATGGTGATTCCTATAATAATAATTGTAGTTAAAGTCAAAGTCAAAATTCGTTAACCGTAGTTTAATAGTCACGAATGATAGAATTTTTCTCAAGTGTTTTAATATTTTAAATAACTTACTGAAAATCACGAATATTGATAGTATTTTTTAATAATCTTTTACTAGGACAAGCTTCTGACCAACAGTTTACTCTAGGTCTTACATCATATATCTTTTTAAAGTGACTTCTCATTGTCAGATACGTTGTAATATTGTCTTCTGAAAATATAAATTGTAATAGTTAAATTTATTATTAATAATAGGTAGGTAGTTGTTAAATACAAATGGGTACCTAAATGAAAAGACAATTTTCTTAAATTTATACAGTAGGTAGGTCGTAGGTACTGCTTATACTAAAGCCAATATAACCATAAATGACCGGATGTTGATTATCATTATTTAATAATTATTATTTACTACTAATAAATATGTTCGTAATTATTTATAATTTTATTGGCTCATTACTCATTAGTCTGACTATCTGAGTAGTATGTTATGATTATAAGTCTACCTAGGTACGCTAAAATGTTCAATGTTTCTGTATTAGTTCTTGCAACACAATATCAAAAACCAAATTTGTTACCAATATCTCAAGATGTCGATATACCTAACACTAAGATAGCTAAAACTAAATATTCTAATTTATAATATAGATTTATCTTATAGGTACCCACTCAAATATAGATGATTTACCTTTCAAACACGAAATGGTTTATTACCATAATTTAAGTTACAACACATTAGCTACAATAGTCAATAATGAATAAAGCATTATAAATAGTAGGTATATCTGTAAAGTGTAAACAAAGCAAATAGATTTTTAATCTTATGACCGGTATTTATTTTCTAACTATTTGTATGGACGTCAGATATTTTGTAACTTTTAATGAAAATTATGTAGGTACAGCGTTCGTAGCACAGTCACATATTGTTATCGGTACCGTGAAAAAATAAGCCTTGAAATTTAGTCCTCGAAAAAAAACTCAGAATAAATAACCCCGTGAAAAATAGGCAAGGAAAAAAAACACCATAATATGAGAGTTTGCAAAATTATAGAAAGTTAGTCATGGGAAAGTGGGGACAATGGTTAATATTTAATTAGTATAATTGTGTATATTTCTATCATATTTTATGATTATTGTTATTAACTTTTGAGCCAATACCACCTTACCGTATAATAGTGAGAATTGGTTCAAGCATATAATAGGTAGAAATTAAAATTAATCTAAATATTTGTATGTCATTGCATATAGTAAAATTTATTACATACGTAAAATTGTTATGTCCCCACAAATAATGTTAAATTTGGATTCAATGATAAATCATTATATACGATAAAAACGATAAAAACGATTCAAAGCGGAGCCTGACTAGATAACATACTATAACATACAATTTAAATTAATAACTTATTTGATGATAACAATTTTTTTCATATTTATTGACTTGATGACATTTCATAGTTTCGCCTATGAAAATTGTTATAATATATTATTGACATTTCAAAACAAATTTGACTGAACAAATATTGACTATTCGTTTTATATTTATATATTATTAAAATTGTATTACACATTTCTTACTACTTTAAAATTGACTGTTTGTTATTAAATCCTACATAGCATGTCATTGAAATCTCGTAAATATGTATTAGGTACACATGGTACACATCATTTTTATTATAAAGTTATTTTTTCGGGATTTTTTATTAGGCAAATCATTTTTATCAATTTAAGTTGGATTATAGCGCTATGCCTTCAATATTTTATAGACAACGTGTCAAATATTTATGAATTAAAACAAGAAATTAATTCAACTACCAATTTATATGTATTATACATTTAAAAACATATTGAAATAATGGTGGGTAATGATATAAAATAATCTTTTACTCCAAATTATGCCTATCGGAAATTCATAAAAATGTCGTTATATCGCCATATCGGTATTTTTAATAAAATTGTTGTATAATATAGTGGCAATAATATGCCATCGACCCGTCTCTAAAAATCTAAAAAGATTAGGAACCACTGACGCAGACGCGTAATATAATAAAATTATAGCTAGCATTATACAGTTCTACAGAGTACAGACTACATACTGTTGTGACATGTTGTAGCCTGACGCAACATGCATGCACGGTCTTTTGTCATTTATGCGTAATACATTTCACCAAATAAAATGCTCAGACCTCAGAGTTCTTTTATCATTTTACTATTTAATACGAGCACAGTCGTACAGAATAAGTTTATAAAACAAGACAATATTTATCTCGTTATATAATATGTCTATAAAAAACCTATATATAATATACAAATTATAATATGATAATATACATTTGATTTACTATCTTTTTATTTTTATTTATTATTTAAAAGCATAATTCAAATCTATGAAAGTTTATGTATAATAAAATATATATATATAGACAGGTACTATACATACCTATATAGTTATTAATTATTATTGTCTATCAGCAATGACTAATATTATTGTGTGATCACTTATAAATTATAACTTCTTAATAATATTTACCAATGTATCACGTACGTCGTATACTTGCGTATGTTCATAACTTTTTTATAATAGGTACATAATGTAGTTTTTTACATTCACATGAACGATATGGGTATGAGTAACCTACCTAAAATAATGCTAAATAGTTTAAACTCTAAACTTTAGAGTGATACATTGTAAACAGGAGACTAAAATGCTACTACTAATTATAATTCGTTTAGTCATTACTAAGTTTTTCCTCTGTGTAAGTTATATATAATTGATTTGTTGAATTAAAATCCCTGACCCTAAGAAAAAAATCCACGGGATACAATATTAACCACTCAGCATTTTTTAATGAAAGTAATTAAATATATATTTTTAAAAAGTTTACATCTTTATTAATATTTAATTACAAAAATATAAGTAATAGCTGGTACTTATGATTTATTGAATACATCATGTATTATTTAAATATAGAAAAGTTCAATAGTTATCAAAAATTAAAAATAACTTATTAAAGAATTATTAAATTAAAAAACAAACCTGTATTTAATGTTTAAAATAAATATTGAAAAACATTTATTTATTCTTATAATTAAAATATAATTTTCAAAAATAATCAATATTATTTAGTTTTATATGACGAAATATTATGTATTTCTATAAAAAAAAAATGAAATTTATATTTGTTATTGTTTATAGACTGTAATCAATATAATTATAAGTTAATATAGGTATTTATAAGCAATAATATAAGAATTATAAGTATTTTTAAAACTTACCGGATACATTATACAAAAGATTAAAATATAAAAATACAATAAAATTAGTAGCCACCCTAATGGTTACACCATCGTACTTCGTAGGAAACATGCATAATATTAAATAAAATATTTCAAATGGTCGATAAGTTAAACGAGAAAATTAAAAAGGGGGGAAAGCAGTCTTCTGTACAGTCGAGTGTAGTATTGTACCTATGTCCAATACCTAGCCAAAAAAGAGTCAAAATATTTAGAATTATAACACGTCCACGTGTAAATAAGAAATATAAGAAATTATAATATAAACATTTGATAAAAATTTAATTTTTTTGTTTTTCCCGGTTATTTTGAAAAGTACTGTGAATTTTTTTACTTTGATTTCCCGCAGTAACAAGTAGGTACTAACTAAATCCTATTTGCTTCCATAAATCTCCCTCATAGTTGAAACATTTTTCAAGTAAATTTTTACTACTCGATAGGTACTAAGACGTGAAGACAGAAATAAAATATAAAAACACAATACCTACATTGTAAGATAATCAATACCTTAATCGTTCCACTAAATAAAAACCGGTAAAAAGTGTTATATTAATACAATTTCTATACTTTAAGAATTTGTATAGTTATTTACACATTAACTATCTGAATTCATAGAATATCATGTTCGTAACTTTGTTCGAAACATATTGTTTTTAATAATAATATAATTTACACTGATTCAGATGGTGGCATTGTTAAGTTCATGAAAAAAAGAAAATTTGCTAGACATATTAATTTATAAATTTGATAAAAAGCTATAAAAATACCAAAACTGGTATTTAACAAGATTACCTACAAGACTTAAGCAAATTTTAAATTAAATTATATTTTTAATATTAGTCTTCATAGTTATTTACAGGAGAAAAAAAATTGGTACACTTAACTTTAAAAACAATTTATTCATCGCTCCAAAAATTAAAAATTAAAAATCCAAAATTTAATTATTAATTTAATAATAGTTATATTGTATACTTACCTACTCTCAGTAATATTTGAAGTTCTCACATTAAAGTAAAAGTATTAGGAACGGTTAACAGTGTAATTATTTATTAATTATCTTTATTTATTAAAAAATTTAATATTTTGTATTATTTATTTGGGAATTTTTTTCTTGAGGATTTGTTTACCAATTTCCATATAATTGGAATCATGCCATAGGTCAGTAGTGTTCCAGAATATTTTTTCGGTGGAGGGGGGTACAACCCCCCTAACAACCCCCTTGGATACGTCGCTGCCATAGGTACTGCTAACCCAATAATATTTTATTTATGATTAATATTTGAATTAATCTTTCATGATTGAAAACATGGTAAATAATTTAAATAAAGTTTTTTTAATAAATATTTAATTTATTTAATAACTTAAATCACTATTCACTATATATTATAAACTATAATTGTTAAAGAATAACAATATAAACAAGTCTGATACGAATGTTAAATTTATAAATAATTTATTATAAGGTATAGTTATAACCGGTAAGGTATAAATGTATAATATTGTATGTGGATGGTTGATATGATTATAAATGAAATATATTATAGCTAGGTTATTTAAAATACATTAATGCGTACCTGGAATCTTCATTTTTACTGCTGACATGAAGAAATATATTTTTTTTAATAGAACAGAAGGTATTGTATAATTTTATAATAAATATTAAAAAGTTTAAAATGAGTTCACCTGCACAAAAATATTGCAGAACTGAATACTAGGTAAGTATTGTTTGTATGTATTAACTTCTGATTATGTTGCTATGGCAATATTTTCTAAGCTGGACTATAATATAACAAATAGTCAGTAATAAATAATAAGTAATAAATTATGAACTGCATTATAAATTATGATAGGTACATTGAAACAAATTTTATAAAATATTCAAAATAGTTGTCGACAAGTTATTAAAAGAATACATTAAAGGTACTAATTTTAGTGAATTATAAATGTAAGTATAGTATATTGTATGTATATTGTATACAACTAACTATATTGGTATATCGTATATTCGTATCTATTTAATACTTAGGCACTATTTGTTTTGGAAAATCAATCACCCACATTTATAACGTTAATAAAATATTGTATAGTAATGGATGACGTGAATATATGCCATTGATTTCAGATTTGTGAATTGTGTTTAGGTTCGTTGAAATACAAAAATTCGTGAGTCTTGTGATATTCTTGAATTAGTTTGCTTGAGTATAGGGTTGTTGGGAATTTTATTTGGACGTATACGTCTGTACCTACCTACTATGAAATGCCCAATAAAAATTATACGATATAGTTATACCTAGCAGTTTTACGTGCTCTAAACAATGGATGCCATCCAATGTTTTCTTTTATTCGCCGCTACATACGTAGTGCGTAGGTAGTCAACAACAAGTAGGTAACAACAACAAAATCCATTTAGTAAGGGTAAAAAATACCCTAGTTACTGCAGCTACAGCCGTTTTAGTTGTGTTAATGAAACTAAAGGTTGACAGACGAGAGTTTTCTTGAAGAAAACGTTTAATATTACATGTTAGGTTAGCCTAACCAATCTATTAGTAAAAACACTAAGAACATTGATTTTATAATACAAATTATAATACATATTATAAATAGCCATATAGGTATTATAATATAATAAATTAATGGTAAGAATTATACTATTTTCTCAACACATTGCAGTAATACGTAAAATATAGTATCAAAGTACGAATAATTAATGTGCGTCATTAAAATTGTACTACCTACTGTTTATATAATGTATCTATACCTACCTATCTACACATTATGTAAATTATATATGTATTTGATTTGAATATTAGTTTTAGGATAAACGTATTGTTATCATTATCAGACATCAGTGTAGGTAGGTAATTCAATGTATTATATTAGTTTCAATAATAGTCCAGTTTTTATTTAAAATTTTAAACACTATTATTATTTTTATTGTGTATACTTATACAATGCTGTGGTTCTCATTGGGCCGGGTTCGGGCACTTCCATCAGTCTTATTTTTACAAAAAATTGTAATTGCCTAATTAAAATTAAAATTATAAGTACTTACTGAAAATCTTTACTGAATTCATTATATTAATTATATTTATTTTATATTTATTTTACTATAAGTTGATATAATATAAATATACTATATTATTATTTGCTCATTTAACATAATTTGATTCATTAATAGAAGATATAGGTACAGGGACTGGAACCGAACCTAAAACTTAAAAGAACCGGGGTTCTGGGACCGGAACCTTTTAATAAATAAAGTACCGGAACCGAACCGGAATTTTTAAATTAAATTGGTTCTTTTAGGTTTAAAAATAAAATAATTTTATTTATCATATTTTATAGTAATACTGTTTTGTGTATTAACTATGTATGATCCTATTGGGATTTCTAATATTTCTCACACTATTAATTAAAGCCACATTACGGATGGGTATATTATATTTTTCGGTACCTAAATTATCTGGAACCTATACAAAAATTATTTGGAGCCGATACCTTTATTTTTTTTTAAACCAGAACCGAACCGGAACATTTATTTTATTTTTGGAGAACCATTGCCGGATACCGATACCGATAAATTCAAAAGGTTCCAGTCCCTGGGTAGGTACTTTATAGACTCATACTTCATATAGGTACACAAAAATAATGATTAAAAAGGTGGGTAAGTGGATGTCTCACTACTTTACAGTAGGTTACAAGTGGGTCACTGTATAATGGATGTTATTAAATTTGAATTCAATGATACTATATCAATGTATACGAATAACGATTCTGAGCGGTGACGGTTTGTCAGTGTGAATATTTTATATTATATTTATATTGTTATTACTTATTACGTATAAATACGGTAGCCGGTAAGTTGAATTAATATTATACAATTACAACAAATTAACTAAAATCATTATTCTTGGTTATTGAATATGTAATTTTGTCGAAAACAGATTTAGCGGAAAAATAACCGTTTTTCCTTACGCTTTTGAAAACTATTGGAAATTTTAAATTTTGACCTTCCCAATGCACCAAGT
Organism: Metopolophium dirhodum; assembly: GCF_019925205.1. Taxonomy (NCBI): domain Eukaryota; kingdom Metazoa; phylum Arthropoda; class Insecta; order Hemiptera; family Aphididae; genus Metopolophium; species Metopolophium dirhodum. The sequence continues at coordinate 59,840,089 of NC_083560.1, read as the reverse complement.
AGTTTCACTTTCCCATCGAACAAGAATACAAGATACTGTTGAAGAAATTCGATGCAGTGTTTGTTACTGCTCAAAACAGTAACCACACACAAAAATAAAAAAAGAGCACACATCATAGTAAATCAATAGGTACATTCATCGCTCCGCTCAGAATCTAAAATGTACTGATAATATCTTTAAAAGTTATTTTAAATATTTTAATTGTTACCATAGGAAAAAATATAGGTTTTTGGTGTAAAATGATTAATGTTTGAGAAATAAATTAAGCTATTGTAATAAATAATTATTTATTATAGTTATTTAGCCATGTAATGTGATATATATATATAATACCTATATACATGATTCAATGATTGAGACGTAACTATGTAAGTTGTAAAACGTAACAGGAAAAATGATTGGGCATCCACGACCTATCAATACCAATTATTACGTGCCTACCACAAAGTATTGCGATGAAATGTGTATAAACTTGTTGGAGGTACTATATTATTATTTATAATATCTGATTCTATTACGACACTGATCATACAAAATAGTGAAACATATGTTGTTTTAGTGAAATTATAGCTGACATAAGTATCATTATAGTAAATAAATAATGATAAAATAGTTTTATGCAAGTTGTACCAAGCACAAGCTAGAGGCATGTGTAAGTGTAAAATTATAAATTTTAATAATATATTATATATTATAAGTATAGGTAGGTAGTGTGATTATATTTTATAATGTGTATAAATTTAGGGGCATACAAATTGTGTAACATATATCTTATAAATTATAATTTATAAAATAACATGTTTAGATTAACCATGATTTTAAACTAAGTAAACATAAAATGCTGAGGAAGTGGTTCTATGGGTCTGCTGTATAGTATTATAGGTATCGAGTGTACGTTGTTTTTTAGTAGGTACTAGGTTATACTTATACTGTAATAGATGCGATTTTAAATTTATATAAATCTTATTTGCGTACAAAACACGACTCTCAGCGGAAATAGTCTGTCAGCCTATATTTCTAAAGATATTTTATTATATATTTATATAGGTACCTATTAGTGATTTATTTTTCTATAAATATAACCTAGATAGGTTGAACGATTTTTTTTTAAGGAGATTCGATATCGTGATTTTCTGTTTTTGTCCAACACACACGCGACATAGGACTGGTTCTTTGCCAAATATACCAATATTGATCTAATGAAGCGATAAGAATTCTAAAAACACATTTGAATTTGTCGACAAGTCAACTTGAAATCATTTTTGATTTTTTGATTTTAACTTCTCCAAAAATTAAAATACGACAATTTTTAATATGACATTTTTAGGATATTATCAAATATGCGGGAAAGTCGATTTCAAGTAGATTTGACGACAAATTCATATCTGTTTTCAGATTTCTTATCGCTTCAATAGATCAATTGGAATGTTTGGCAAAAAACACGTCTAAAATTCTATGTCACGCGTGTGTTAGACAAAAATAGAAAATTACGTTATCAAATCCCCTTAAAGGGGAAATCGCATAGGTAAATATTATTATTAAATATATTTATATAAGATTACTAGCTTTAATAACGTTTATAAGTCAATATGTAGCTACCATCGTACCGCAAAACGATCCAAATAGAATAATTGTGGTATAATAAAAGTGTATAAATAACTTTGGATTAATCTAAATACGTATTTTTAAAATATTGTGTTAAGTAAATAGTAAAATATGCGTACTCAAAATATCTATGAAAATATAATTGGGCATAAATATTTTTGGTATTTTTAGGTTGCTGTAGTAAAAAAATATAAACCTTTTATTAAATTAAAAGCTTAGTACTTACCTACAGCAAAAAATGTAAGTATTATAAATAAATAAACAAAGCTTAAAAAAGTTGAATCATAAAATAGACATTTTAAATAGCACAAAAGACACAAAATATTTTAAAAATTATATCATGGCTAGAAAACGCTAATATAAATATATTGTGAAAAATTAAAGTCCTTACAGTTATTAAGTTTTGAATTATAACAAAAAAAAACAAAATTGATTTAGTCGAAAGGGTTTTTTCTCTAACTTTTTTTGGTTTTTCTTGATTATATTGTAAAAAACAGAAAACTTTTATCCCCCTACCAAAAAAAAAAATACCTACCAATTAAATTTAGACAAACTCCAATTTGCTACCAAATATCATCCTTAAAGTTGAAGATTGGATTTTTTTACTGCTTCAAAAATTGATGACAGATACAAAAATAATCAGACACTGCACATCTTTTTGTTAAAACCAATTTATTCATCGATCCACTCAGAATCTAAAATATAAACGTATAAATACATCTAACCTATATATAAATAATGATGGAATCTATAAAATTAAAAAAATAATTGGACTCGAAAAAATTGGAAGTGCTTGTTTGAGAGTTGAGACCTGAGAGTGCTAAAAACCTTCGGATTTTAAGTGTCAACCGCCCCTTATGCATACATCTACATTCTATGTTATATACTTATATACCTATAAGCACTTGTCCGGAACACAAATATACTTAATACACGCGAATAATAAAGACCTTCGTTCAATCGATTGCCCTATTTGTATTTTACACCGATGTATGCGGGTTTATATTATATTATGTAGGTAATATAATATTCCATCACGCTTTATAGTGTTTGTAATTTATAATTTATTCAACAACACTAGGTATAAATGAAATATCCGAATTCTCAATAAATAGTAAATACCTACCTATAATTGCAATTAGTTATAATTTGTTATATCAGACGAATTGGGAGGTAAGGTGTAGTGCCACAACTAAGTTTTTGGGCCTAGGTATAAGAATAATTAGGTGGTCGTTGTCCCTAAAATGACTTTACGCGATTTTACATTTTTATATTTATTAACATACTAATGTTTGTTAATAATTTATACGATGTTTCTTTTTGGGTACAAATATAAATTTTAATATATTATTTTATATTTTCTTTTATTATGTACCTTTTTTAAGTATAACAATTAAACCATGCTCATGGCCCATTACTATTATTATAATATTGTTTGCTCACTTATAAACAACCACTGTAGAAAACTAGAAATATTTTATTTAGGTACTTTCAAAATTAAATTTGTAAATGTTATTATGTAAATTATATATAAAATATTTTGTGGGGAACTAAAAGAAAAATAACCACAGATACATAATAACTATAAATTCATACTAAAAACTGATTTTACGAAAGTTTGGTGTTGACAATTATCACATACTGCCATTTAAGTTTTTTTACCGGAAACTATTATTTTAGAAGTTAGCATTCCAAAGCTTGCGATTTTACATAGTTATGGGCTTGCGCGCAACGCTACTTGGCTTCCACGCGCAGCACCTATAACAAATTTTAATTTTTTTTCACGTATTTTAACAAATTGTGGGATATAGTCATTTTTTTGGGTGAATAAAATGTTAGTGAAATCAGAATTTGGTGCACGAACTTAGTTTTGAAGTTTTCAGTTTATATTATTATAATCCATAAATACTCATTATGCTAAATTCTTCATTAACTGAACTGTTACAAAAAAAGTGATGCCCCGCGGCTCTGTATTGATTTTATAAATTTAGCCCCCCCCCCCCCCAAATCAACTGTCCAAATTGCGCCTATGTTTTTTTCCCCGCCTTTTTTTACCTACATATGTTACATACCTATATTACCTATTACATTATACTACATTACTACTTAGTGGCTAGTACGACTAGTAAAATTTAAATCATAGAAATAGAAATATTTAATAATTTAATGCGTATAGGTGTTGGTTGTATATATATACCTATGTATTTATAATTTATGTCTACGAAGAATTTAATATTATTATAAAATGAGTTACATTAACATTGATAGGTATTGTAGGTATAAGCAGTACTAATAAAAATTACAATTATGTTAGAAAAGCATTCAAATTTCAAATAATTATTGAACTTAAGACTTATTAATTTAAGTTTAAGATAATATATTATACTGTAATCATTTTACAAAAATAGTGGTTTTTGAAATTACAATATTATTTTCAATATTATTATGAGAGTACCATCGTAATCCTACTCACAAAAGCATACCTATAAACATTATAATTTATAATACAGATTTATCATTTCCGTGACCTGTATTAACGTCGTGACTCGTGACATGATATACGTACCTACTGAACTTTATTACATTTTTAAGGTTATAAAACACTAAAAACTATTTGATTATATTTTAGGTTTCTATAAACTTTTATTGTATAGTTATTACATTGTTTATATATATATATATATATATATATATATATATATATATAGGTAATATATCAACTCTATGTGACTATGTCTATATACATTATTATATTCACTCAACACAGCCACATAGGGAAATTACCTATATAAGTTATCTAAATTCAATTATCTACATAATATTATTATATTGAATAACTATGTACTATCTAATAAATAGTTTAAATAATATATTTTTTAACGTTTGTATAATATATGATAGGTGACTAAAAAAAAAAAGTTTTGTTTGAAATAGTTTGAACAGGTGTATTGTAGCTGTGTGTACCGTACCTACTATTTATTAGATTACATAATGTATTGACAAATTGTTGATATGCTCTGAATTCTGATACGTATAATACAAGGGTTGTATTTGTACAATTTATGACCCGGAACAATATATTTTAGCCAAATCATCCCCTCCTACTGAAAAAGTAGTCATTTTTTAAAATTGTAGGTAACTATTTTGTTTTAGACAATGTTAGTTTACAGTAAATTGAATCTACCATCTATTCTATCCTCACTAATATAATATTGGTCAATTATATATTATAATATTATAATATTATATAGGTATAGGTTAGGTATAGGTACACATTCGTTCTTATTGTGAATGTCACACAAAAATGTCACAAAATATAATACAATTTACCTAAAAATATAAATATTTAATATAATATATTAGATATTAGCTTCCAAAAATTATATTAGCCTCTCCCTCTAAAATAGACAGCTTTTTAGTTGTATGGGATCGAACTCCATTCATTGGCTCATATTGATGTCAAAATTGTTAGCCCCCCCTGAAATTTGAATATATTTTCTTCTATGTTGCCCACTTGCCCGCTCCTAAAAACACGTGCTTCCACGTATAAACTCCAAATTGAATTGTTTCTTATTAACTTAAAAAATAAAAGTAGTAAAATGTGAAATATTAAATAAGTAATAGGTAGCTATGAAATATAATAATTTTTCAAGTAGATATGTATACTCACACATACTGTATTAGTTATTACTCATTAATTATTGTTAATACTGTTGGTCCCTAAAAAAAAATAGTTTACGAAGAATAATTTAAAATTTACCTGTAGTCTAATATCAATGGATATTAGATGTTACATATACATGTATTAATGTTTATTAATTTATAATTTATATTTTAATATGTTTACAAGCATAATAATTATTAATTATGTAGGTAATATGTACCTGGGTACTATAAGTATTCGTACCTATAATACATACTATAATATTATGTATATTAAAAAATACACATTTGATAATAATATGACGTAGGTACATTTCGATGACGTGGGCTTTTCATGTTTGTTCGGTGATCCAAACATTATTTTTCGACCCAATAAAAGAACTTAAAATATTTACATGTATAACATTTAAAATCTTTTGCAAATGTATTGTTAGCATTATTAGTTAAAAATTTAACATGGACTAACTTTCAAATTTTCCGAGTTAGTGTAACTTTTTGTTTAGTAGGGTTTTGAGTACCTAAATGACAAAAATAGCTGTTTTAATTTTTTTTTTTATGAATTTATGAATTAATACACTAGATGCGGTGTTATTATAAAATAAATAGGGCTTAGAGCCACTTTGACGCGGCCTTGTAGCGACCTAGAGATTACAATTTAAAATTGTTGATCAATGTATTTATTTTTATTTTACGATGTATATTAAAAACTGTGTTAATCGCACTTAATGCCCAAATATTCGGTACCTATAATTTTGAGATCTATATACCTGCTGCTAATTTTAACCGTCATTAAATTAATCTATAGAGTACTGAATGAATACATTATACATCAATAAATAATATAAATGTAGTGAACAAATGCAACACAATACCAGTCATTAGTAACTAGTTAGCACGGTTGTAGAATATAGGTAACCGCTGTAAAGCCAAGTCTTTAGTGACTATTATTACTTATTAGAAAAACATAGTTATTAGTAATTATAACATACCTATTAATTTACTGTTCTGTTTTTAACTTTTTTATTGATCAGATTGAATGGAATAATTTTTGAAATGAAACATTTTAGTATTACGTTAGGTGCATTTTAAATATTAATGTAAAATATGAGAGCTAAAACAATACTAATTGTTGGCGGGTGATATATTTATAATATACAATATACTAATTATAAACTATATAGTGCGAAGCTAGAATTTAAGTTAGCAGATAAGATAATGATATATACCTAGGTGTACCTACATTATATTATTATAGATAATATTATAAATTATTCGTTATATTACTCGAGTCATACTATGTGATCAAAATATATTCATAATTTTTATCTAACTTTGATGGTTTGAATTTTTGAAAAATGTCTATCCGGCCTACCCACTGATTTACTAACATTTCGGCGATAGTGGTGTAGGCGTGCAGCACTGCCACTTAGCAGTCTGCACTCCGTACGAGTAAGGTACCTTCTTTACGTATTCACGGTTTTGTAACCACCCCGTTGTTATCTACATCATGGTACCCGCAAATATTATACGGTTGTAATATTGTATTATGCAACTACTGCGCAGCGTGCTATATTATGGTATTAAACAGCTTATATTACGTAGGTACCTGCATTAAAATATTTTATAATAACCCTACTCAAGCATAAAAACATGTTACATGACGACTGACGAGTAAGGTACCGATTACTGATGTATGATGTATGGGCAAAGACAACTATGCGATTGTCGATGTGCATACATCATAATAATTAATAATAATATATTCGGTACCTACTCATAAGTCAATCTCATCAGCATATACCGGTGGACAGATAAATAATATTATGCAGAGCGTAAAATAATACCTACTGAATAATATGATTATAATGCCTTATCGGCGCACGGGACAAGAGAATATCCGTTGCGTAGGTACACAACGCCAAATCGAATGATAACATTAATAATGTAGTACGTGTTTTTTTACTCGGGCTGCTCACGACGGTAAATAGAATAATATGTTGTTACTGTTGTGTAAATAACAACAACGATGTAAACGTACACAAAGCGTGAGGCGGCGAGAGCGTGTCGCCACACGCACACATTTCGGTGTCCTGTGTCGCAGTCGCACATCTTCTCCGCCCGCCACCACCGCTCCACCGACCAGTCGCGTCGAACGGCGGCAGCTGCGGCGGCGGCGGCGGCGACGACGACGACGACGGTCGCTTTTGTATTCCGTTTAACCGGCCGCCGTTGTCGTGGCGTACACCTTTGTGAAATAATAAAATAAAAATTTATTTCCCGCCGACCGAACCAGACTAGGACAAAATCCTAGTCCCATCTCCCACGATTAATGCCGTTGGCAGGAGATAAAGAAATGGAAATTATAGTAGTATAATATAAGGAAGGCAAAATGAAACAAAAAACAATAACCTAATAGATGGCAAGACACTGTGCCATAAGAAAGACGCTCTACGCACATTATTTCACTATTATTACTATTATATATATATACGGCTGCGGCGTTCACCGCTACCCACCCAGCCATCTACTAATGACCCCCCCCCCCCACCACCACCCACCCAGGCAGACGCACACGCACCCGCGATCTGCCACTACCGCCCCTGCCAAAGGTGTACACTGAACAAGTGTACCGTAGAACTGTACACCGTAAGCGGACAGTCCGCGCGTTAACAATCCGTGACGTCTCGTAATCATATTCATAGTATTATAATATTCGTATTATTATTATCTCCGTCGTCACTCTTCCAAATAATCAGTAATCACAATAATATTAGTAATAATAATAATAATTCTATGATATTACGATAATATCATAATATTCGTAATAACATAATATTATTGTTGTACAAGACGTGTACAACTCGATCGTACGATTGACGTCGTCCGACAACCGAACTGTACGTGTTTACTGCAGCAGCAGCAGCAGCAGCATCCGCTTCGAGCAGTACACCGTCGTACGTGTAATACTGAGCTGTCGAGACGTGTTCGCGGGCCGTATTATAATATTATTTTATTATCGCCGAGTACACTCCGAAGTGCTGACACGGCCGTCGCCGATCGCGTTGTGTGTCAGTCGTCTGTGTGATATATTTTTTTTCAGTAGTTGCGCGCGCGTCGAGTCTTGTAGTTTATCGCCATTGCCTTGAGGCCGTCCACCCGCTTCTTTGTCCCTTCCTGTCCGCTGTGCGCAACCGCTCTCGGCCGGTGTCCTCCTGTGCTCGACATGACCAGTCCCGCGTAGTTATGTGACGACGACTGTGCTCTACACCCTGTCTTGTATATTGTATACACCTATCTACGCAACAGTGACGACGAGTTTTCCGATTTCCATTTCGAGTTCTTCCACTGATGTTGGCCGGACGACGCCGATCAACATGGTTAAAAGGTAAGTACAGTCTGTGGTTCGTCTTGAAGAATCGGTTTTTAGGGGAACATATAAATCTTTTGGTTTTTTTTCCCTTTGTTGTCGATTTTTTTTCGTGAAAATCGATCTCAATTAAACAAAATAGTACTGGAATAATAGGTTAGATGAGATGCCTATGCGTTAGTATAATTAAGTATCAAGCACTGTCCGCGTAGTGTTTCTATACAGATTTTCTACTCATTGAAGAGTTGAACCTATTCTGTTTTATGTATCAACATTTTTATTGGTTGGTTATCAGTAGGTTCAGTTAACAATATATTATTTCTATGGGTACCCAATTTTTTGGGCTCTGAATCGCAAAAACATAAAATTTCAGTGATACTTGTTGCCTGTGAATACATTGACTGTGTGTGTCTTTTTGTAGTTTTCATCCAGTGCGTATGATAAAAGTAAAAACAAGTCATAAAAAAAAAATATTAAAGAAATTGCTTGTAATTATGTCTGTATACATATTTAAAAACATGTGTTTACCTAATCCACGCTAAATAGTAATAAAATAACATTTAGCCACGCGTAGGAAATAATAAACCATTTACTTAACGCCAAATGGCATCAAATGAGTTGTTGATTGATCCTCATGACGCCAATTTGCGTCAGTACGCATTCAACGTGTTAAATGTTATTTGTATGCATAGGCAATAAACCTGTTTTTTAGACCTGCTTTTTTTGTAACTAACCTCTGTCGTCTTCATTTTGGATATTACTTACATATATTAATTATATTTTGTATTACAACCAAATACACGCTTCAGCCACCTAAATTATCCTCAATATTATCTGATTAGTCTCTCTCTAGAGCCGTTATAAAAACGGGTGACACATTTTTCAACCAAAACAATTTGTGTAGCTACCACTATTTATTATTATATGTAGAGATCAATCTAAACTTCTGTTCTTGATTCTGTTAGCTATTTCATAATACATTTAAGGACTTTATTTGTAAAAGCTTACAAGCTTACAAAGCTTACAAAGCTTACTAGCATATCTAGGTTGTCCATTGTAGGCCAGGTGATGATGCTCTGACGTTGCTGCCCAAAGTGTTACGTCTTATACTAGTCACAATAAATACTTGTGGATTTATAAAATATTTGATGGTTATACAATTTATTAGTTATTATTTGTAGTACGGTGTAGTATATCAAATATGGATTCATCAAACTTGATGTATTTAAAATAGGTGGTACAAAATGTAATTCTATAAATAAAAAGACGAACAGTTTTATTAGATTAACAAGAATATTTACAATCAACTTGGGGCAAGTACAAATAACTATGTGAGGTGAAACAATATTTTTTGAGTACCTATACCTATAAGCAGCGGCGAATTGGCTAAACATTTCGGCGTGGGAAATTACCGTGTAACAGGCCCACCATATATATTATAATAATCAATAATAATTTGCCATAAAAAAACCTTTTTTTTAGGAATTCTCTTGTTTAGGTATAAATTAATATGATATACTTTTAACATGTGAGTATGTAACTTTTGTTTATGATCATCCAAATTATCAACTAGATTCACTCTCCTAGTTTCCTACCAGCAAATATGTTGAAATAAAAAATCTAAACATTTTTATTGCCTCAAAAAGTGATGATAGAACATTATAAAATAAATACATCCATCTCAGAATATAATTCCTCACAGAATATAATATATTAAAACAAATTTTTTAAAATTATTTTCTAATATCATGTTTTACATTAGAACGAAGACAATATAACCTGGGCTTTAATGTCCTTATTATTATTAATTTATTACTTTATTAATAACACAAAGCCACAGTAGGAGTAGTTTATTATATTAACCTAATAATAGGTCTGATAGGTGCACAGATTAATTAATAATTATATAATTAATTATGTTATCGAGCTCGTAATATGCCAGTACTAGTTTCTCTGTATTAGTGTAGCACTAGATACAATTTTGGCCAGTACTATTTCCATAAGCCAACTGTTGGGTAACCAGTATAGGTGCAATATTGCACCTTTTGTGAGTGTCTGTACTTATCCGATTGGGATGTTGGTGGTTTAAAATATAATTTAAACTAACTCATCTATTCTACTTAGGGCCCGTTTTACAATCATAGTTTTAACATTGGTTACGCCTAACCCACTGATTTTACCGGCCAAATTCGGTGGTTTAACTTTAGTTTAACGATTGTAATACGGGCTCTTAGTGCAGCCAAAATGAAATCCAAAATTGTTATACTAGTATACGACAAAAGCAAGACAAGCAATTAAATATTATCAAATAATTTGTAATCCAAGTACATCGGCCCAGAATTTTAATGCGAGGATCAGCCCACTCGAAACTTTTCTGGTATCTTAACAGGTCAATATGCCGCTGTCCATAACCATGTATAATGTATATTAGACATTTTGTTTAAGTAAAAAATAAAAATACAATAGGTATCGTATTTTTAATAATTTATGTAGTATTAACTAACTAGCTATGGTGAATTATTTTAAATATTCCTAAATATAATATATAATATATAGTTATATTTTACTTATTACTACTTTAGGCCTTAGTCATTACATTTCTTTTTATAAATCATACTTTATTTCAGATCTGATGCAACTGATTCAAAAAAAAATAACTCCAAACATGAAAATGCAATCAAATATGGCGAACTTATAATTCTTGGGTATGAAATTCTTATTCTTGGTACTCAAAATATATTATTTTTTTTATCTTTATGACTAAATTAATCATGTTTTAGCTATAATGGCCAACTAACTGCGGGTGACAAAAGAAGGCGGCGCAGTAAATTTGTTTTATGGAAGAGAGATGTAGCCAATGGAATTCGAAGATCTAATCATTATGTTGTGCCCAGTCCTCAAAATTCACATGTATGTATTCTATTACATTTATATAAAACAATTAGACACCTACTTCCAAAACTGGAAAAGATGACAAAAATTACACAAACCATATACCTAATTAAATTATAATACTACTATGGTATTATTAAAGTATGCTACTATACTCTGTATAGCCAAGTGCCGCTCTCTCAGGAGCTATACTTTATTATTATAACAACTGCCTAGCTTTTATTCACGATAAAGAAAATTTTTCATAGCGGCCAACTGTTGGAAACAAAAGCTGACAGTAAAAACTGTTTTAATAGAGGAGTATGCTCGTACCAAGCTGGACAAAAATCGGTTGCTTCTCGAGGTTACTCTTATAATAAGTACTTATTAGTGTACCATCTATCATTTCATTAAGTGGGTAGCAAATATCCACTTCAAGAAATGTATTCATGTTGAAAAAATGGTTTTGAATAAAAAATGTTGATAACTTTTGATATTTTCATATAATCGACACAATAATTGATGAAACAATTTATTTGTGTAATATTTATATGTTAATAGCTTTATATTTTACTTTTACTTAAATGGCTGCTTTAAAACCTAAATAATTATTTTAATATGCTTCATTTTTTAAATTTTATTTTAAAAATCTAACCCCATAAAGTAATAAATTAAATGCGAGTAAAACTATCGATACTTAAAATAGTAAAAAAATAACCCTGTATATACTCCGGCCCACGAGAGTCCATACGTAAACCGCGCATCGATACTGACGTACGCGACCTCTGCCACCCGAATTTTCTCCCACCATAGTGTTATTCACATCACTCGGCAACGTGAATGCAGTGGCTCATAAAAACTCAGCTAATTAATTGCTGTTTTGGGGATGTTATATGATTCTTCATATTGAATAAAACAACTCCCATAATCTCGTAAAAATATGTTAAACTTATAACGTAAACAACACAAAAGACCAGTTATAAAAACGAATTTCACAAACATGTTCACTGCTGTGACTACAAATACAAATTGCCGGCTGGCTTCCGATCGGTATGATTTGGCGTATGGAAGGGAAATCGATGCGCAGCGACGGATGCGGTTTTACTTATGGACTCTTGTGGGCCTTAGTATAGATAAAATCAGTTTTATCTATTTCACAAGATGTATATTTTAAATTTTATTAAAATATTTTAAAATAGTTAAAGTGAGAAAATAAAAATTACTTTTTATGTAAATTTATCATTTTTGTTAGTCATAGTTAAGTTATCTCTAATAAAACAATAACATTTCTAATATTTTAATTTTTTTTTGTCAAAAGCAAAATCACTTTTTTATGGAATTGAAACTATCAGCATAACATGTTTAATCTTGCTTTTACATTACTTTTATTTAAAATAAAACATTAAATATGCATTTTTTATGTTAAATATTCAAAACAAATAAAGTAGGCAAGTAAGTAATTGTTTTACTGTACTTAGGAATAGTTTATGTTGAATGTACCTCATCATTGAGTAAGTCTCTGTAATGGATGTGTTAAATTTGAATCCAATGATAAATCATTGCATAGGAAAAACAGTTCTGAACATTTCATCCTATACTACAAACTATTTTTTATGATATATATATATATATATATATTTATAATGCTTCTATAGTAATATACTTAACAATTAGTATTATGGTAGGTTGAATTAAGTTTATCCAAAAAATTGCATTTATTATATTATTTTAGTATACATATTTATATCAAAATATAGTACCTATATAATATAATATTATATTTGTATCATATTATGTATTTATATCATATTTAATTATTATTAACTTTTGAGTCAATACCGACTTAATATAACAAATAGATTCTTGGTATAAATAGCTTTTAAGTAAAATTAATCTAAATATTTTGAAAAATGTTCCAAATGTACAAAAATCATTATTATAATATCCAATTTTGTTAAATTTGAACTACCTAAAAATGTCTATAAAAAAAATTAAACATTTGTATTATAATATTGTGTTTTATTGAAAATTCACTCATTAAAAAAATATTTCTGACCATTATAAATATTTTTAATGAGTGAACCAATTATTTGGGACCTTGTATTAATCTCTCTGGCCTACCACAACATTTTTTTATCAATATCTTAGAACAAAAAACTAAAAAAAATTAAATTTGCCTATAAATTAAGTCTAAATGTTTAAAATTTAATTTACTATAGAAAATAAAAATTTAAGTTATAACGGAATGTTTTAAGTTTCTGTGATAAATATTATTTAAAATTTGAATCAAAAAGAAATAGCAAATATTGTTTAAGAGGATGCTGAGGATGCATGCGTTGTCTCTATCTTACTGTAAGAGTCTAATAACTCACAAAATTGCAAATTGTACGTTATGAATAATACATTCAACTCAGTTATGTTTAATTCATTTTTTTTTTCAAATTTAGAAGGAACAATATTATTTAGTGAATTTCTACTTCTTTTTTCATATTTTAACTTCAAAGTGAATTATGATCATTTTAAAATCGTAAATTATCTGTACATTTTAAAATATTCTTAAAGAGAAATCATTATTTTACGTGTAAACATTCAACGTCGTCAACATTTTAACTTCATACGTTCATAAAATTTAATTTTGCAATTACAATCAATTTTTTTTATAGTTAATAATTTTATAGTTTATATAAGAAAAAATATGGAGAACCTTGTATTAATTTTTCAAACCTTTTAGGTATAAATATAAAAAAAGTTATGAATTTTGCAAACATTAGAACTTTGAATGCTTATAATTGTGACTGTATTTTTGATATTTTTTTATTTTCTGAAAGAACAATTAACGAGGAACATTGTATATTTTCAAAATTTTTAACCCTCAATCAAAAGTTTAATCGCAAGTAAATTAAATAATAATAATAATAATAATAATAACTTTATTTCAGAAACACAAGATACAATTTTAATTTTAAATATAATATTTTTTCCGACCCAACCTATAAGTTGATTTGTTTTAGGTTGGATGAGTCTTAATAACAATAGATTGTAATAATAAAAAGAGATAAAATGAATAACAGGTTAACTAAATACTATGAACTAAAATTTTAAACTAGTTAATCTTAATTTTTAATGCACATTTTAAATTTAATAAATGTTTGGAACGAGTCAATATTAATATTTTTACTACGGAGTAAATTTATATCAGTATTTAAAGGTGACATCATACCAATAAGTTTCTTACATATAGGAGTATTTACATTAGTCTTTTCTTTTAATCTGGTACCAATATTATGTGCTGGTTTTCTAATAAGATGCTTATATTTGTATAGTAATAAAAGTAAATGATTTCTATGCAGTTTTTCGATATTATTAACATTAAATATTGTGTATACCACATTAGTTGGAGTTAGATATGGTTTTTTTTAAGATATATTTAATCAAGGAATTTTAAGCGGTGTTTAATAAAGTAAGATTAGTTTTGAAGGTACCACCCCATATACTTATACCATAAGAAATAACCAAATTTACTAATGAATTGTAAACTATTCTTAAAACTTTAGTATCTAAGAATAGTCTGAGTGTTTTAAAAATATTAAAAAATTTCCTTACTAGTTTAGTTAAATGTTCAATATGGTATTTCCAATTCAAATTATTGTCATAGATCAATCCTAGGTATTTTATACTTGATAATTCTTTTATTTCATCACAATCATAATCAAATATTTGTTTACAGTTAGTCTTATGGAAAAATAGTTTGTAATTTTTAATATTATTAATTTTATTCTTATAAATATTAAATTTTATAAAATTAGATTTATTTAAATTTATTGCCATTCCGTTATTGTCAAACCATGCCTTTATTAGTTTAATTGATGTATTCCCTAATAATAGTTGTGTCATCAGCAAAACATAATCTTACCTCTTATATTCAGGTTTAATAATCCATTAATATAAATTAAAAATAACAGTGGTCCCAAGACAGTTCCTTAAGGTACAGAGTATGTAAGAATCAGAAGTTTTCTACGTACATTATTAGTTTTAACTGTTTGAGTTCTGTTGTTTATGTAAGATTAGAAAAGATCTTTTGCTAATCCTCTTATTTCAGCGTTCTAATGTTTATTTAAAAGCAACGAGTGGTTAACGGTATCAAAGGCTTTTTTTATGTCCAAGAAAATTCTAATTATTTTATCATTTTGATCCAAAGAGCAGGGCTTGAAACCGATTAAAATAATTTCGGTTTCAATTTTGTATACCGGTTTTTAATTTTTTTCGATTTCGGTTTCAATTTTTCAATACCGATATTAAGAAATTTCGGTTTCGGTTTTGGTTTTGAATACTGGTTTCTAAATTTTTTCGGTTTCACCTTAGCGATACCGGTATTATGAAATTTTGGTTTTGTATACCGGTTTCCAATTTTCTTTTGGGAATAATGAAATGGTTATCAATATTTTAATTATGAGTATTAATAATTATGCGTATCTAAATCACGTCAATTAAAAAAAAAAATAACGATTTCCAATATTTTCAGATTTTGGTTTTGAATTGAATACCGGTTTCCAATTTTTACGGTTTCGATTTTAAATTTAATACCGGTATCCAATTTTTTTGGGTTTCGGTTTTAAAACGGTTCATACTGGTTTCTGAAATCGATTTTGAAAACGGTTTCAAGCCCTGCCAAAGAGTCCCTAGTATAATTATTTGCTGCAAAATGTGCATCCTCTGTTGATTTACCTGCAATGAATGCATATTGATTATTTGAAAAGAATTTATTGTTTACTAGGTATTCCATTCCACAAAATTGTATTCACTCATATAATATTTTGGAGTTTTTTAAAGAGAGGGCAATCGGTCTATAATTAGAACATATCATCTTATTGCTTGATTTATTACACAGTTTTTAAGGAACTTGGATATTTACCAGAAGAGTGAATTGTTAAATATTATTGATAGTGGGTAGGATATAGTTGAATAGGTATTTTTTAATAATGCGTTTGTTAAATTATTTATAATATAGGACGACGAGGGTTTTATTTTATTTAAGTGTTTTTGTATTTCAAGTTCAGTGATTGGATTTAAAAAAAATTGAATTGGGTATATGGCAATTTTTATTCATTAAATGCCAGTCTAAATTCTCAAAGGAATTTTCATTTATGGTA
This sequence comes from Metopolophium dirhodum, assembly GCF_019925205.1. Lineage (NCBI taxonomy): Eukaryota > Metazoa > Arthropoda > Insecta > Hemiptera > Aphididae > Metopolophium > Metopolophium dirhodum. Next base: position 59,823,433 of record NC_083560.1, on the reverse strand, counting down.
TGTTCTATGTTACTTCCTACTTTAACAAAAAAGGAACTAAACTCATTTGCTACTATTTCATTATCATCAACTAAACTATTACCTCTATTATCTAGAATTTCAGTAAAATGGTTTATTTTTTTAGTAGTTTTACCTAAGGCATCATAAACTACATTCCAAGTACCTTTAATATCATTGCGAACATTATACATTTTAATAATAAAATATAAATTTTTTTGCTCTTTTAAGCAACGAGTTTAGAATATTTCTATATTTCTTGTAAAAGTTCAATAGTTTAGTATCAAATGGTCTTTTTTGATTTTAGAAAACGGTTTTTCCCTGGTTTTTATTGATATTATTAATCCCGCAGTTATCCATTCTTTTAATATATTATGATTATTCCTATACTTGGTGATCCGGTAGGTAGTAGAAGCTTCAATGATTATATTAATTTTATTATAGAATTGTGTAATATTTATATTATTATCTTTATTATATAAAATCTCTGTCCAATTTACATCCTTTATTAAGGAGTTAAGATGATTATAGTTTATAAATTGTTGTGTTTATGTTATCATTTTTTCCTTTAATATTATAGTTAGGGTTAGTTATATTAATTATTATTGCAAAGTGGTCTGTTATATCAGTTTTAATTATGTATGGATTAAAAATTCTAGAATTGCTTAGCTTAATAAATATATGATCCAAACAGCATTTTGAGTTATTGAACATTCGGGTATATTTATCGATGCAGGAGGTAAACCAATGAAATGCTAATAAATTAAGGTAATCATTTGAGATTATATTAGTTTTAATTATATCGATTCAAATATTATAAAAAGAGCCAACATTGTTTTAATAGTAAATGGTTTTTAGTAAATATTCCGTTTTTTGCCAATTTTTTTTGTTTTTTCCTGAATATTTTTAAAAAATAGTGGCAATTTTCAATTTTTACCTCCCAAAAGTATCAACTAAATCTTAATTTGCTACCAGAAACCATCATGAAAGACATTGTTTCTTCTATAAATTGTGTTCACATACACACAAAAAAGAGAAAAACTATCATTATTGTAAAATCAGTACATGCATATTTATTCATTGTATACATTCTAATGTTATTTGTGGACATTAATAACCAAATTTGAAGAACGCTGCAAGACATATACTAATATTTGTAAATCTTAATCTTACTAATAACTTTATTGTACTTTTAGTTAAGCATACATCCAATCAGTGGCGCATCTACTTGTGGCGATTTAGTCACCCTCCTCCCTAGAATTTTAACTTTAAGTTGTGCCTATGCATTTAATATAGAAAGTAATTACTAATTTATAATTTTTTTTAGGCGGTGCTAGACAAGAACCAGCACTCCATATCGTACACACTGTCTCGGACCGAGGCAGTGATAGTAGAGTATGTAAATGACGAGGCAACTGACATGTTTCAGGTAATTATAAACCTATCTATATGAAATATAAATAATCACTATTAAAACAAATTCAATATGGATTATTTGACCTACTTAATTTATAAAAAAAAATAATTTAAGATTGGTAAAATTATTTTTCAAATTTTATACTTAATTGTAGTAATAAGTAGGGCAGAGATTTTATTTCCATAAAAAATACTTATAAATGCTCTTTAAATAATGGATTTTTTATTTCAAAAAATTCCTAAATTGTCAGAAAATACTTAAAAAATATAATGAATAAAAATCTAAAATGTTTATTTCTAGAGAAAATCAATTAAAATCATGTTATAAGAATCTTATAAGAATTTATATAAAAAGGCATATTATACAATTTATATTATCTAATTATATTTATACATTTTATTTTGTGTTAATTTGTATTGCTATAATTTGTTCATTTAAATATGCAGTTTAAAGTTCGTTAATTTTATTGAATGTTGGGTTTTTTTTTCTGTACCTAACCCATTAAAACCCAGTGGGTTTTATTGGGTTGGACCCACTCTTTGAATCCTGCAATGATTAGAACGACAATAACAATGTATGTGATGTATGTCGTATACACAGTTCTTAGTAAAAATAAATTGTTTTTACTGGGTTGATAAATTGCAATCAATTCTCAATAAAGTATAATTCAAAATAAAGACAATGAGACGATGTGTGCTGGCTCTTTATCTTTAAATATGCAAAACCATGTAAACTTAGTCAAATACGCAAAAATATACAAAATAAATTTTTGTATTTCTATTTTATGAACTATGAAAAAAATGTGTATTAAATCAGATTTTTAATATGCCGTTTCATAAGAAATGCATAAAGTTCCGAACCCTGGTCATAACGAACATAGATATTGTTAGTATTTACATTAACAATTCAACATTAAGTCAATGTTAATGCCAATAAATATATAAATAATGAATTTAATTTTAAATTCATAAAATTAAATCTACATTTGATAATAATTAATTTAAATATTGATAATATAAATCTTGTATTACACTATTGTTTGTAGGTTGGCCGTTCATCAGATTCCCCAATAGATTTTGTAGTGATGGACACAAATGCGGAAAAGAATGCTGCAGCTGTTAACAATGTACCTATTGTTGATAGTAAAAAGACAGCTGCAGCAAGTACAATATCTAGATTTGCTTGCCGCATAATTTGTGACCGCGACAATACCAATATAGCTCGTTTATATGCGGCAGGATTCGATTCTTCTAGAAATATATTTTTAGGGGTAATAAGATATTAATAATTAGTTTTTAGTAACAAAATATTGTATTTTGAGTTGTTGGTTGATTATAATTTAGGAAAAAGCAACTAAATGGAAAGACGGTGAAGAAATTGATGCACTTACTACAAACGGAGTATTGGTTATGCATCCAAGTGGAAAGTTCCACAAAGGAAATACGGAACCAGGTATCTGGTTAGAGGTTTCAGTGTGTGGTAAATTATTTTCTTTGCGTGGTTCTCGATCTGCTCAACTTAAAGGTGATATGGTAAGTCACATCTACACCACACCACTTTTAAATGTATGCCTATTATAATTAATTTAATATTTTTTAGATTGATAATTCAGACAATATTCTTACTGATGGAACATTGATCGATTTATGTGGTGCAACCTTGCTTTGGAGGTCAGCGGAAGGACTCAGCTTATCTCCTGTAATTATAAATTAATAATATATGTTTTCGCATACATAATATAACATTAAATTTTTTTTTGTCCATTAAATACTTTATTATTTATATTTAAAAAATAACAATTAATATTAAATATATTATTGCAATATTATATTAGACTTAGAGTAATGATAAAAGATACTATACAGTAGAATATACTGTATCTAAGATAATTTACATCTCTAAAAAAATATTTATCACAGTAATTAAAATTCATTGAATGTAAAATACTTAAATATTATTTATTCAGCTTAGTATAATTATTAGTTATATAAACATACCAACATAACAAAATAATTTAATAAAACCAATTTCACAAAAATGACCCATAATTAAGAATGATGTCTTTAGCCAATAACAATTAATCTTTCTTACCAAGGTGGCATTATTCTTTTTTTTTTAAATAATGTTCTCATACAATTTGTAATACTGTATGTTTGTTGAATTATGTTATATATTTTTTGTTATACTGTATTAAGAAAGCCAACAGACGTTAATTATTGCAAACAAATATCTAAATAAAAAACACAATATTCAATATTGATATGAGCTTTATTTTTAGTAAAGTTAAAATTGAAAACATTATCATATTATCCATACCCAAAATTTTTTGAACTACTTTTTAAAAAACTTAAAGATAACGAGTTGAGGACAACAATTTTAATGAGACTTGTTCTTCTTAAATGACTGTACAAAAGATAGTATTCAAATTATTGGCCATCCCTGTATCGTATTAAATATTCTGTAATGTTGCATCATACTGGTGCTTGTTATTCCTCACCAAAAATCACCTTTAAATTAACCAAGCCAAATCTGCTCTAAAAATACTTAAATATGCATAAATATAATATGTACTGAAAAGTTTTCTATTTTAAATCTCTTTCCCATAAAACAAATTTTGTACTTTGCATATTGTCATACGATCAGCCTGAAGAAATGTGCAATTACATACAAAATCGCTTTTCACTCGTTATATATTATAATTTATATTTAGTGTCTTGAGTAACATTTATACAGGACCTAATCTGCTCATATTGCAAAATAATATAAAATAAGTTATATTTTTTCTTAAATATAACGTATTCAATTATTTAACATTTTAGAGTAGAGAATACTTGAAAAAGCTGATTGAAAGGACAAATCGTGAACGACCTACATGTCCTGTTGGTCTGTACACATTAGTGTTTCCTCATCATTCGGAAGACCATGCTGCTGCAGTAGCATCTTCAGAACTTGCAGATATAAAGCAACAGCCATATGCTTACTTGCAATGTGGTCATGTCCAAGGTCGTCATGCATGGGGATTAAATAAAGACTCAAATAGTAGAACATGCCCAATGTGTTTAAAAGTAAATTGAAATTCGAAAAATATTTGTTAGTTTTAAAATTTAATTAAATATTTAATTTATAGGTCGGCGGTATAGCCAAGTTGAGTATGGGCATAGAGGCTTCATTTTATGTACAGGATAAGGAAAAACCAGATTTATATGCCTTTAACCCATGTGGTCACGTGGCTACAGAAAAAACGGTCAAGTAAGAATTAAATTTTATATAATTTAATATTTTTCTGCTCTTGATATGGTAACAAAATTTATGAATATTTATATTTAATTGATAAAAGAAAACAACATTATTTTATGCTATATTTATATCTTTGATTATAATTCCTAATCCATACATTCATCAACTATACACCTATACACTATAACTCATACAATATACATTAATTCAAAGACATTGTTTTCCTAGTTAATCATATTATTTAGTTCTAATAACAAATAAACATTTTCCATGATGCAAACTTAATTTAAAATAGTTTTCTTAACTCTATATTACAATAAGCTTATTCTACAGAAAGTTAATTGTGGTCAAGAGGCTACAGCATTCTGTAATAATGTGGTTTATTTTAAGTTAAACATATACAGTTATAATAAACTATTATTTTTTAACTATTATAATAGTAAACAATAAAAAAATCAACAACAAGAAATTTTAAATTAAAAAAAATGTAAAAGATATGTAATATTATTATATTTTTTTTTTTTTAGATTTTGGTCTAATGTAGGGATACCTTATGGAACCAATGGGTTTGAGGCATTTTGTCCTTTTTGCGCTAAACTACTTGAAGGCTACCCGGGATATGTTAAATTAATTTTTAACTAAAGTTTAAGTACATTTTTAAACATAATTATAAAAATGAATAGATTTCTTTTTATAGTTAATATTTATTTTTCCTTGACCTTATAAAGGTAGTGTGATAATATTAGCTCTTTTTTTGTCAATTTGTGAGTTTTACTTTCGTCATTGTTTTTATTACAATTTTTTTATTTGTTTTTCATCAACTGCATAACTAGGGTATGACATTTTGTAAACTTAGAACTATTTTATTTAACTATTTTTTGCCTTTTGCTTTTAGTTAAATATTTTTTATTTTTTATATTATTTAATCACTTCTGTGTAGCACCAGTAATCTCTAATCAATATAATATTATTTTTGTGTCTGATTAATGTGGCAGTTTAAAATAGTAACAATCTATAAAAAAAACTGTTTTGAAAAAATCTCAGTATTAGTTTTAAAATTATTATTGAATATCTTTTGCAATGTTTATAATTTTTGAAGATCTTAACAATGTTACTTTTTAAAGATCTTATTAGCTATAATTAAATTTAATTATCAAGTATTTTATTAGGGTTGCTATGAGTAAAAGTTAAATTTCATCTGCTCTGTCACATTTATTTCTTATAATGTCATAATAATGTCATGAGCACTTCAAATTTCTTTTTAATGATGTTTTTTAATCAGCATAATAAAACAAGAAGAAATTAACGATCACCTTGGGTTTTTTAAATTGAAATAATAAATGCATAAGCACTATTAAGTGATGTGGTGTGTTTGAAGAGATCTAAGTATTTTCAAATATTAAAAATAGAATACTTTGATTTTTTATATTTCTAATGAGAAATTAACATTTTTTCTTTTAGATTCTGAGTGAATTTAGTAATGTTTTGATTTTACAATGATGTTTTTATTTCATTATGATCACTAACATTAGGATCATATAAATGGCAACCCTAGTATCTATATTTAAATGTTTACTTTTGAATTTATTTTATGTGGAGTATTGTTAGGTTTTTTTTATAATTAAATATATTTTAATTATATAGTTAAGGTTTTAATCAATTTAAGTAACATTTTATAGTTTTCATAAATGTGTTGATTAAATTATTGAGATGTATTTGTCAGAAGTACAACTAAAATATTATATATTCATTTTTAAATGTGTATATTCTTTCCGTATTCATAAAACAATGCTTCAAAGTACAATATAATAAAAGTATTTATATACAATGGGTATATAATATATTTAATTGCACAGTTAAAATATAATTAATTGGTGTGTAAGCCGGTGTGATATTTCAAGACTGCAAACTGCTGAAAATAATTTAAATTAATTGTGGTAATATTAATATATATAGGCATTTTAAATAGTTGGAGAATATTACTCTTATAGATGTAAACAGTCATTGCTATTAGTAAATTTTGTTTACGGTTAATTCATATTTTATTTTCTACATTTATTATAAATTGTTTTTTAGCATTTGCAGTCATTCATTCAAACTGTATATTTTTTTTTCAAAAAAATGTAATTAAGTGTATATGTAATGCAATAAAAGACATTATATTGATAAATTATTTTCAAAAACACATGTTAATTTATTGTATTATTACTAAAATTATTATTATTATTATTTGTATTATTAATATCATCATTATTATAGAGATTTTGATTACGATGTATATTCACACAAATATTTTTTGTTTGTGTAATGATGTGCTATTTCATTTTAATTTTTTTCTGATGATAAAAATTTATTTTGATGCTGTAAAACAGAATGATCAGTACTTATAATATTTCTAGTGCTTGGAAAGTTACTTGAAAAAAAAAATTTGTTCCTATTCATATAATTCAAGAAGAACGTTTTTCTGTTCATGTCAAACACTCAATACTCAATGAATGAGTTAATTAAATTGTTCCATAAAAATTAATATTTTTTCAAATAATAATATTTAATGATTTTTTTATGTATCACAAAATTAAAAATAATATTATAGATAATAAATTACTGAACGAGATATATTTTATTGTTAATAATTGAAATTTCTTTGTGGCATTACTTGATTACTATTTTTAAACTGAACAATTGTATAGATAAAATTCATATTTTGTGTTAAAGATTTTTCTTAGGTTCGACTATTCTTCAAATTTTGAATTTCAAAGCGATCTTAAGACCTGCTCATAGTTACCAGGAGTATTTGTAATATTTTTTTATGTACATAATATAAAATCATGGAACACCTATTACACATAATATTTTATGGTAAATCTGTTTCATCCCAGTTTATTGCAAGTTGTTAATAACAATATTTTAATATGTAAACTAATAAATATCATATTACATGGTATTCTGTACATACCATGTCACCATTGGTTTAATAAATCCTTAATATTAATTTAATAAAAAAATATATATCTATTTTATAATTGGGTACGGTTAATGAGCGACAAAATCATCTTGTTTTGACCACAAGAGAAAATTTTAATTTATATAGTTTTCGTAAAAATAGATTACTGTTCTCTGAACTTGTAATTTTCAAGCACTAAATATTTCATTGTTTAAATGTAATATGAAAAAAAAAAAAAACACAGATGGCTTACAAAATGTTAGTGCAAAATAATTAGGTAGGTAATATAATATTTTACTTTATGTACTATGATATTTATGTTTTATACAGTAATAATGTATAGATAATAAATTCGTTAATTATTTTAATTTAAACTATCGAATTTATTTACATATTTTAATTAAAATGTAGTAAAGATATTTAATATTTTAATGACATCAAATAGATTGATAACATATTCTGATAATTTAACATCTTGTGATTGATAAATGATAATTATTGTACTTAGCTAAATGCTAACCTAGCTTAATGTAAATGTGTTTGAAAATATTTTATGGTATATAGTTATTAATTATTTTTATGATTGTTTGAAAAAGTAATGATGTTATCATTACAATTATTACTGAATACTGGTACCTGTTTCATTCAACCTGTGTTGTGTTTTAAATTAATAAAATATTTATTTTCAGCTACTGAACTGTGGTCCGATCATTATAAATTCAATAGAATATGCTGTACTCCTTAATTTATTTTCTACTCTCTTTGAACAACAGAATTACTCATGGTATGTTATTAAGAAATTACAAGCATTGGCGCAACTAGGAGGGCTAGGGGTGGGGCTTAGCCTCCCAAAATATCCCTTATTGATTTAGATACAAGCCCCCTATGGGTTATTTTAAATAAATAGTTTTGTTAGTTGTAGCTGGTAGCCCCCACAGAATTTTATCATAGTTGCGCCTATGATTACAAGTATGTTTTATCGTTATTTGTATGTTGCCAATCTGCAACTTGTAGCTATAAAAATAATTCTAATTAAGATGAGTATTCTATTAAAAGTGTTGGATACAGTATACATAATAATATTGTATTTTTTTTATAATTAGCTATTGTATATCAATAGGTAATTGATTATTATTTTTTTTATCAACTATAGTAGTTTACCTTTAATGTTTTTTTTCTAATAACCCTACTCATATTTAAATCTATCCATAATATGTGGGCGGAGGGAGGTATTTGATAGTTAAAATATAATTTGCAATGTCATACAATTTGTCTGTGAAATCTCTACAGAAATGTTGTGTCAGTGTGTCACTTTATTTTTATGAACTAAAATCTTATAAATTATATTTTGTACATTATTATAGTTTATTGTATCATGATTTTGTACATGAATTCATAATATTGGGATTAAATAATTTCCCTAACTTAAACCATTATTCTTCTTGTAACGGAAACCCATAAAAATTGTTTTTATAACACGATTTCATGTGCACGATTTAAGATATTATCTTAAATCGTGGTCACGGATTAACATATAAATATATAATCATAGACCTTATACCAATAGACTGGCTTAGGCCCTAGGTTATAGTAGAGTAGGTGTGGTAGTTCTGCCGGTCAAACATACAACAGTGATGTACAGTATAATCACATCAGTGTTGTCATTATCTGTTGAGTACAATACTTCAATCTACAATTCACGGACTAAGATATAATATCTTAGTCCGTGGTACAATTATACAATAATACCGTACTATTGTCATTTATCTTTTTTTCCTATAGGGCTTTCGTGGGACTGTAACTAATTTAATATAATAATATTTTGTAATATAGTCCGTGAAAATAAATGACAAAATTTTAAACCACATAAGTACCATGTACCTGCATTGATATTCATTACAATAATAATTATTATCGTGCAGTCACACATGAAGAGCGCCCTCTACATAAGGTATATAAAATGCCAGTCTATTAGTATACTACAGACTCAGATGTATAATTATTGAAAAAAATGTGTACACTTCGGAAATAGTTAAACGGCATTTTTTTTATAACGTTACGTTTTTTAGGGAACGAATTACTGAAAATGCGTATATATTGGTTTCTTTTTTTATAAGTTCAACAATAAATTGTGGGAAATACATTTGAAAGCAATCTAGATCAGTGGAGTTCTCGCTTACTTAATTTGTAACGTACTGACTGCTAGTAAATGGATGTGGTTTAGTCTTTGAATTTTTTTGTTGTCATTTAGGAACAGTTTCTTGTCTTCTGTGACTCACATGTAATCTATGAAGTGCTGGTACATGCATTGGACGATCTTCATCTTCCTCATGATAGGTAGGTATTTGCAAAAATTTACTCATTTTACGCATTGTATTTTTAATACATAGTATCTAAATTGTGTTATTTGCTTAATCAAGCATTATGCTCTATGATAGTAAAGAACCAACAACAATAATATCATCTTGGAATATACGCATAGGCGAAAATCCATTAAAATGTCAGGGGGGGGGGGCTTCAATCCTACACAACTAAAAAAGGAGGTGGCTTGACGGTTTTTTTCGGAGGCGGGTAGGTACCTTCTTTTAACATCCGATGAAGTTTTGGGTGCATATTTATTATTATTTTATTTTATCACCAATATAACATTTGTTAAATCAATTTTTAAAAAATATTTTGAATCAACAATATTTGCATATTAATGTTTCATTTTTGGAAAAAGGATATTCAGTCCTTTCATATACCGAAATTATTATTATTTTAAAAACACGACAAATTCTAACAGTACTGTCTGGTTTTAATATTGGTATAAATGTACAAAAATTGAAGTTGCCAACTCACACGAGACCAACAGAAACCAAAATATTAGTCACAAATAAAAAATAATATTTTGTAGATTTGAAAATTGTATCGGAAATTAAGCGACGTTTATAAGCTACCTATTATTTGCAATCATGTTCTCAAAAAGGTAAATCGTACGCAATCCGGTTCTACCTTTCGAGAGATGTCGAGAAAAGTTCGTTGCGGTTGTCGAGTGTTAAATAATCGATCTGTTCGGACGGTTTTTTCAATAATTTACCATTTACGTTTATAAATTATACCATTCATTTTTTATCGCTGCGATTTCGTTACCTACCTCCGAAAATTAAAAAAAAGGGGAAAGTAGGAAATTGCCCTAGGTACCTACAGTATGAGTTGAGTGTAAATCATCATCGATTCTCATTGGCGCAACCGGAATTTTTTCAAGGCGGGTCCATACTTGTTAGAATATAGACAATTTAACTAAAGAAAAAAATCTTGTACCTATAGTACATATACATTATTATACATACAAAACATTTTTCATGAAAATATAAATTAATGTTTAGTAATAATATTTTAGAATTAATGCAGCAGAAAATACATATGTAGATTATAAGTACTTATATTAATATTTTTGTATATAATTACAAAAAAAAAAAAATTTAATAATTCATAATATAATCTATACGACGTTTCGATTTAACTAATGTATTTATAATTTCTTCAGATCATATACTGATATCAAAATTATGAATATTAAGGAATCTAGTCCATTAGGCATTAAGTCTTGATTCTGGTGTTGAGTTTCTTAAATAATTTTACCCATTTCAGAGTGGAAACTGATCTCTTAGCTTGAATACTGAATACTGATTAATAGCATAATTAATATTTGTAATAATTTAAAACATCTGGAAATAAATCAGGATGACACAGATTGATTATTTCAATAGTACTTTTTTGTGCTACCTATATTATTGTCGTCCAAATAGCGATTTCATAAAATCACTTCTGCTGATTTTTCTCGATCGAAATTATCAACTTCAGTAGAATAAAATTCAATGAGTTATTTTAATTTTTCTTCATTAAATGTTGTACTACTGATTAACATATGAAATCCAATTATAATATTTTCATGATTAATAAAATGGATATTTAAAATTCTAAATGAATCGAGGAATGGAATAAATAGAGTTATTTTAAAGTATTCTTCGGGGTCTTTTGCTTAAATAGTTTAAAATTATCTAACCGTTACGAAACATTTTTCATACTATGTATTTGTATATTATCAATTATTATAAATTTTGTTATCTTAATGTGGAAGTATCACAAATTTACTAAACGTTTTTCATACTACCTATTAGTACTATCAATTATCATACATTTTAAATTGTAAATAAAAAAAATATCATATATAGTATGGCCCAAGGGGGGGGGGGGGGGTCTGAAACTGTAGTGTGAAGTGTTGAATTTTAATTCAATGATAAATCAGTTGATACGAAAAACGAACCTGAGTTTAAACGATCTATCAGCCTATTATCAATTATCATATAAATACACTATAGCTGTATAAATAAGAAGCTTACAATCTGACTTCGCCCGGGAAAAAATGAACAAATACAATATAGGTTCGGTGTTATATCTGCATATTGTGTATCTGAGTTTTAGTGTACCTACCTCAGTTTAGATATCTTCTGCCGGTTCATTAACCTAACCATTTGACTATTGTAACCAGAATTCGAATAGGTATTTTTCAACTTTACAGTAACACATCTGTAGGTAACACGCTGCATGTTAAAAAATTAGGTACTACATAATTTACGAGTAGTTAATTAAAACACTGGAATTTTAAGACATGTTCTACTATTCAACAAGCCAGTTAGGGGTAAGGGGTTTACCTGACGTTCGGACCCCATCGAAATTTGTTAAAAAGAAGAAACATTTTAGCAGTTGTATTTATATAATATCGTAACAAGAATAATTTTATATTTAAAATAAAATATTTTTTAAAATCTCACAAAATTTGTTTTTAGTTACGGCCTTGCTATATCAGTTATGGTTGTTGTTCAGTCATCAAAACTAAACCCTACATCGGGCAACAATACAGTATAGGTAATATAATTACAATATTATGCGTCTTAATAATGCAGGCGCTATATAATCGCGACATCGCGTATTTTGAAACTGTATAGGTAGGTAGATGTATACATATAAGCACTTGCCAAACGTCGATGGTGATTTTAAACGGATACCGCACACAATAATAATAATAATGTAGGTATCGTGTTTCGTTCCGAGTTCGTGTGTTTGGGTTGTCTTGACGACTCGCAGCTCGGAACGTTTCGACAAAACGCTCGCCAAGACATTAGATTACAGTAAGCGAGCACAATCCACAGTCGGTCATGTGCCATCGGCAAGTAAACGCCTTGCTGTTTTCACGAAATATATTATACGAACAATCAGCTGATGTCGGTCATTTGTTGAAGGTACGTAATATTTCAATAAGAATTTTATTCATATTTTTAGTTGATATACCTATATTTTATCACCAGAGGTGGGATAGGCACTTTTTCTCATAGGAAAAATATTTAAAACACCACAAATTTAAAATTCTCGCCTTGTTCGTGAACCACAAAAATGATTATTTCACATTCTTCATTTCTTCTCAAGACTTATAGAAGAAAAATTATTTAACATAGTGTGAAAAACAATATTTAGGAAAAAAACTTTAATTCATCAAATAAAGTGATGGAAAATATTTTTCAAAGACTAATATACTTACTTATTATTTTTTAGCCTATGATTTGACTATCAAAATTTTCAGAAAATAAAGCTTTACCAAAATCCATTAAAAATATAGTAGCTACCATTTGAAAAAATAAAGTTAATTTTGCTATTGGTACACCTACGTGTTTAGGCATTTTGTTATAAAAAAATTGCCTGTTAAAAATAAAAAAAACACGTCTTTTTTCGTTTCAACGAAATTCCATGTCATCGATCTATAATCGTTAAAAACTCCACGTACGATACACTCTGTATAATAATATACTGTGTAGTTATTTACCTGCAATGTATTGTTGATAGTTTATTTCTAAAATATAAATATATCGTTCGTATTTTCTTTTTTCTTTAAACGTATTTATATAGGTACTTATTATTACTTAGAAATTATCATAATACACATCTATGTACCTATAAATAAAGAATAGTGTACTAGTGTAGTGTATCCGAATGTATGTAGTTTCGTATAATTTAACTATTTACTAGTTTACTGACTATCACTCAAATTAATATAACATATTTAATATTTATATACCCTCAGTAAATTACGATTATACGAAAAATGATTTTATTTAGCAGAATCCGATCTATGTCGATACAAGAGTACCGGACAAGTTTGACATGGCTTCGCGAGATGCAGTCAAATAGCACTCAAATTAACACTCAACGTGTTATTAATCAATTATTTACCTTAAAAATTTTTTGATAAGTGACAGCCAAATGATTTTAAATCTCTCGTCGTTGATAGTTGTTTTTCCGATACTTATTATCGGGGCTAGGATTTATATTATGCAACAGCATGTTTTTTTGCGACTTCTGATTATTGATTTTGTCATTAATGTCCACGAATCAACTCATGATGAGATAAATAGTGGTATTTTTATTTTGCATGTTTTTGCATATTTTGGATAAAATTCATATTATTGCATATTTCGATTATAAGAATGCAAAAAATGCATGTCTTATAAAATATTTCATAAAACTTGGTTTTTTTTGTCAAACATAAATTTTTTTTTATAAATACAATCCTATATAGTACAATAGTTCTGCGATAAAAGATTGAATAGTTTGACATTCATTTTCGAAAATTTAAAATAATATATGGTCGTAGGCCGTAGCATGTAACACGTAGTGAATGTGAATTATAAATTTTATTTCTAAATTATTTTATTTATTTTTTCTCAATTATATTATATTTAGACAAATAGCCAATCACTGATGTATTTCAACAAATAAATACCTTTTTTTGTAATAATATTTTTGTGTTTATCTTATAAAAATTTTAATGCATATTTTTGCATATTTTGGTAAATAAAATGCATATTTTACCATTTTTTATTGCATACAAATCCTAGCCCTGCTTATTATAATATTCATTATTAATACAAATAATAATATTAAGACATAATTGTAAACATTTGTGAAGTCCAAATATTTTTTATAGTGATATAAGTATATAACATATTAACATATTTCAGGTAGTCCGTAGGTGCACCGTACACGTATCCTTGATATCACGTATCAAGTATACAAGTATATTTCGTATCTATATATATTATGTATTTATAAGTCCCATATAGGCGATATAGTCTTATAGGTAAATTGTTTCCGTTGATAGATTTTTTTCTAACTATCATTTTTTTTAAATGTGATTTTTGCTACTGTTGGTACGGTACATTATATGTATATCAGGTATGGTTGCAATTATTATTATATTATTTTTATCATTTTTTTTTTATTTGAGTACAAAAAAAAGATTGGCCAATTTGCAGCATACCTGATATTTATATAACATTTAAGTTAAATTATTAATATCTATTAGTCATTAGATATTCATAAATGTATGAAGATATGTATAGGTACATATAGGTACTTGCATAATATAAAATAAAAAGGTTGGCAAGTGGGTAAGTATACCCTACCGCTCGTCAGTAGTTGACTATATAAAGGGTCACTGTAATAGTGTAATGGATTTATGGATGTGTTAAATTTGAATTCAATAATATATGATGTAAAATCATTGTATACTTCGGTACGAAAAACGATTCTGAGCGAAGACGGTCAACCTATATTAATATTTTCAACAATTATTATATCAACTTTTGAGTTAAATTTTAACGTACCTATAACATTTTATTGACATTGATAGAAAAAAAAATGTTAAATGTCTTTTGCTTATAATTGGCTATAAATAGCTCAAAACAAGTTAAAATATTTTGAAAATTTTATCATGTATAGAAAATGATAATACAAACATTTTGTGAAAATTTTAAGTATCTATAGACAACCATTAGGTATATTTATTTTTGAATTAAAACAAAATAAGAAAATCGTTCGATGTGAAATCGTTAATTTCCGGTGAATATTTAATGTGGAAAAAATACTATAATAAACTCTCAGTAAAAATAATTTGACTTTCCGGTATACTTTTTGTTTTTGTCTTAGGTATAAAAACTAGGCAGGAATCTTTTATTAAAATTTCAAATCTTAATATAAGTATAACATTTTTTATGAATTCCTAACAACAAAATGCATGACGGTTATTGTCATTAAAATTCTAATTTTAAACTCTTATTAAAAAATATTGTAAATATCTATATATTTTTATATTTTTAATATGCACAACAACTTATGGCGTACCTTGTATTAAATTTTCAAAATATGGACTATTTTTTTTTGTAAAAAAAATTGTATTGAAAATCTCGCCTGTGAATCTTAAATATTTTTTAATTTCTGTAATTTCAAATGTTTATAATTTATAAATAAGCTCAATAAGAATTAAAGTATTTTAAGAATTTTATCATGTATAGAAAATTATTAAATAAATATTTTGTGAAAATTCTGTAATAATAGGTAAGTATATACGAATACCTATTCGTTTTTAAATAATAACGAAATATTAAAAATCGATTGAGAAGAAACGAATGAATATCCAAAGTCGAAAAAATTTAAACTTCAAACACTCATAGAAAATTAATTTGTCTTTCCATTAGGAACTAACTTTTTTTTTTGTTATCGGTAGAAAAACTTACGATGAACCTTGTATTAAATTTTCAAACCTTAGATATAAATAGTAGAATTTTTATGAATTTTTAACTCAAAATTATTTTCAAATTTTCGTGATTTTGAAGAATTTTGTCACTTTTAAACACTTATAAATAATAATGTGGATGAACGCTCAACTTTTTTTTTTTTAATTTCCATTAATAACAACTTTGAGGAAACTATTGTATTAAATTGTTGGTACACATTTGTATCAAGCCCAATGAATTCAGAAGTTATAAATTGTGATTTGTAATTGGGATACTTTATTTCTTTTTTGTATTCAAAACAGCCTTTAAAGCTTATGGGATATAATCTACAATCTACTCATAAGTCATAATTATTATACCTAGTGTTCTTGAAATTGTCTGCGCTTTTACTATAGGATATGGGTAGACATATCTATATAGAAACGGCGCCTAATTGCTTAATTCGTATAAATCCACTGCTGTTATAAATAGTACCTACACATAAAGAAGAATTTTAGAATTGAATAGTAACCTATATTACATTACTTAATATGAGTTATGGGTTTCATTTTTATTTTTGTAAAAGGATAAAATTAAAAATACGAAGTATTTTATAGTGGTATTACTATTACAGGTAGGTAGGTTACATAATATACAGACTATTACAAACTAATGTTTTTCTGTTTTTCATACAAATTGTTAGTAGGTACCTACGTCCTACCTACCTATCTAAAAATTATTTATTTTTATTTTAATTGTTATAATAGTTTTCTTAGACACGTTTAACTAACTTCGTTATCGTTTTATATGAATGTTCGTGTTTTTAGTTTTTACTGTCCTTGTTAAAATTATTACCTTATGACTCTTATAGGTAGGTAGGTAGTTTAATAGGTACTTACAAGCCACAAGTCAAAAGTATTAGATTTCATACAAGAAAATTAAGCAATAGTTCTTCAAAACTATAAGCTATATAATTGTTTTATTACTTATGTGAATAAAAATTATTATGCATAGTATAATTATTATACCTATCTAATACATTACCTAATACCTACCTATCTCTATGTATAATATTAATATAAAATATATGTATAAAATGACTTGTCCTGAGTGATTCATCATAGCTTAGCCGGAACCGCTGAAGCTATGAGTATGAAATGTAGACAGTAGTGATGTAAACACCCACTAAGAAAGGATTTTTCAAAATTCAACCACCAGAGGGGTTAAAAGGGGTAAACATGGAAGAAATTGATAGACTGATGCCCTAACTGATTCATTTGCCTTATCACCAACTTCGCTGTGTCTGTAATCTAACGCAGGTAGATTGCTTACCTGATAATATACTGTTCGCATAACCATAAGCGAGACTCACGGGTAACTCCACACGAGATGGCTAAAAATTAAAATATATGATTTTGCTTCGATATGCACAGCAGCCACAGCGAATTACACCTAAAAGGAGTTAATAGTTAATTAATCAAATTTTTTTTTCGGGCAACGCCGGGTTATTCATCTAGTATTATAATAAAAAAAGGAACAGTAATTTCAGAATTTAACAACAATTAATCTAAAAATTGTCATAAGTTTATAATGGCAGTGCGCAACTGCAATATAAAAATGTCCTGGTACCTACCTATGTATAATCACTTTTTAGGAAGACCTAAGCAATAAAGTGAAAACTCCTATTCATATTATTGTATGGCGATGGCGTAGGTACAGTGGCGTAGCAAAGATTATGAAAAGGGGAGGGGGGGTTAAGTATAAATTAAACCAAGTTTTTTACAGTTTTCTTATATAAATAAATAATTAGGAGAAAAATGTCAATGGAGTGGGGGTGGGTTAAATACCCAAAACAGGGATGGGGGGTTAATAAACTGTTCAAATCATTACCTTATTTTTAAGATTTGTTTGAAATACAACCGTTTTTAGTATTTTGAGTATATCAAATAACAATACAAGTTGTAAAAATAACCATTAAACGAGCTATTATAATATGATATTATACTATTGTTACTCAGTAGGGCGTCGTTTTTGTGGCACAACGAGGTCAACTGATAAAAAACGCATAGACTTTTTATTACTAGAAAATGTCTAAAGTAGCCGATAATAAAATCGGGTTAATGCTACATAAGATATTATACAAAACTAGCCATTCAGGATAACATCACCGCCACAAGCGTTTGGTCTTTGTACACGCGAATTATATGGTAATCAAAAAGATTGACCTTTGGCTGGCCGATTATTATTTTAATGGTAATTGGGTCGAAAACACTCGACCTCGACCTCAAGACATCGGTTAATGTCTACTATACCGCGTCATTGTGTGTCCGAATAAAATTAACGCTCAACTTTTGCGTGCATAATCGATTTCCAAATAATCATGTGACAAGGTCATAGACCATATTATGTCCATATAATAAATATTCCAGAATGTACATATAGCCTTTGACAATAAATACTCCATTTTGTTTATTGCTTCACAGTCAATAGTTTTTTCAATGTTTTCGCCTTATAAAAAAGCAACTTTTAGAACAATTTAAAATAAGGACTTACATTTGTTCGCTTCCTGCGAACTATAGTAAACCAATATGCGATTGTTAAAAAAATATTTTTTTCCAATAATTTTTATCAGTTATAGTATGTTCTTTTTTTTTTTTTTTTTCATATGCCACACATGCCATATCTCTCTAACACTTACTATTAAGGACCGCCAATCTGTATAGGTACATTTCCCGTTCCATTTGCACTTTACGACTATCATTACTTAAACAGGTAGGTATATTGTATATACCAATAACAAAGGCGTCAATCTTTGAAAATCCAGGGGGGATACTGTATTTTTTAAATAATATTACACAATATAACACAATGGTTTAAACAACTTGTTTTAAATAGTTTGAACAGTATATTTAAAATGGTTTATAACTCAAACGTTTTGTTAATTGTTTAGAACAGTGTAAAATCCGAGTGAATATTGTTTTTTTTTTTAAACGGTAGTTTTTGTTTTAAACTGTTTTTTCTGTTTAAAATGATGTTTTAAACAAAACAAATTGTTTGAGTTTTAAACCGTCTTAAATAAACTGTTTAAGACACAGTTTTTTTTTTGTTTTTTTTTTAAATGAATAAATACACCAACTTTGCGAGTGTATTCACACAATAGTATTTATCAATTTATCATAACTATATAATTATTTATAAAATAAATAAAAGTAAGTAGTTAAATTTCTAATAAAATGTATATCATATAATACAAATAAAGCACATTATTATTTGATTAATACAATTACTACTTAGGTACTTAAAAAAGTAAAAAACATTATATCACTAAAAATAATTAAATGTTAAAACAAGAACTGTCAGTTAAGTTTATTTTTTTAAATTTCGTCAACAATATTTTGAACTGAATTTAAATCTATAATTTTCTGTCTATGTATACTAAGCATACATAATCCAGATAATAAATTAAAGTATAGTGGCTTGGTGTGGCGCGGTATGTGCATTCAACTGCGGAAACAAATCAATTGATATCGAAATTGATCTTAGTGTTGCTAACTCCCGTGGATGGGTGACCACCCGGGATTTTTAGCTACAAATCCTTGCCACACATACAAACGTGATTCAATCAATCGTTCCAATCGTTTCTCCACTTACAAAAAAAAACAGCTAATGGCCATAGTTTCCGCCACTTGTCGGGCTTAAGCTTAAAAAAAAAAAAATAATAAAAAATAATATTATACTTATTATTAAGTTTAATATCTATGATGATCAGGTCTGTGCATTGAATGCACAAAAACCTTAAAAAATGTAAAAAAAATGCAATACAAAATGCACTTAAAATGCAAAAAATGAAATATAAAACGCCAAAAATGACAGTATAAAATTTAATTTTTATATTTATATTGATATTATAGGATATTATATATTAGTACATTACATTTTACATACATAAAATAGTGTTTATTTAATAAAAAAAAATCAAATATTGATTGAATTTGATATTGGTTACTTTCCTAACATTTGGAAAAAGTCTTTTGTGACGTCGATACATAAATCCGGTGACAAACACGATGTCACAAATTATAGACCTATTTCTAAGTTGTCAATAATTCCTAATATGTTTGATGCAATTATCACAAAAAAATTATCTTAAATTATTTCCCCGTACATTTGCACTAATCAACACGGCTTTAGATCTAAAATGGAAATTTCCACTAACCTCTTGCTTTACCAATCTAAAATTTTAAATTCCTTCAATAACCATATTCAAATTGATTCCATTTACACGGACTTCCAAAAAGCTTTCGACAAAGTAAATCACAAACTACTTCTAAAAAAACTATTTAATTTTGGTTTCAGTGGAAAGTTTTTAAGTTGGATAGAATCTTATCTTACTTGCCGCACCGAAGCAGTAAAGTTATCTCTTTTCACTTCCAATTATTTTAGTATGTGTTCGGGAGTTCCACAAGGTTCTCATTTAGGTCCTCTATTGTTTATATTGTTTATAAATGATTTACTCGCTGTTCTTGATTCTTCGGTTAGGTTAGATAACTAATACATTTATTCGTTTTTGAATTACACCAAAATAATAAAAGGTATCGGGCTAGCGTATAAACCATCCTTAATGTTGAAAATCGAAGCAATTTTTCAAAATCAACTCGTTTATACAGGCACACAAAAAAATCACACATAATTGTGAAATCAATACAATTCCTCAGATCCAAAAAAAGTAAAATTATTTTGAAACAAATAATTAATTACAAATATAAAAATGCGTATTTTAAATGCATAGGTATTAAATGTATACTATTAATTTACAAAAATAATTATATATTATTAAAATAAAATAGTTAAACTGTCATGTAAAAACATACAATTTAGAATAATTTATTCACGTAAAATATTTGTACACTTGTTAAAACTGTAAGTTGATAAGCAAGTGTTGTTTATTAACTTAGAACATAAAATAATCAAAATTCTATCTATGCGCGAGTTTAGGCCGCAAGTTGAAGGGATGTTGAGGATGATAACTATTTTTTGGAAAAGTGAATTTAGCTGCAGATTTGATGCTACAAATATTTATTTACAATGAATTGAAATGTATATTATGGTCAGTTTTACAAAGGAAAAATCTCGAAAAAAGTTTTTTAAACGCACTTGATCAGAAATATACATTATTATTTATTATTTATTAGTATTGTGTTTAATATTGTATTCTATGTTTGCAATAAAAAGTATTTAATATAACTATATAATCGTTGACTAATAAATGTAAAGTGATACTTTGTCGATTGTTACAATACTAAAATATATATTTTGAATTAATATTGAATATAAATCACTAAATCTGTACCTATTAAAAAAAAATTGTTTCTGGTAAAAGGGCCTTACCAAAGGTATATAGCCCCCCTCATATTATGACCGTAATCCGGCCCTAGATTAGACATTAAAATACTAAAAACACGGAAAAAATAAAACAGTTGTTTGTACTATAAAATTAGTAGGATTGACTGTACATTATAATTGCTATCAGATTTACTAAAATATTATAGTCAAGTTATTATAGTTATTCGAATTGAAATCGGCTATATTAACTAAATTTTTAAGTTAATTCAAACATTAAAAACTGCATTAACTATAAAATATAGTAAACTTAACCATTACTAATAACTATACTTATATTTATATAGTAATAATAAGTAAATCATTTTAGTTATTTTACCTATTAAATAGTTAAATAGTTATATTATTTACTATAATTTGTTTAACTATAATATTATAGTAATTTTTTTTTCCGTGAGCAGGTATTAGGTACACAATAATAATTACATGATCGTCCATGTTTATAAAAATTATAATTATATCTTAAAGTCTAGTATACAGTTATATTGGCTATATTTTTAAATGTAAACAAACATCTGTTTTAGGTTGGATATAATACGATTTAATAATGACTACATTAAGGACCACCACTACAACTGAATTTCGAAAACGAGTATATTTCGATGGGTCGCCATCACACGTTTTCAATGACAAATGTCTAACGCCTTTAATGAAAGCATGTATGTACGGACGATCCGAACAAGTCAAACTAATCCTAGAAGAAAAAGTAAATAATAACTATTATTGTATTACATAACAAAAATTATGTAACAAACAACAATCATATGCAATTAAAATAAAATTTATTAAAATATGTGTTTAAATGTAGCTAAAACTGTTGACTGTGAAATGATTTGATTTAACTCAATAGAATAATATTCTCTTATTATCGCGTTATGTCTTATTTTAATAATTTAACTCTATTTTTTTTTGAACAGCCATTGACAGTGGTAGAACGGGATGGTGTTTTTAAGACTGCGTTGCATTACTGTGCCGAAAACGACGAGGACGATGCAGACTGCGCTAAGCTTCTCCTAGAAGCCGATCCATCAATAGTGGATATACCCGACGACGATGGTCACACGGCTCTACATTTGGCTGTAATCGCTGGGAATTTGCCGTTAGTTCGATTCCTGCTCGTGTCCGGCCAGGCGGACCCAAATAAGCGAGATGCTGAAGGTCACTCGACTGTACATTGGGCGACAGGTATATAATTATGGTATCTTAAACGCACATCAACTAACAGTTATTAGTTATGACTTATGATGTTTGACTTATTTGAGATTACCTATATGTAATGTTGATTGTAAAACATAATTAAATAACGAGAAATTGTATCGGTAGGCACTTTTTACTAGTTTTTAGTATTGTTAGGTAGGTACATAAATATAATATATCTACCTAGTTATAATACCTAAATATATAGATATGTATTGACTATTATAACCTATAATCATTCGTAATTACAGCCAATAGCTGTATAGTAGGTATTTCGTTAGATTAGCCTAAAATAAATAGTATTGTGATGTGCAGAGCCCTACTTAGGGGGGGGGGGGGGGGCTGACAAAATTAGGGCACATAATATATTACTGTAATATACTAATATAGTCATATATGATTTATTTATATTTATCAAGATTAAATAATACAATTACTTATTGACATATGGTATAATTTATTTATAATTTTAAAATATAAATTGATTATAAAAAACAACAAAGCAAAAAATGAATTTATATTTTAAATCAAAGGGGCCCTCCAAAAAGTTAGCCAAGGCCCCAAAATTCCTTAGTAGGACTCTAGTGATGTATATAGACGTGTGTGTTATTTTTCTGCTTGTAAACATTTTCTCTAGTAGATTTTCAATTTCAGCATCTTTTTTGACGGGAAAGTGTTTATAGTTGGTACTTTTAAGAGATCAAATTGGAAATTTCTCAGCAGTTATCAAAAGTGACGGGAAAAACGATTTTCTTATTTTCTTGTAATTCAAAAATGAATGACCTTAAAATTTAAATATTTGACATTTTTCACCGAACGTTTATTTTATCATTTTACATAAATTATACTATATTTACAAAATATTTTGAATCGTTTTGAGCTACTTATAGACGTTGAACGTTATATTTTTTTTCTATAAATGCTAATAACTTTTTTTTTTTGGGCCAAAAAGATTAAAAATGTAATACAAGGTTCCTCGTAAGTTGTTATAATAACAAGTTAAAAAACTAAATTTAAAATTTTACAAAATTCGTCAAAATCTCAAAATTAGCAAATTATTTTGTATAGTTACAAATGTATACAATTTTCAGTTTTATAGCTAAGGATTGAAAATTTAAAACAAGGTCCCTCACAAGCAGTTCGTACATACACAAAATCCAAAAAAATATATAAACACAGTTTATTTTTATTACTATTTTAAGTCCAAATTTAAATGAAATTAGATAATAGATATTTAAACAAAGAATGATCTTAGTTATTTTATTGTAACTTAATATTATTATAATATTATTACAAACCGTCTCCGCTCAGAACCATTTTTCGTATACAATGTCACAATGATATTATATTATATTGAATTCAAATTTAAGACCATCCATTACAGTGATGAGCTTGTTGTAACCCACTGTAGAGCAGAGTGGTTTCCACCTTTTTTAATATTATAATAACAATAGGATATTAAAATTGATGATCAGAAAATATAAGTGGTGCAGTTTATTTTATAAGAAATTAGCCATAGAAAAAATATGAAAAAATTCCCTTGTCATTTCTGTAAGGCTCTTAAATTATACAAAATTATTTTATGACCAAGGAACCTGAAGATTTGAAATGTCACATATAATTATATAGGTATATGAAATTTTGAGTGTTTGTTGTTCTTGCAATTTTTTTTCATCCTTATAGTTTTTAGTGACACTTTTTTTTAAGTGGTAAATTTATAAATGTCTCTGATTGTACATACATATTAAATAAATGTCTGGAATAGCTGACTAATGAGTGATGCTATTTATATTCTTTGCTAAGTATACCGTGTATATTATATATAATATATTACATAACACCTTTGGTATATTAAATGTATAAGTTTGAATTAAATTTGTTTTTATAATGTTTCAGTATGACTATTGACTTTAATACTTAGGTACATAATATGTCTATGAAATAAAAAAAACATCAGTATGCAAAATAATATATTACTAATAAATAATAATAAATCGATCACAATAAGGTATAGGGAAATATAATTTTAATATATTATTATTCTAAGCTACATAACTTAAATAACTGGAATTGTTTTATAGAAGATCGCGTGACTATGAAAAAAAAAACTTTCATAGGTAGGTAGTCATTCTCCATAAGTTTTTATTCAAAATACAATAGAACCATAATAATATATACCTTTTTTTAAATATAGGTATAACAATTAATAATTTGTTCCGAAATCAATATGTTCTATATTATAGGGAATGGGGGAACAGAAAAATTTTCAAGCTGCGTATCGATAAGTGTATAATGCGGGTAAGAACATTGAAAATTAAAAGTTTATCATAATAACGACGCAATTATAATAATAATTATATGATTATAGATTTTGATATATTTCTTGAATTATTTTATTTTATCATGTTTATAAATTATCTCGTATAAAAAAAGTCGGCGTCGTGCCGTAAACGGTAAACAGGTGTAAGTACATAATAAATTAACTTATTAAAATATATGACATTATAATAGGTATATATATTATGAATATATGAAATGAGTCACACGTTAGCAACAATTTTGTAACATATACACAATATAAATACAATAATGGTTTAGCTATGAACAAGTTTCTATTTATTCAAATGTATTATATTAAACAATATAAAAGTTTTGTAAAATAATAATTATTGTCTATTGATAATTTATGGCAAGTTAAAGCATATATTATAGACCTTTCTTTCGATTACTTAGTTTACGTCAGTAATGTAACAGAGCTATTAAGCTATTAAGCTAAAAATTTGTTTGGTGAATGTGACACAAAATAGCAAAATAAAATGCAATTTAAATATATATATATATAAATATATTGTACTCATTTTTGAGATTTTTCAATGTGATATTAACTTTTAAATTATGGGCGGAGTAATAAATGCTTTGAATCTCAACTTTAAGGTTGGTAAATGGTAGAAAATGAGATCATTGAGATCTATATGGTACGTTTGCGGGTCAAAAATAAAATGTAATTCTCAAAACAATCCGGGAGAACAAAAAAAATTAGGTAAGAACGGTAATCTATTTTAACCACTATAAGCTCTAAATCATTTTTGGATAAAATGTTGTATTTTTGTTGTAATTCAAAAATGTATGGTTTTGGAGACCTGAATTGTTCATTAAAAATGTACATTAGTATTTACGTTTGAAGTTCAAATGTTGAATTATGTTAAAATTATTAGTGGGGGACTTTAAACTTTTCACCACTATGTCTACCTATATTATTATTTACTTGACATAATATAATTTTATAGATTCATTTTAAGCTATTTATACCATGCACCTAATCATGAAAGTCTACGTGGTACGTTAGTATTTACTTTTAAGTTTATAGGTAATAGCAGGTATTTAGTAATATTAAATTAAATAATATTATAATATATTATAATATTATGTTAACAGGAACGATTTGATTTTGGTAAAAATTACTTCGACCTATTGTATATTAATTGTATTATACTAATAGAAAAATAAATTACTATAATAGAAATATAAAGTGTATAATCAAATATGAGCTGACAGTCCGTTTCCGCTTAGAAGTTAGAATCGTTTTTCGTATGCAATGATTTATATCATTGAATTCAATTTTAACTCATCCATTACAGTGACCTACTCAATGACGAGGTACTCACGACATCTACTGCGTCTGATGCATTTTTTGACTTCCTTGTTACTGGGTCACTGATAAATATAAATATTTATTTTACGGTCAGCTTAAAATCAATAACTTTTAAATTATTTATAACATTGCGTGGTGTATCATCTTGGGGAGGGTCATTAAAAAATATATCTACATAGTAATTTACTGTTACATATAGGTATATCTACCACAAGTTTGTTAATGTTTCAAATGAATATTTAAAAATATTTCCTATGAATTCTACATTTTCCGTATGTATTATACCCAACCCTTCACATTACAAATAGGTTTAGTCTAACAAATGTTTCATGCATTAGATTCTATCATTTTATTTTTAACAGTTTAGATTATTCTTAATATATTATGAACATTTAACTTGTTAAAAAAAAATTCAATATAGTTTTTATTTAAATGCCATCATAATTATATCGACTTATGACTTATAAGCCATATAAACTAAATTAAATTGTTGCATGAAATAATATCAATCCAGAAAATCCAGTTGTTTTAACAATGAGTTTTTTTTTGTGTAACGACACTTTTTAAAGAAGAAAAAATGCTTCAAACTTCAGTATTGAGAGTGGTTATTTTGGTAGAAAATGTTGTCTGACACCTAAGTATAGGTTCGTTTTAGAAATCGTATGTAGAAAATTCCCAGTACTTTTCTTAATATTCCGAAAAAATTAACAACGGGAAACGGGGATATTTACGCAACAGTAGTTTTCAACACAATCGATTTATGGTAGTTAAAAATATTGAAAATACATATTAGTAATTTTTTATACGTTTTTTAAGTTAACATTTTTTACGAAATTGGATATTCAATCGTAAAAAAACTTCGTATACATTATTCATCTATAACCTGTTGCATAGAATATGTAATATGATTGTTTCCGCTGACGGATTGTCTCATTTGTCCGTGTCTATATTATGTTCGCAGTGTGCGCAGACGTGGATGCTCTCGAGTTGGTGCTCAGCCACGGCGGCACAACCAGTTCGGCCGACGTGCACGGCGGATACGCCGTCCATTACGCCGCTCAGATGTGCGGCAACGGAGCGTGTCGTTCGGGCGACGCACGGAACACCGGTGTCCGCGTGTTGCAGCTGTTACTGTCGTTCGGCGCTGACGTCCACGTGGCCGACAAACACGGACGCCAACCGATTTTGTGGGCGGCCAGCGCGGGTATAAACGATTTACGACCATCGCCTAAGCATAATATATAAGTGGCGTCGTCATTTTTTTTTGGGGGGGGAGGCATTTGTCCACGTCTATAATAAGTTTTTAAAAGCTGGGTTGGAAAGAAATACTGAGCCAAACGTCAGGACATTTGGGATTCACTGGTCTGGCCACGTCTCCTCGAAGTAAACACGTTTTAATAAAAATATTTTGTGTAGGTATTATTTAATATTTTTCTCAACTGTATTAAAAAAATGATTCTGTAATTATTGTACAATTTTATTTTTGCATTTCGAATTGTATAATATATTAACGATAGTCGCTAATCGTTATATCTCGCCAGTTCAACGTACCGCAGGAATGGCCAGGTGCATATACTCTACACAAAAACAAATTTTAGAGGAGAGAGGGGTTATAAGTTATAATTAACATTTAATGACGCCATTGCAATATATATTATACCATGTATCGATCACCTATGGGCTATGACCTATATAATATCGATAATCAATACCCTCTCATTATAATAATATTATTTGAACTCGAAATCTATATATTATGTAATAACTTTATACCTAGGTATATATTATATAGGTATTTTTTTATTTATTAGAAATAATCGATGATTCCCTGAATGTTTGAATGGTTGTTGGAAGATTTTGGAAGATATACAACAATTGCGTATAATAATATGTATAACATAGGTAGCGCACTAGCTATATAATATATATAATATATTGTGACTATTCAATAAATTCGAGTAAATAGTATTAACGAACAAATTCGAAATATCCGTTTATTACTAAGAAAACATGAAGTATTTTTTATACTTTGCTTATTTTATAATTTATTGTTTGGTCTTTTTTATTATGTACAATATGCAGAAACTCTTATGGTTTTAAATTATTACATTAAATGGTTTTAATATAATTTGTTCAGGTAGTGCGGATGCTATCATAACTTTGGTGAACGGTGGAGCAAACGTCGAATCGCATGACAAAGACGGACTGACAGGTAACTGCTTACAAATCGGAACAGAAAGTCGGAGGCTTGAAAATTGGGGTGTTAAATATTGTTGGGGTTACTTTAAATTTTAAAATATACGTATAATAATAATATCTATGCATGTGCAACGTGCATATCATATAATCAATGGTATAGTACCTACCCATGGGTAGTTGGCGTCGACCTCATCATGCAATTAATATTACCATGAACTCAACTGACAAAAGTTATAGTCATCATTATTGACTTATGACCCAATATATAATGACTAAAATTATTGTACAAAGCAATCGCTTCAGTTAATGTACAAGTTTAAATTCAGCTACACTGCAGGTGTGAAGTGGTACACTAGCAGGTGGCATTTATAATCATTGATCTAATGATCTATAAGGCCATAAATTTATAATATAATACCAATACGACGATCCATTATATTGACATTATTTTTATATATAATCATCGATTTGCGATCGTCGCCCGCTGCGATTGATCATGATAAATGCATTTCGTAAACAATAATCAAATGTCGTCGTTATCGAATAGCGTTGCACTGTGCAGCCAGTCGAGGACATGTGGAATGCGTAGACGGACTTTTGACGTTGTGTGGATGCGAAGTCGACGCGGTGGATAGCAACAGTTGTTCGGCTCTGTTCTACGCCGTGACATTAGGCCACGCGGATGCGACTGAGATGCTATTGGAACATGGAGCTAATCCCGATCGACAGGACGGCAAAGGAAGAACGTAAGACGATCACTATATTGCAGTGTATGCGCTAATAATGCGAAATGGAAAAGTAGTTTTTTAAAATGTTTTTAAATAAACAACGATAAGACTATTCAATAGTATACATACTGCAGTTCTGTATATAAAGGCGTTAAAAATCTCAATCGTTATGGTGTCTGTAACTTGTATATCTAACCGCGATATTAAAATTTATTCAACATATAAAAAGATTTGTTTTTTATGTACACAAGATAGTATATTTCTTTAGGAGGGTTTACACTGTACAACGACGATTTACTGTTTTCAAGGGGTGTAATTGTAATACGAACTCCTTCACACAGGGCTGTCCCGAACATCAATTCATGGTGGGGAGGGGGTAGACCTATTAATTTGCAGACTCGAAAAATTACTTTTCAATTCACTGATACTCTGTTACATTAATATTTAGCTTTAATTAGAGACTTACTCTTATGTCAGATGTCATTATAACTAACTAACCGACGTATGGTAATTATTATTATTGGAATTGTTTATATTTGTACGTTTAAGGCCAGCCCATTGCGGTGCATTTAAAGGTCAATTGGAAACGGTCCGACTTTTAGCTGAACACGGTGCCAATTTATGGTTGCGAAACTCAAAGGGTGGTTATCCATTACACGATGCTATGAGGTCGGGTCGCAAGGAGTTAGTCCTTTGGTTGATATCAATGCGTCCTGAGTCCGTAGATTATTATGATGACGACGGTAAACGACCATTGCATATCGCTGCTCTTAACAACAATTTGGAAATGAGTAAGGTAGACTAATTATTTATATTAACGTATTTATATAATAGTAGGTAAATACTATGCGTTTTTATTTATGTATTATAATTTATATTTCTTATAAATTATTGATTAATACTCATTAAAAATTAGAGTAATTTTAATTGTAAGTTAAAAATAGTAATAATAAATAAAGTAAATGTTTATAATATATTGTATCACTGCGTACTAATATCTATATCTATACATCGGGAACAATATCCAATATCCGGAAGGACACACGAGAGATTATATTGTGCGAGAGATCTAAAAAAGAAAAATTTGTATTTCGTTGTTATATGGTCTGTGTTTAAACATTAATATATAGTGGCTTGAATAAGAGTAAACTGCAGTTTGTGTTATATTACATTAAAATAATGCAACAATCTTTAAGTACCTACTCAATTTAGTTATTAACAAATAAATAAACAGTACTATTGCTGAACTTTTTCAGTTTATAATATAAAATAATATATTTATAGTTACACGGCGTTATGTATAGGCAATATAGGTACATAACTGAGTCAAAGAATAACATTTTTAAATGTTCGACTATTAACTATTGCGCCATATTGAATATTCCTATTATATTATATTATATTATATTATAATATTTCGTTTTAACATGCCGCATATTAAATACAATGTTTTGAACTTATATTTATAAATATCAAAATTCGCCACCTAAATTATTTTCCGGAAATTCATGAATCATAAGTCATGACTCATGACTTATTAGTTATCAATTATACAAATACATTTAATAAATTTAAGTTTAATAAAACTACAGAATATGTTATATACATAATAATTTTAATTTTAAAATAATAAAATGACAAATTTAAACTTTAGGGATTGACCTATTTTTGAATATTTGATATAATAGTTTCTATGTTAGGTATAATATTTTTAACTGTGCTTATAATTGCCTTGAACATTCAATCTTGGCAGATATTTGGTTTTTATAATAACCATAGTGCAGAAAATCTGAACATTTAGTTAACTGAATGGCGAATGAAAGTAAAGATGATATTGCTTATTTTGATATTTCTGGATGATTCAGATTTAATGTAGGTCCAACATTTATCATAGTTACTTAGTTTCTTGAAATGTATTATCTAGATTTTCATCAGAGAAAATCTTAATTAGTTCATCGCTTATTTTTAAACTTAAATTTTGATTTACTTCTTTAGTATATCAAATATTACTATTTTTTCAACAAATCCAATAAAACAATAAACGTTATCATTTAATGTTAAATTTTTGTTGACTTCTTATTAAATGTTTGGGATCTTTAGGTTGCATACTACTGGTATAATTCGTATCCGGTAAGGCAAATATGTGCTCTATACTATGTGGTAAAAATTTAAAAAATGGTTAAAATTTACAGAACATGTCAGTACTAAGACACTCACTTAAACCAAATTTTAAACGACTGACGTAGAAAGATGTTGTCCAAAATAATAATCGTTGGTTAATTTTAAAAACCACCTTCATCTATACAGTACTTATAATGTATTAATGTATAAAGTCCGATGTTTTTTTTCAAAATGAACATATTATTTTGATTCTAAGTTTAACATAAGCAGTTTGTAGTTAGTTTCCTTTATAGTATATAATTATTCATTGAAACATCTAATTTAATCTATAATAATTTATATAGATTATCTTAGATAATGGAGCATCAATTAACCCAGTAATGAAAATCAAAGGAGAACGAATGACACCACTTGATGTAGCTCTACGTAAAAACAATAGACATTTAGCGAAGTTTTTAAATCTTTTTGGTGGTAAACCAGCTAGCAAGTTAAATAAAACATTGTCTAAACAACAATCTACTGTACGTGTTAAGACTAAAAGGTTGGTTGTATAATATTTACTTAATTAGACATAATAGCTAAATAGAGTGTTACAGAAATAACTGGAAGATTAACTAAATTATAATATTATAAAGTAACTCTTATCCAATCATTTTTTTATGTTTAATTCTTATAGTTATTAGAATTTATGTAGGTGTTAAAATAAATTTTAAATATTGATAAGAACAGACGATATTTAGTTAGTAACATTTGTTACACTATGTATTTTTATATAATTGAAACCTCAATTCGGCTATTAAAGTTAATAGTGTTAAGTTGAGCAATTTTTTTTTATCTTGTAACTTAATTAATTATATATTAGGTACCAACATTTATACGCTTTGTGGTTAGCGAACACGTCATAAAATGTGTATATTATGTAGGTACATACATATATATACTAGGTTTATATAAAAATACATAAAAATCAATTATTCTCAAGCTTTAATGAAGTTCCTACTATTCGTGTCCTACTGAATATTTATTTTTTAGAATTGAATCTCGAAGAAATTCATATTCATCTGATTCAATTAGCCGTAAATATCGTAACGGCGGTGGTCGGAAAAAACAACTCAATTCTCGAAAAGCTGAGAGCCCGAAACCTAATAAAACATCAAAAGGTCGTGTAGTTCAAGTAAGTAAAATTGTCTATTACTATTAATAGTGTTGAAATCACTCCTTAGAAAGTTAAGCTTGTTAAAAGAAATAAAAACTTTGTAACGTAAGAAAATTCTCGTGTTGTGGTACAGGTGCACAGCACAAAATATATAAGCACGCTTAGCAGTCGTGTTCATTAATTTAGTTATTATTAAATACTCACGTATATGCTTATAATAAGATCAGTGGCGTCGAAGTCCATGTTAACGTCAGACCACATTTTATATACATCATAATTTTATTACGAACCCGAGTGTATTTAACTCATGATCATGAGTAAATGTATATTAGGGTACATCTATGGCTTTATATATATATTGTTAAATAATAAAGATATTGAGGCCGTGAAGTTTTAAAACTGTCTGACCACATTTTAATAACTTCGGTGCCACTGAATAAGATAGAGAAAATCAATATCAACCCGATGTCATGGAATGTGCATGTCGCCATGTGACGCGCGTTGTAAATAGCGCAGCAACGATAATGATCTGCGAGTGTCCAAGTCTAAAATGAGACCATCTGCATGTTTGTTAAGCAAGCGATACTTCCAAGTGTGCCTTTAAATGTACATTGAAAATGCTTGTAGAAAATGTCTACTGACTGTCTGACTATAATAATGACTAATAATTGATCGATTTCTACCACTACATAATAAATCATTAATAACTTCTTACATATTATATTCTGAGCGGAGCAACATTTTGGGTGATACAAATGCTCTAATTTTCGAAATCAGCATCTTTTCTGATAGAAAATTGAAAATTCAGAGTAGTTTTAGAAAGTGTAAAGACAAACAATAAAAAAATGAAAATTTTTTTTTGAAAATATAATGTCAATATAGAAACACACAAACAAATGGTAATTGGTATCAGTTATTAAATCTTATATTATACTGCGTATCATCTTATCATCTTTGACCATAAATCCTTGGAATTTATGTCATTGACCGGTCAGAAATGAAAATGTTAGTACAAATTTCGTATTTTCACAAAATGTTCCTACATAAAAAGCTGATTTGGGTATTTAAGTCATTTCCCAACTATGGCCTTTGACCTAATATAGGTTATAACTACATCGAGTACATTGCAGTGATGACTGATGATGGGGTCGGTTGAAAACAGCTGATACACGTATTAGTCATTCCACAGCAAACGATTGATTCGCCTGTAAATCGATTATTTTCAATGAGCTCCATCTGCAGAGCACTGAGCAGTTATCGGTGCAAATGTGTGATTGATTTCCAAACTGCTCGAGTCCTTCTCACACCTCCGCACCTATATATATATATATACGTTGTATACACAGTATGTTTTATAATCTACACAGGTGCACATAAGGGCAAACGTGTTGACGAAAACAGTCGGCAAGTCGCGTGATGACAGAAAGTCGTGCGGCGGTGGAGGTGGTACGTTACCGAAAGCTCATCGGAAAAAGGCGACCGGCGTTGCCAACGAGCCGAAGGAATGTTTCAGCGAAAACGATATGTGTTACGGCGGTGATGGCGACAACGACTTCGACTACGATAATTACGACGACGACGACCACTATGATGACGACGACGAGGACGACGAGGACGACGACGAAGATGACGTTGCAGATGACGGTGACGATGACTGTGCAGACGGTGGTGGTGGCGGCGTCGAAGAACAGACAAACGGTTCGGCTGCGGCGGCGGCGGCCGATCATTGTGGTAGCAGCAGACGACTGCACAGGAACAGGCGCCGTGGCAACAGGATAGCGACTCGAGGTGGTAGCGGCGGCGGACGTCGGCGACGTGATAAGGTGACATCCAAAGCAAATACTGCCGCCGACGACCAACAAGAATTACGCACGGACGGAATCGCAGGTAAAGCGACGTCCGTAGAGGTCGGCGGCGGTGGTAGCGATAAACCCATCGGAGCAAACTCAGCTCCCGGCGAACTCGACCGGGACGGAGTGTGAGTTTTTATCTGTTTAAAAATGTTTTTTTACTCCAACGCATTTTCTATATTATATATGCGCTATGCATTGTCGTGTTTTGGGGGTGTCCAGGAAAGTTAACCCCCCCCCCCCCCCCCCCCCCCCCCGAGTTAGATTAGAACCAAATTAGAGGCAAATGACATTTTAAGCAATACAAATTATAAACACGATTATAAAACAAGGTGAATGAATATTATACTATATACTATAATTATAGGTACAATAGGTAAATAACACAAAACATTATCATTTTTAAATTTGAAACAAACATAAGATTTTAATGTGAAGCAAATATGACGTATGAATTATTTTTTCAATATGCAGCAGAATTCATTACGCTAATTTTAACAATACACAGAATACACTATGTTAAAATTAGCTATTAGATTTTAAAGAGAAAACAAAGTAGGTATGTCAAATATTGTTAGGACACATTCCAAAAATAGTCCCAAAATACACCATTCACTGTATGAAGGTCGTAGTTGGTGTATTTTTATTGTTTTAAACAGAAAAAAATAGTTTAAAACAAGAAATACAGTTTGAAAAAAAAAACCACAATACTCACTTAGATTTTACACTTATTTAAACATATAACAAAACGTTTAAAACAAATATTTGAAATTTATCTTTTAAACATGTTTAAAACAAGTTGTTTTTCAAACATAACAACCCTGAATTAAATGTACTTTTTCCCTGCTGTTCCACTGTTTAACGCTTCAAGGAAACTGTACCTTAAAAGTTTCATTTCTTTCACAGCATTCGATGTAACAAAAATTTGTTTTTGTGTGGGCCATATAATATAAAGTTGCGTATAGGTAAAATGTCGATATCTCCCTAGTACCTACCACATAATTGTTAAAGACATTTACTAGGGACAATTTTTAAATTTAATTTGATATTACAGATAAACAAACCTAGTTGGGTAATTTTACCAAGCTTTAAAAACCCAGCTCTTAGTTTATATAGGTTATAGGTAGGAGGCAGGAGGTACCTATAGATGAATCTATACTTATATAATAACTGTATGTCCAAATCATATAATATATACAATATATATTATGTAATCGGGCAAAAGGGGTTACGTCAAAAAATCAAATTATGAGTATGGTTAAGTATCCAAATATTTAAAAATTCGTTGTTAATAGAGATTTTAACATAATTATGATTTTTTATGATTTATTGTTTTAGAGTAGGTGGATATTGGAATATTATACAATTTAATTAATATAAACTATCAAAAATATTTTGTTATATAATTTTAGTGACTTAACCCCCCAGTCATAAGTTATTCTACTTAATCCATTTTGATCAAGACTTAATAGTTAATTCCTTATTACCTACATTATTGTTACTATTATTGACTTAGAATCATAATCTTATAATTACCTACTTATATTTTATAATAATTTTACTGATATGGGCTATGGCCTTCATTCAATTTAATAATATATGCATATTTTTATTGTGCAATTTATTTTTTCGATTTAATGTTAAAAAATTATATAATCAACATTGTTGTTAATAATTCAAGCTGATAAATGAAAGTGATAATATCACACTCATTGTACAATAAAATAACCGAATTTGGTATGACAACACTATTAACAAAAATATTAAGCATTGACTTAATTATTATTGACCATAATACATCAGTTATATCTAGATTGAAACGATTATTTAGGTCAACTTAACCTTTTATGATCATAAATAGTATTGTAATTTTATTGATAAAATGTATATATGTCGACTCAAATCAAATAAATCATAAATCGTATTAAAATAAGATAACTCTTAAATACCAAGTGATGTTATGAATTAAAGAGGAAAAGTGTTTGACTTAATCTGATTTTATTAAAAAATAGATTATCTATTCACCAGAAATAAAATACATCAAAATCTAAATATTTGAAAATTTTACTTAACTCCTTTTTACCGCGCACGGAAGATATAAAATTATATATCATGTCAGAGTGTAACATAAATAACTGACAAATATAATTAATTAACTACAATACTACATGTAATAATTTTTGTTTTTGTTCCAATCAATATTGGAAGTATATGTAGGTATTATATTATATAAATATATAATTAATAATTATAAACGATTATCGTTTATCATTATAAGATGTTATCATCTTAATTGAAAAGAATACTTAAAACTTAAAAGTTATTGCATAGGTAGTTAATTACATCCGTCGGTTTTTTTCTGTTTTACTGTATATCGGGTTTACACCATTTAAGGCATAAATATTTCGTACATTATTTAATACGAACCCACATAGGGTGTCAAACATAGGGAGAAAATATTTGAATATATATGATAACAAGTATGTGCGATACACACAGTCGTGGCGTAAAATACAAATTCTGTTTTTTCTACCCTAAGTCCTAAGCTCCGAGTTAATACATTTTACGGTATTGAACCATTATTGTCTTTCAAAACAAATAATGTGTTCACGTAGATTACGGTATGCGCTACAATCATAGAAATTTCAATATAATAATATGTTATGTATCATTACAGGAAACCAAAAACAACCACAGAAAACGTGGACGCTAACCATGACGGTATACGATTAACGGACGGTCAAGCACCAGTGAAGGCAAAAATTGAAGGCAACATCGATCACCCGCTGGTGTCGGTGACGGGACCTGAAGAGACGTCGCACGATAACCACGACAAAAGAGAAGGTGGTCCGACGGCGGCCTTTGTCATAGAACAGGAATTTGGTGATTTGACGGTGGACGGTTCGTCGGTGACGAAAAGTGGTGCGCCGACGTTGACGGCTAAGAAAGGTGGTGAGGCGACAGTGACTGAAAAAGGAAATGTGGCTGAACGGTCGACGAGTCGCGAAGGAGGCAAAACGCCGATGAAGGGCCAACCCGACAGCGGCAGGGCCATAGTCGAAGTATTGGATCGCGTGGATACGCCACAACTGTCGGCCACGGTCGACGGCGATGGCGATGTCGGGGTGGGAGTCGTCGTCGGAAGTCGAAACTTCGTCGGCGAACCGACCGCGTTCAGTGTGTTGCCCGACGCAGGACGTGAAGACGACAGACCTTGCGAGTGTCCTGATTGTTGCAAGCGAAAACCGTCGCGGTCGACTTCCAGTAAGTCCTTCGTATTTTTATTTAAAATTATCCTATATTATTATAATTGTTGTTGTTGTTGTGGTTACTTTGAAAAGACTTTCTTTTTTTTTTTCATTATTTATTAGTAATTTTTACTATATTCGAAAAAAATAAAAATAAAAATATGAACAAACGGGAATATACAATAATGTATGATATAACATTATAACAATTAATTATATAACATATTTAATAAATTCAACATACCGTATTACCTATAGAAAAAAATAAATAACTTATAGTCATATAAATAAATTATAGCATACCCTTAGAAATAGAGGCTAACCCCCAGAGTTATTTTTCGTATGCGATGATTTATCATTGAATTCAAATGTTTAATACATCCACACAGTGACCTACTATAGACTATAGTCTCAAAATTTACTATAATAATATAGCAAAGCGCCTCTCTCTGGGTTTTTTTTTATATATATACAAAATTAAATTTCTGTATTCTTACAAATCTTCGTTTGCGTACGTTTCTCCTGAAAAGTATAGTAACCTCTTTGTAAAGGATATTTCTCAATGCATGTATAAATCTAATCACTAAATTAGTAACGAGTGAATTTTTTGAATACAATAAAATACAGGATAACTTGTAAAAAATAAAAACTGTTGTCCTCAATTAGTCGTTTGTGCATTACAGTACACTGTATATTTGTACATAATATAAGTTACAGTCGTCACAGACTTTACACTGTAATGATTTAAATAGTTACATACCTACGTTATATTTTATATTAATTTTATTGTATTCTGACGATCATGTTTCGTTTTAGAAAAAATAAAAAGCCGAATTCCTCGATTGAATAACTATTGTAGTCTAGCGCCTACTTCCGATCTAAACACCATGTCTGTAACGAAAGCAGTTCAATTGAGCAGTAGAAAGTAAGTTGAGCTTAAAGAAAATATTAAAATTAATTCAAATCTGAATAGGTAACATTAGATAATCT
Organism: Metopolophium dirhodum; assembly: GCF_019925205.1. Taxonomy (NCBI): domain Eukaryota; kingdom Metazoa; phylum Arthropoda; class Insecta; order Hemiptera; family Aphididae; genus Metopolophium; species Metopolophium dirhodum. The sequence goes on along the minus strand of NC_083560.1, from coordinate 59,784,706 downwards.
AAAGAAGTAAAATTCAGCGATAAAATGTGTTTAATACACAATGTATTTTCTCTTAGGTATAATTTGGAACGGTTAATTTTTTATCAACTGTCTGAATTAAAACGATTACAAATCAGAGCGGGCAAGTCTGACGAACGAGTATTAGTTTAAACGACTGGTTGAAGAGTATGGTAGTACAGGACTGTTTACTGGATTGAAAAGATACGACGGACCCTTTTCGTTTAAGCGTTTCGAAAAATATTTATACGGTGAGTCTAATCATTGCGTAAAAACTAAAAATCAAATAAAACTATAATGATGTCTATGAAGCATTAAAAAAAAAAAATTGCAACGAATAATAACCGTTATATTATTATGTACCAATGTAGTATAAGTATATGTATTATAAATCACTCTGAAATGTTCCACTTTAACAGTAATATGATTGCACATTTTTAGTTGCACTACATATAACGTAGTACCTAGTACATAATAATTTTAAACACAACATGCTGCGTGGGTTGCGTGTCTATTGAGCTGTGTAAGCAAAATATTTGAGTGAGCGTAAACATTTTAAGCGTTTCATGCAAAAGTTGCCTTTCCGTTGTACCTAGTCCAATATTAATAATATTGACATCGGAACGATTTATATACGTATATACTATATAACTACATAAGTGCCTATATCTATATAATTTTTGCTATTACATGAACAGTTATATCGTAATTACCTATTGTTAGAAAGTATGTATCTGAGGAACGCACTGTGGTAAATGTTTCATGTCATACACTCATACAGTCATACCTTATGTACTTATAAAGCTACCTAGGTTATTGCAAAACGGAACAAACAAAACCCCTCGTGCAGGCTCATACCTATATATAGCATCATAATTTAATGCTTGAACCTATTTACAGTTTTTGATTTCAAAGATATATAAGAGATGTAAACAACGTATTTAATAAACTATAATTATTTACTATTAATACTTCTCTTTTGATAATTAACTTAATTTTAAATCCGTAAATCTTTGAAAATATTTTTTGCAAGTATACTATATTCATACAATCATATTAAGTAGGTATATATTAGTACACCTCGTAGCCCGTAGGATATAATAATGGGTTTACGCTAGAGATGTTCTGAGTAGAAAACCTGGTATTACACCGGGTACCGAGTACTGGCCGAGTAAAATTTGTTATACTAACCGGGTATCGAGTATTGGCCGAGTAAAATTCATAGTACTAACCGGGTATCGAGTATTGGCCGAGTAAAATTCATAGTACTAACAGGGTATCGAGTATTGGCCGAGTAAACATTTTAATGCTAACCTGGTATCGAGTATTGACCGAGTAAAAATTTTAACACTAACCGGGTATGGAGTATAGGCCGAGTAGAAATATAAATACAAAATGGGTATTATACTACTATCAAAGTACCAAGTATCAACTATATGAACATTAGACAGTATAAACACAAGATTTATTTTTGTAATTCGTAGAAGAAAAACATAATATATATAATATAGGTAAATAGTAAATAAATACCTTTGTGTCTTAAGTCAAAGATAACACTAAATAATGTTTATTGTACACTTTGTAGAATGAGACTCAATTTAAATAGACATTAATCTATTTAGAGTGTTTCTAAAAATATTTTATAAGTTGGTACATTGCAATCATACATGATACATGGATACATCTACACCTAAAACAAATTTTTAACACTCATATGTAGGCACAGACATTTTTTTAAAAGCAATGATGATTTTTAATCACAAATGTATGGAATGAGTTATTTCTATCAGGTATCGAGTTTTGATGAAACATTTAAATTGCGCGGAATCGTGTGCGTGCGGGTACGTTTAACCTTCGTTCTTATAATATTATACGGGTATTGGGACGACCGGTAGCGTCGTCCATACAGTAAAATATTAATATATTACTATATTGGGTATTTTATTTTTAAAATTAACAGCGTTCTCGGTTGCTAATCGCTATAATTATTATTTTCATTTCATTTTCTACTGCGAACTGCGTCCAGTCGGATGTATATATTTTAAAATAATAATATGTGTATTGTGTTTCATTTTATTATATTTAATTTGACAATTTGTTATACCTATGACTACCGCTATTATATTTAAAGTCGCACCCCCCACTACCAAAACCCACGAGCCGCCACTGATGAACATAATATATAATTAAATATGCCATAGATGTAATTAAAAAAATCTCAAAACTATTGTTTTCGTTTGACTAATTTAAATGTTACATCATAAGTTATAACTTTCAAAAATCAATTTTGTAAACGTAATTTTTCACATATTTTATGGCAATATTATGATCTGAGACTAGAGAATAAATTATCAGACACCCGAGCACCCATCTGCACTCCACAGAGTGCACATAGACATACATATTATAACCTATCCCTATGTAGTATACACATATTATACATGGACATAGCATACTATAATTCTGAATTATATAATGTGTAACTACTGTAGAAAGTTAATACCTACATGGCTACATAACTACTATGCTTGTTTTCTTCCTATATTACACACATTATTATTTCTAGATCAACTGCTGGTATTGCAAAAACAATCGTTGGCCAACGATAAAACCGCGGTCCCCAGGGTGCAGTCAATCGACGAAGTGGAAAAACTGGCCGGGGCTTTGCGCCGCATCGACGCCGGAAAAACGGTGCTGGAGAACCCAAACGATTGTTTGTCGTGTGTCCGGACCACGAACAGGTGTTTTCACGCTACTCACGCATACACCGGTGTGCCTTGTGCCGCATACAGTGAGTATTCGACGCCCTCCACTTTCACGAGGGCGTTTTAAGTATAATAATAAATATTAATTTAATAACGTACAATTACGTGCGATATGATATGACGAAACTGCTGCACGGAAACACACAGAAGGGCAATTTCGAAGGTAGGGCCGTTTTATTGCGATTCCGCGTTAAAAGGGTGAACTGATGTTGTAATTATGTAGGTAGTTTTTTTGTCGACCATCCACTTGATACGTATTTTAATGGATTAATTCTCACATAAATAATGATTGAGGGTAAAAAACAATAATATATTAATACGCTGTATTATGGTCCCATGCAACGACATCAATCTGAAATTATTGGCACTGTATGACTATATCTATATATTAGTTCATACACGGACATGGTAAAATAATATTGACCTTATATATTACAACATAATGCAAGACTGAGAGTTAGATTTTAAAACCAATCAAAATTTTCATCACGAACTTTATCAAGCTTTGGGATTGTCAACTTGACGTGTAGTTGACGTAAATATAAAACTTGTTTTTTGTGTATGGCTTATGTATCTAATAATAACTAAGCAAAACATTTAATTGAATATCCTACTTAGGAAATCTCAATTTTATTTAAATCACACGTCCAAATATTTTGTTTCTAATATCAAAATCCCACTCAAACATATCCAAATCCTGAAATATCATATGAAAGTTTTTTTGATAATACAATGTATCAGATACATTTTATATAACTTTGAATTCGTAATTTATATCGAATATGATTATAACCTCCACTCCCATCTCTCTCCATAACCACCACAAACAAATTGTATTAGTACTTACCTGATATGAGATGAGAGTTTGTTTGATAGCATCGGGAAAAGGACAAGGCAGAAGGGGCAGCTCCCCAGGGCACCTCAATGTTGGGAGCCCTACGTCATTTTAAAAACATAGTTATTTCAAAATTTCATAGAGTTATGAGTGTATGACATTGAAATTTACAGAGGTGAAAGAAATACGATATTGGGCAAATATGACAGGGCAATTTTGGAAAGTTCAGTCCGGTATATCTATCAACAAGATTTCAGAACTTTTTTATGTTTTGGGTTCCGCATAATTTGAGCTTATTATTTTGTAACATCAAAAACTTTAGTAAGAGCAGTGTATTTTTCCGGAACAATAAAAAGAATATACCTATGATACCTTACCTACCTACCAAATGTTTTCTGCATCTACTTCCAGGTGGAACAAATTATCGCAATGTAAACTCACCAATTATTTGGCTACTTTATCTAATAAATAATAAATTTCGTATTCGTTAGGTTTCAATTAGCTAATATTGATATGATATCTCTCTATAACCAAAGCCAGTAAATTAACATTATAATATATAAGGTACCTACATACTTTATATAAGTATTGTATATTAAATATTTTGTCTTGAAATTTTAATTTATGTATTGGTACATATTTTCTTATTTTATTACCTACAAGTTATAATATTTATAATATGAATGTTGCGTACCTGTTATTTATTTGAAAAATAACATTTTAAATCGATTGGTAAATTATGTATTTTACTTAAGCAATAAATAAACATGTCTTGTACTTGTACTTCTAGTATCATAAAGCATATCTATATTAGTATACGATTGATTTTCCAATAACACCAGAAATCAAACTCATTTTTATATTCCATCTCACTCAACTTCCTATAGCCATCATGATCATCCGTTACCTACATAGAATGCTTAGATTGGAAAATCTGGAATGACCTATTAATATTTGTCTACACCTTATATGCTTACAATAATGAGAAATTATAAGTTATATTACTCATTCAATTATTTTATGTTTACTGTTTATTACGGAACTCACGTTAGCTGCACCCAACTACCTTAGTATTTACATTTGCTTAAATATTATTAGTTTATTGTTATATTTATCATTGTTTCACTACCTATTTCGGCTATTTCTGTAATAAAGCATAAGTTTATTATATTATCTTAGCAATTGTATTTTTGAATAGCCGTTCGGCGTTTATATACCTATCCTAATAAATAAATAAATACATTATTTGAGTAAAACAATGTTGGACGTTGGTAAATCAACAATAAATTGTTGAAAACGAAATTCTAAAACTAGTATATTCTGTGTCTGCAAAAAAAAATATGCCCGCTATCTTTTTTTAAAATTTATTTATTTCTATAATAATAATGAAATTTATTGCAACAACATAAATAATACAAAAAAGAATGACATAAAATACCATAGGATACATATTGTAGCACTCCCTAAAAGCAAAGCTTGTGCTGGGGGAGCGAGTTCTCGTCCCCTTAAGAATACAAAAAAATTGAAAAACAATCTATTACTCAAGTACAATTTTTACATAATAGTCTTATTATAATTCTATTATCTTTGAAAAATCCATATACTTAAGATAAGTTTTGAATGACTTTAAATTATCAAACCGATAAATATTAATACTTAACAAGCGACATAAATCAAAACATATAAGACACTTTTTTTGTCTAAAAACTTTTTGACGCTTCAGTAAACGTATATTAACATTTTGCTTATATCTAGTATGATATTCGTGATACAGGTATTAAAAGTTTATGTTTATACAAGTCTACTAATATAGCTTGATTATAAATAATCTTAAAATTATTTACATTGAGTTTTTCATAAATTAGAATAGTATTGGTCTGTTTAGGAAGATTTAGTAAATATTTAATAACAGAATTTACTGTAACATTGAGCATAAAGATAATGTTATTAAAAGTTCCTCCCCAAATTGATATACCATATGAGAAAACAGATTGCACTAAAAATAAATAAATAATTCTTTTATAATTTACGTCTAATATATACCTACCTTGGCTTCATTAAATACATAGAAAAATGTTCGTAAAATACCATTAATATAATTTACATGACTATCCCATCCAAGTCTATAATCTATTATTAAGCCAAGATATTTTAATTCGTTAACTTTTTCAAGTCTTACACATTTCTGGTCACATTTGGTATTTAAACTATTTTAGATAATGGACAGTAAAATTATGTCCATGTAAAACATTATTAACAGGTGAATTAAAACAAATTTAGATTTTAGTTTAAATTTAGAACTTTAAATTATTCTTACAAAACCAAGCATACACATTATTTAAAATATAATTTGCTTCATGGTACAAGCTTTTAACTGTCGATTCAGATAATAATAAAGCCGTATCGTCAGTAAAATTTAATAATTCCATATTACTATTTATATTTATATTTAATAGATCAATTATAAAAAAGATAATTAAGAGATTGCCTAAGACTGTTCCCTGTGGATCTCCACAATTTATGCATCTAGCCTTACTATAATAATCATTTACTTTAACTAGGTATTTGTATTATTTCACTTAAGAAAAACTTTAATAGGTTAGCCAGGTACACCACTAATATCTAAAAATTCTAATTTTTTTAGCAATAACTCATGATTTACACAATCAAAGGCTTTTTGCACGTCTAAAAAAATATTCATTACTTTAAATTAGCATCAATATGTCTACGAACAAGTTATCTAGTTTAATGAACGTATTAGTTGAGGACGCATCTAAATCTTCCGGCCAGCGCTGTAGGTGTTTGATGAGAAGAAGAGTCGAAAATGTGTTATTTTTCAAAAGTAGGGGGGATATTATGCTCCCCCTCTCAGAGAGGACCAATGAACTATCCTTCTTAATATAATAAAGGACGACATGACGTTATATACACAGTATTTATAAGGTGACAATAACACACCGTTATTCGCATATTTTTCAGTACCAAAATTCCGGTTGGACCACCATCAGATGCCGAAACCGCCTGCTGACGACGGCCGCCGCCACCGCTTCCTGCCGGACATCCGGACGGGCCAGGACATATCCGGCGGGACCACCACCCGGTGCCTACGAAACGTGGACCCGTCTAGGCCAATCACACTGCAGCTGGGCAATGGGCCCTGCGCGCAGGCCATCGACTTGCCCACCGACAAGCTGGACAAGAACAGGCGGTACTTCGTGACGTTCACGATCAAGGGGGCCGGGGATGGCTCGCGCAACAGACACCGTCCACCGGCTCCACCGGCGTTCCGGTCGGACGGTCGCCGCGGCCACGCCGTCGACTGTAATCCGCCGCTCGCCCACACTCACGCTAAAAGCTTTTAGCGTTTTTCTGTTTTTTTCTTCAAACTGCCACCGCATTATAAGTGGACTTTGCATTGGACGCGAAGTGTTTTGAATGTTTCGGTAGCCCGATTTATCACTAAGATATTAGATTTTTACGAATCTAACATTTTGCGCGAGGACGTAGTCATATCCCGCATAGGTATACTCCGTCTTACTCTTACTCATATTATGGGCTCCTAGGCCACTCTGTACGGCTAAACATTAAAATTGCGAAACGTGGACACTTTGTATACGGTTGGGTAAAACTTTAGATTGTAGAATGTGGATTGTGGACACTATGTACTATTATAGGTATACGAATTATACACATAAAGTATAGGTATTTTAGGCAGTGTTTGGTAAGTTCCTTATAAAAATGAATTCGTTCCTTTGTTGTTCCTTTGGAAAATGAACGAGTTCCTTTTTTAGTTCTAAATAAGATAAAAATTATTATTTAATCATAAATGTATTTTTTTTGCATACTTCTTTAATTTTTAATTATAATATACACAAGTAGGTACATATTTTATAATTGTATTTTGAGATTTTCCTCAAAATTAAATTGTTGGCCGACCTATGTCTTATCGTCTAATTTATAGCTTATCGTTTATTGTTATAAATAATTATATTTTATATAGGTACTCATTTCTATATAAAACTTATAACTTATGAGAAATATTAATAAAGTGACTAATGGCTAATGAGTAACAATTAACGTCGGTACTAGATAACGATCACTAATTGGCAATTGGCAATATACATTTTACACATTAAAAATATATATATTAATTTCAATTATTTACATATCTGTGTAAATTATTGGAAATAGAAAGGAACGAAAAATGTTGTTATTTTTCTTTGAAGAAAAGAACTCGTTAATTCTCTCGTTCTTTTCTTTATAAAAAGGAATTCGTTCCAGGAATCCGTTCCTTCCAAAACACTGATTATAGAGTAGTATAAAATGGTCTGAAGTCATGACTAATTATATTAAAAATGTTGATAAGTTTAAATACCGTTTTGTACATCCAATTTAGTAGGTACTTTAATCATAAATGTATAATTATAATTTTTTATATATATTATAGGCAACACCAATTATGATGGTAATATAATATAATACAATTAAAATTAAAATATTTATTATAGCACGAAGTTTAGTAGTTACCAGCTAACCTGTTCAGTTAAAAAACTGATTATTTTGGTTTGTTTATATACTATTTATAACATATTTAAATTACTTTTAAATATCAAATAAATAAAAATAATGTTTAATTGTCATCAAACTTTATAACATTATATATATGTGTAGGTACATATATTTACATAATATTATATAATTAAGTTACTTATGTAAATAATAGCTAGTACAAAATCTCCGAGTTTCTGAAATGAAAATTTTTACCAGATCGAACAAAATGTCTGCGTTTTGCAATGTATATTTTTACCTGACCGTTATCATTAATATGTTAATACCATATTATGTCCCGACGTAGCGTTTTTTGAGTTCAGCAGGCCCAATTTTGTGTTGTTAGATTTAATATTAGAGTGAATTGGCCTAGAAAACATTACCCATGATCTCTCGTTGGTTTTTACAATATGTGTATTAATAAGTGAGTTAAGAGAATTTTTCCTTAAGGGCAGGTGAGGTAAGAGTCTAACAGCGCTAGTACCTCATCGCGTTATAAAAAATACAATCTTTCAATTTTAAAGTTGATTTCATGAAGATTACGAAGTTTAATAGTATGTTGTATAATGTTGATTGTTGGTTACACTTTAGGATATCAAACACAGCAGTAATCACTATCCGAAAAGCTATTCAGTTATTTACCCGTATTTTTTTAAATCGACGATAACTCAACGGCCTAGTTAACCCGCCTAAATTGCTCAAAATAATTTCAAATAATTTCAAATTAGGTAAATAAATGTTTTATATTTATAATACTATTTCATTTATGAATTATGCTGATTGTATGATACAAATGTGTATTAGCCGATTATGCACTTACCACGGGGAATGTGGGACATGATTTATGGGGAAATGCTTCATGCCTTATTTTGTTAAATAGTTAAAAAGATTTTATAAACATTGTTTGTGATTAAAATATTTAGCAGTTCTAAATATTCATTTTTAAATATGTAAATAATTAATAATTATATTTTGAATATGTGTTAACAATATATCAATCAAAACTTAAAAAACTTATATATGTAGAATGTAGATATAAAACTATAAATAAAAAAAACTTGGTGTCAGATCTTGATAAAATTAAAATAATTGAATTCCTTTCTACGGAATTTGTTTGAAAATTTTCATTAGTTTATGTCACTTGCCCCGGTCAAGAAATAGCTTGTATACAACTGTATTAAAAGTACCGGTTTAGCACTTACCCCGGAAAAAGGGGAAAGTGCGACACTTTTTTTTTCAACTAAAATACTATCAAAACACTTTTTTGAATTCTTGATACGTTCATTAATGGATGATAAAAAAACGATGTTCCACGTAAGAATACAGTAAGATGGTATATTCCATTAAACTGAAAATTTTACAAAACCACGTCGTTGTTACCCCACCTGACCTTATGATTTTTTTAAAAAATATTTTACCTGCTCCTAACTAACTTGCAATCAAATTAAAATATTGTGAAAACCCAACGGGAGACCTTACTTTTAAGCTTTATAGTTCATAATAGGTCAAATTACTTAAATATTTAAACGAACAAGACGTAAAAAAATTGGAACCATTGAACGTAAGTTTGGCATGTTATGCACATTATTAGTAAGACGGAGACAACACTCCCGGGTACCTACGTCCTCCTAATGTATTTGATGTAGAGTACCTACCTAGCTGTGTATCAATCAAAATTAAAAATGCGGCTCGACGAATTCTACAATATTATACAATGTATATATGTATATAATAACGCATATTGTTCGTGTCTAGTTATATACGAATCTAGTGATTAAAACGAAATAGGTGTGGCCAGCAGACTATCATAATATTAGACATTTTTCTTAATATTGTTACTATAGTCTATAATTACCTATGGGCTATGCATAATATCATCTGAGATTGGTAAAACTCGAGCGGCCACTTGTCGTTTGGATCTTCTGTGATATACGAAATCAAAATCGTAGGTTGATATTATTCGTAGACGTGTTCCTAGGGCCTAACCCCCCCCCCCCCCTATTGAGTTGTAGGTACGCAGTAATTGTAGCTGCCCATGTATAATTTATCCAACTTTTTCATAGTATAGTTCCAGGCAGCTAACGGAGTAGGAAAATCCGTGTCATATTATATTATTCCGCTTCTCATAAGACTCTTTTGCATCAGATTTCGTTCCTTCGGTGGATTATAATAATATCATAATGGCGTAATCTATCTACTATTAAAATCCTATCACCAATCACGAGAGTTCGATTAACTAAAACATACCATTTTCGAGTGTTGTGATAAATAACGCGATGGTTACCAATGTAAAAATTTAGAAACAACAATTTTAATATTTTTATCATTTTCCCATTTCACCCACATTTTGTCAAAATGGTAGACCTATATTATTATACACAATTGTTCTATAAAATATTAAAATGTATACAAATTATACTTATACAGACTGCTACTATTATCGTTATATATAATATATTTTTTTTTCGATAAATTCGTAATATTCTAAAATTTTGGAATAAAAGTTTGATCGTCATCATAAAACATTACATAAACAAAATACACATTTTTATACAAATTTCCAGTTAATCAAATAACTACTCGGAAACTGTTATTTTAAATTGTAACGGTTGACGAGTTCCAAGATAAACTGAACGAGTTAAACCTCTCTTATACAATATACACACATTTTTTTTTATGTTCAAATAATAAGAATAGGAACCCACAAATGTTTTACATTTTATATTGACAAAACATTTTTTTTAAATTGTTCATTCTTGATGAAAATACCAATAATTGTACAATATTTTCTTTTTAACCTATGATTATAATAATAAAATAATTAACAATGTAATTAAAGTTGTTATTATTTAATATATTTATTTTATATAATTGTTATTATTATTTCTGTAGTTGTTAATATTAAAATTGTAGTATAAAATAGTACAATTTATAAATATTATATTTATTAATAAATATATATATATCAATACACATAAGTAGTATGTAGCAAAATTATTATAACCAAATCATTTAGAAAAAAAAAATTTAAATACCTTTTTAACAGAAAATTAATAATAAATTAATCTTTTATAAGTTACCTACTTTCTATAGCTATTCTTTTGTCGTTATTGAGCAATGTTCATAAAAACAGTTATTTATAAAATACCTATGTCATAAATTTTTTTTTTAAATAGCTAGTATGCAAAATCATAAAATTAACAATACAAATTTAAAATTTATGATTAATTAACTTCTGTTTTGATCACTAAATCATCTTCTGTTTTGATCACTAAATCATCTTCTGATTCAATCACTATAATATCTTCTGTTTTGATCGCTTTATCATCTTCTGTTTTGATCACAATAAAATCATAATCTGTTTCTATCACTTTATAATCTTCTATTTTGATCCTTTTATTATTTTCTGTTTTGATCAATTTATAATCTTCTGTTTTGATCACTTCATTACTATCTGTTTTGATCTCTTTAATATCTTCCATTTCGATCAGTTTATTACATTCTGTTTTAATCACTTTATGACCTTCTGTTTTAATCACTTTATTACCTTCTGTTTTAATCACTTTATTACCTTCTGTTTTTATCACATTATTATTTTCTGTTTTTATTGCAACCTTTTCAAGTATTGGTAGTACTTCAGAAATAAATGCCAATTTCAACACGTAATCCTTCTTATTGGTATCTAAAATAATATAAAATAAATAAACTTATATAAACTTAACATACAATTTTTGCTATAGACAAATTTATTCCAAATCCATATGTAAGATTTAAATCTAATACCATCATATTAAGATGCACTTATGAAATATGAAATTATATTTTTGTCAAATGTATGTACTAACTAATGTTTTGCATCTACAACTTCATTATCATTATACTTACAAATGGCAGGGATATTCTCAGAGCATACAAGATGGTAAGACATATAATTAATACCCTAAAAAACCAGTCTGGAAATTTAGCAAGTTAAGTGCATCAAACCACTTTGTTTGTCTAATAAATTATTTTAAAGTCGTAAATTAAACTACTACATACTTATAAAATTTTAAGTTTTTTTTTAAAAAGAAAAAATTGCAGTCAACCCAATGACCAATGACAAATTGGGTACATTTTAGATTCTGAGTAGGCCAAGTTCCATCAATTCTAGTGTAATTTTACACGAGGCTCCACCTAGATTTTCAAACCCTCATATCTATGCTTTCTTTAAAGACTTTTTAAATTTGAAACATAGATTACGCTTAAAGAGCTGAGGGGACATTGTACAAATTTGAGCCCTTAATAATAAGCTTATTCAAAAGGAGAGCATTTTTGTTACATATTGACTAACTGACTGATCATCAAAATTATAACATACTTCCCATATACATAAAAACGTGAAATTTGGAACAAAGGTAGGTCTTGTTTTATAGTGCAAGTAAAGCAAAAAATGTAAAAATTGCATTTTTCTCAAAATTAGTGGCACTTGAGTGGTATTTTTAAATTTTACAAAACCAGCATATTATAGTGCCTCATAAAATCAAAAAACAATGCCTACCATGCAAAAACAAATAATTAAAACATTTTATTGGTTTTTTTTAAAAATTATTGTAGAAAAAAAATTTTTGCTTGGTCAAAAAATTTGAAAATGTAATACAAGGTTCCTCTTGTAGTAAATTGAAATTAAAAAAAAGTAAATCCATAGTAATTTTTGAAGAGCTTCTGAAGTTTGAATGTTGAATAATTCGTTGAAATCACAAAAATTGGAATTTAATTTTAAGTTAGCAATTCATAACAATTTTTCTATTTCTATCTAGGATTTAAAAATATAATATAAGGTTCCTCATAGCTTTACCTACCCCTAATAAAAAAAATATTATTTTCATTTAATAATTTTACATACATCCATACATGATAAAAATTTCAAAATATTTTGAGCTATTAATAGACATTAGAATTTTTTTTTTTCTATAAATCTCAATAAAATTTTATTTTAATAGCATTTAGTTTTCAAATTCAGTTCGCCCGCAACGTTCAACATGAACACACGCAGTCGTAATCGTCCGCGCTCTGTTATCATATCGCTATTATATAATTGGTCACAATAACATTACGTCATTATCATGCCGCATATACCTAAAACAACGAAGCGAAACCTATCGAACAGTTCGCCCAGTCAAATCGACAAAAACACAAAAGTTTTTATCACCCCGAACCGTTACGCCGTACTCAACACCGATGAAGACAATATACTCACCACACCTACAACTAGCACCACGGAAGATCCGGACCGACCACCTCACAAAGTCCACAACGCTAAGTCGTGGCCCCTATATCCACATCAAAAACATATCCAACTTCTCAGCATTCAACACCGTCCTAAAAAATATCACCGGACCCAACGGTTTCACCTGTAAGTCAACTCCGTCATACCTCATTGTACAACCCATCGATAAACAAACTTACAATGCAATAATAGATCATTTACACGAAACAAGCGCTAGTTTTCATTCGTTTACCCCCCCCAAAGCCATCGCACATACAGAGTCATCATCAAAAATGTACATCATTCCACCTTACACACCGATATTACTTCTGCTCTTACTGAACTGGGACATTCAGTCAAGAGTATTTACAATGCCAAAAATAGGAACAACTGCCCACTCTCAGTATTCTTTGTAAATATCCGCCAGCAAGAAAATAACAATGATGTCCATGACAATAGTGAAAATCGAAAAACCAATCAAAAAAATACGTGGCCCACCGCAATGCCATATTTGCCAAGACTATGGACATACAAAGAATTATTGCAGCCATAAAGCTCGATGCGTCAAATGTGGTGAAAACCACCTGACAATCGAGTGAACCAAGGACCAAAATAGTCCATCCGAATGCGCCCTATGCGCTAAAGACCACACCGCAAACTTTAAAGGATGCCCAGTCTACAAAGCTGCCTTCAAAAAAACCGTCAATCCAGCCAAAGGATCTGATTCCAACACCTATCAAAAAACCAAATCTTACGCTGAAGCCACCAAAAATCATCAAAATTTACACGCAGAACTCAAAATCACCGACACTCTCAAGTCTTATTTCAAATTTAAACTCACTAATAACTCCCCTTATCTCCCTTCTTTCGTCAGTCCTAAAAGCACTCACAACTAATAGCATTCTATAATCTTATCTTATCGACCAGACAATTCTCATTAAAATTAAATTAATAATTAAAGTTTATATTTATATAATATCTTATCTCCCATTATTTTTCATTCCACAATGACATCATTATTATTTTCTGTTAACCGTATCATTATTATATAAATAATACCTTGCAATAACGTGTAATATGTTGACACATTGTAAGTTTAAATAAATAAAAAAAAAAAGATTTAAAATTTTGACAAAATTCATCAAAATCTCGAAAATTTGTAAATTAGTTTGTAGTTAAAATTGTATAGAATGTTCAATTTTTATAGCCAAGGATTGAAAATTTAAAACCGTTTTGAGAGGATGCTATACTCACATGCATTGTCTCCGTCTTACAATTGCACAACATAGCAAAAACTGTTTTGCGTGGGAAAGAACCAAGAAGTCTACAATCATAACTAAGAAATGAGATTTTCACCACATAAAAAAGAAAACTTGCACGTTGTTTTTATTTTTTTGATATCATTTATATCAAAAAAGTTTTTAAAGTTTGAAAAACACAAACAATAATGGTTTTTGAAACAGTATGAACTTTTTTCATATAAGTGATATCAAAAAAATAAAAATAACGTTTCACAGTCAAAGTTTTAATTTATATGTAGTGAAAATCTCGTTTCTTAGTTAGTAGCCTTCTCAGTTCTTTCCCCGCGCAAAACAGTTTTTACTATGTTGTACATTTATAAGATGAAGACAACACATGCGGGTCCACTTAACCAAAATATCTAAAATGTATATATATAGGTTTTTTTTTTAGATAGTTTAAATTCAAATTTGGACAAAATAAGATATTTAAATGAAGAATATAGATTTTAGTTATTTGGTTGTAATTTAAAAATATTATTAGTGGGTACTTTCAAACTTTTAAAGAATATTATATTGCACAATGGCATTTTCAAATGCAATTTCTTTGCCAAAAATTAATTCATCAATTTTAAAATTACCATATTAATACATCTCACAAAAACTAATTGTTTAATAAATAATTGTATTTCATTTTAAAATTTTAATTAAATAGTAAGATTGTTCAAATATATAATTATAAATTATTAGATTCTGAGCGAAGCGATGAATGTATTGATTTTACAATGATGTGTGTTTTATTTTTTATTTTTGTGTCTGTCATCATCTTTTAGGACAGTAAAAGTGCTTGGATTTTCTTCAACAGTAACTTTTCTGATAGGAAAGTGATTATAGTTGGTACTTTGGGTTGGTCAAAAGTAAAAATGTCCCAGTAGTTTTCACAAGCGACATGAAAAACAAAAGAAAAATTAAGGAAAAACAGGAATTTTTACGCAAAATCTGTTTTCGAGAAAATCGATTTTGGTTTTTGGTGTAACTCTAAAACAAATGACCGTAGGGACATGAAATTTTGACTGAATGTTTATATTAGCATTTTCTATACACCGTAAAATTTACAAAATATTTTGACTCTTTTTGAGCTGTTTACGGCCATTGTCAGTTTTCAATTTTTTTAGTTTTTTTTTCTATAAATATCAATAAAATTTTATCTGTTGATTAAAAAAGCTTGAAAATTTAATAGAAGGCTCCTAGGTTATTGTTTCAAAGGCAGATGAAAAAAATTAAAAATCCTTAGTCACAGTTTTTAATTATAAGCATTTAAAGTTCAAATTTTGACAAAATACGGAAAAATCACGAAAAATAGCAAATTATTTTGAGTTGAGAATTCATAAAAATTTTTCTTTTTAAATCTAAGATTTGAAAATGTAATATAAGATTACTCATAAGTTTGTCTACCTTTATCAAAAAAAAAAATGTCTACAAGAAACTTAAATTAAATTTTTATGAGCGTCTGAACTTTATATTTTTACAACATTTGATATTCACTCGATTTCTCATGTAACAATTTTCTTATTTTATTGTAATTAAAAAACGAATGACTGTAGATACTTGAAAATTTCACTGAATGTTTATATTAGCATTTTCTATATACCATAAAATTTTGAAAATAATTTGACTCTTTTTGAACTGTTTACGGACATAGTCAGTTTTCAATTTTTTTAGTTTTTTTTTCTATACATTTCAATAAAATTTTATTTGTTGTGTAAAAAAGCGTGAAATTAATGCAAGGCTCCTGATATAATGTTACAATTGCAGTTGAAAAATATTAAAAATAAATAGGCACAATTTTTTTTTATAAGCATTTAAAGTTCAAATTTTGACAACATTTATCAAATTTATAATTTATTAATTATTTTGTAGTTAAAAATGTATAAAATGTTTAACTTTTATGGCTAAGGATTGAAAATTTAAAACAAGGCTCCACGTAAATAGGTTATATATAAATTACTTTATTCACAATAATATCATCAAATATACTTATTTCATAGGCTCCTATCATAGGCTGACTGACCGTTTTCGCTCAGAATCGTTTTTCTTATACAATGATATTCTATCATTGAATTCAAATTTAACACTATCCATTACAGTGACCCACTAGTAACCTACTGTACAGCAGAGCAACATCCACTTATCCATCTTTTTTTATTTTGGATTAGTATGATTTGGTTTTTGCTGCTAGAATATTATACTCTGTATTATTTATTGAATCAATTTAAGTGTTTTGTAACATTGATCATACACTGACTAATATATTAATCGATTGGACGACATAATGTATATACTATATACATTATACATTACATTACACTGTTGATATGGATATGGTTTAAATTACCTGGTTAATATCTACACTACCCGTATTGGCAACATATTATATACTTACACTATTTTACAACTATGCACACAGAACATAATATTACGATTCTTTTTAAATATAATCTATGACGTGTCGATGTATAAAAAAAGACTTAATTTTAATTTCATAAGACTATTGTACAATAGAATTTAACGCTTAGCTATAAAATAATCATTAGGTCCTTGATAAATATATAAAATACAATTATTTTATTAAAGTAAATTGTTTTTTTTTATGGAAACACTTGTTTTCATTTAAAAAAAGATCAAACAAAAAAATGATGTGTACACGTACCTTTATTCCAAAAAATGGCATAATTAATTGCCATTACAGCTTCAATAGCTTCACTCACAGTGGAAAACCAAATTTCACCACTAATCGTCAAACTTCTTTTAGGATCTATGAACAAGAAAATAAAATAAAACTATCTATTTACATGATAATGCTAACAGAATACCTTTGGGAGTCAGAAGTTTGACCTTAAAATTTTTGTTTTTAATTGTTTTTTTAAACAGTGAAATAAGTTTCTCTGCATTCATACTCGGCGGAGCGCCTACAAACTGGAGCACCTATAATAATAATCAAACAAATTATAAATAGTAATTAGGTGATAAGTTCATTTTTATACATTGATACAAATAATACACAATTCAATACATTTTTATATTCATAAATTAATGTTTTAAAATGTAAAAAAAAATAATAAATTATCACGATTCAACAAAAAAGTATGCACAGTTTTTTTATTATATGTGCATAGTAAAGGTGAATATTAATGTGAAACAATATGCATGAGAACGGTTGATAAGTTATAGAGAACTATAAATTTAATTTTTACCTAAGTAAAATTTTATATCCAATATTAAATCACAAATGTAATATGTATGGCTCATAATTTATATATATTTTTTAACTTGAATACTGATTTCACTGGGTGCATAAAAATATATTATATTTACCATAATATAGTATATACAAAAGTACATTAATTATGATTTATTACAAGTAAGTTTTATTTAATAATATGTAGTTGAAGGACCTATCTAATTACCTACATGTGGTTTCTATAAAAAAAATATAATAATATATGGAGGTAGATCCAAATATGATAACTGATGAACATAAATAATTTATTACTTTTAAGTTTAATAAATAACTACATGTAACATGTTAAATCAAATAAAAAAACATGGAAATATGTGTATTTGACCATTTTCAATCTTTATAGATATAACTTAGATTAGGTATTCAGGTATTCTACTTTAACTAAGCTACCTTCAATATAATTGAATAAAAACTAACATTAAAAATAGATTTAGTATTCTTGAAGGAGTAGTCTCTGATTTAAGTAAATCAAGCACACAATTAAAATATATGTTCTGTACCAATAAATTCAAAATAATTTGATTTACTTTAGGTAGGTTGGTTACTGAATTAGTATATTATATTTAACAATTATTATTTATTCTGTTATACGTACTCTAGATGGCGGAGGACTTGATACATGTAGTGTCATTTTTCGATCATAAACTACATATGATGGTGATCCATCGGACAAAACAAATGGATTGATACAACGATTTTTTATCTTCTTATCATCTTTTAAATACCTAAAAACAATACATAAAACCATATTGGTAATTAAAACATGTAGAACCTTAAGAGGATGCTACCCATACATTTGTTGTCTTACACACTTACAACATAGCAAATTTTCGTTCAATAGTATGCTGTTATTTTTGATATTAGAGTGAATTTACCTAGTATAACATTCTTAGATAATAACATTATCTGTGCTTAAGCGTTGGCTTTTATTCAATATTTAAATTTTCAAGCGAGATATGATCATTTTTAATTTTTGATATTTCACATACACATATCTTACTTGAAAATGAAAATATTGAAAAATCACTAAAATTATAATAATAGATCAATTCACTCTAATATTAAAACTAATAACATACTATTGAAACTAGTGAACGGAAATTAGCTATGTCGTGCATGTGTAAGATGGAGACAATAATTGCACGGGTAGCGTCCTCTTAAGCCACTAAGCGATACTGTATATATGAAGTTAGTGGTACGGCCAAAATTTTTAATTGGGAGGGGGTAGGTTAAGGGTTTAACACCTTTTTTTTTAGTCATAAGTGTTAGGTAAACTTGAGAAATGATAATTGTAAGTTGTATCATATAATGTTAAGTGATAAAATATGTTTGTTCAATTGTTGTCTAGTTATGCTTATGTAACACCCGCCAACGTTGATTGCTTTATTCCTAACACACTCAAAATTTGACTATGGTACTGAATATAGTAAGAAAACAAAATTGGCGAGTACCATAAAATATAAAAATAGATAATAGACATCAGTGATCACTGATTAAGGTTTAAATAAAATATACTTTACTGGAATGATAAGTTGAATCCGTGCGATAGATAATGATGTTGAACTTGAGCAAATGTATTGATATCATTGCATTTACTGATTTGAACTTCGGCAGAATTTAACTCGCGCGAATAATTAATCTAAAAAATAAATAGCAATCAATAATAATTATAATATAATACATTTAAAAAAAAATACCATACATTAGCCACCGTGGCGTACAAAGACAATAGTCTGAAAAGTCGATTGCAATTGCTTTTGGCCGGGTCGAGACCCCGAACAGACAGAATAGAAAATTTTTCGGAACATGAAATGGTAGAGAGTCTGAAAATATTTTTTATCAAAACACAAACATTCATTACTGACATAAATGAATACTCAAACACAAGCACGTATAGCCAATATTGATGGTACTCTTTCCCTTTAATACTGGGTACACACATAGAAAAATAGTAAACAAAATCACCTTTCCCATCTAAATTGATTAAAAACTAATTAAATTGTTTTGTTCTATTAGTGGCACATCTTAAAACGGCACTAAATAGCTCAACTCGTTGCGTCTGTTTCAAATAATATATTTTACACAACAGAGAAATATCTAACAGATAAATTGTTTTATGAAGTTAAAGGGATAGTAAACATTCACTGAATCACCATCTTAAATGCAATTTATCCGAGCCAAGATTACAGGCCATCTCGCACAAGTCTCACGTTTATTATTTTTCGTGGTGTTGCCATACGGGGGTGAACCTTTTGCATAATACTTTCTCTTGCACAAGTCTCACTCTAGTTTACAAGTTACAATAAGTACAGTATTGATCATAGGTGCCCAATCAGATTGAACACATATTTATGTATACATACGTTTTACGGGTCTTACTGTTTGCGGTCATAACAAACTGTATTGTTTTAGTTTTTTCTGAAAAAATTAAAAATTAAAAATGAATTGTATTGAACTATAATTATATATTACACATATTATACAGTATAATACAATGTAATCCGCAAAATAGTAAATAAGAATTATCAACACAATAAACCAATAAATCAAGTGATTTATTAGCTTATGGTAAAAATACTTCTAGTTTGTAAAAAAGTTACCTGGTGCAAGGGATTTACCAGCAGGTTTAATAAAATCAAAGTTTTCAACCAGTTCTGAAATATTAAATTGTATTAGATCGATTTTAAACGAAACCCATATTATTATTCTAACATACTAAAATATTTGAAACCTCAATCGTCTGAAAACAAAATATGAAGATATTATATGCATTATATATATTATGTTTCATGAATGACATATTGTTTTCAATGTCAATTGAATTTTTATTGTTCTGTATTATGTAGGATACACACGCTTGAAATTATTAGACTGTTACCTTTTTATACAATTTTTATGATCCTTGTGGGTTAATAAAAAATAAAATAATAATAATAATAATAATAATAATAATAATAAATATATGCAGTAAATACAGAGGGAAATAAAAAATAATATCCATATTTTATTTCTATTTCAAACAATTGAAACTTCACTGTATCTTTATTAAAATAAAAACTGACCCCAAGTTGTATCGTGTTTTGAAATATTTCTATTTTTTAGATTTTGAGGTGAATCTAAAATACAAACAAATTTGGGATAAATATGGTTTATGAGACTAAATTAATACATTGATCTAACCTGAATATCATAATTATTTATAGCAGGGCATGCTCAGCTTTTTAAAGGGGAGGGAGGGGTGTGCATGGGGCAAATTCACTGTATTTTATACTTTTTTATTACTAAGAGTATTGTTTGTTGTGGTCCCTCTCCTCACCCAATAAAACATTTTTTAATACACACTGTGGGGAGGGGTAATACATTATTACTGTTAAGATCCCGTTATAACAAAAAATTGTATTCCTACAGGTGCTAAATAATTTTAATAGTACTTTAAATACTGGAATATTGTAATTTTTATTTTTAAAGAGGTTAAATATTATATTTATAAAAATGATCTCTTTTCCCTCTTTTCTTAGTATTGCACATACATTGTAATATCATTAGATGATTCCTCTTAACAATTTTTATTTTATTATAATGTTTATATGTTAAGTGGACGTAACACATGCATTTGTTTCGTCTGTCTTGATTTAGCGTTTAGCTTCGTTACTTTAAAAATTAGAGTGAACCTATTATTTAACTCGATGATAAGAACATTATCCATTATCATGGATGGTTCAATTTTTCAGCAAATGCTTATATAATATATTAATATAGCATAAATTAAAAACGCTCATAACTCACTTAAAAACTTAATTATCGTAAGAAATTCATGTCCAAACATAAATAATATTCTTACCATCAAGTTTCATAATAGGTCAATTCACTCTTATTTTTAAACTAGTGAAGCTTACGATCTAGCTGATCTTTTGAGTGTAAATTTGATATGTCACGCACTAGTAAGACGGACACGGCAAATACCAGTGTTAATCTTTACTTAATAAGTACCTATATAAATCTTAGTATTTATGTTCAACTAATACCAGAGTTGACAAGATGACATTATTAACATTGCCCTGGTCGCCAGTATCATTCACTGTGTATTCACTTTGATGGTTCATAATTTTGACTGGCAATGAGATAATGTTTTGAAATATATTGAGGGTGATCAGGTACTGTCTCAAAAAGGCAACTATTTAATTGGTTTTTTAATTTTATTTATTGTTTTGGTATTAATTTTTCGAAATAGTCGACTGGACTTTTTCTGGTGTGGCAACACAGAATATGCTTTCATAATTCCAACGAAACTTAACATGTTAACCATTAACACACAGTTTGTGTAGAATTGGGATCCGTAATTTCTAGTTATTCATATAAAAATATGGTACATTCAATATTAATATTGATATAAGTATTTTTTTGTTACAGTAAACTTCCATATAACGAACTTCAATTTAACAAAATTTTTATGTTTAATGATTATTTTTGAGAACCATGACCTTCATTGTTAATCATGCGTAAATTCTATTTAACACATTTTTTTCCCCATGTGGACGTTTCACTGTATTTAATTTTTTTAATTTTAAGCTATCCTATAGAAACAATAATTTAAAACACACAATAGAAAAAATAAGTCAGACACCCTTACTTCCCCCACCCATTATGTGAGTACGCCCTTGATATATATTATATTATTATAGTATATTCATGTTAAAAGTTTTTTAAATCAGGAAATTATATAAATATAGGAATTATAAGTTAAAATATAATATGATAAGTTTTGTTACCTTTTAAAACAGTGACAATAGATTTCAGTGTAGGTAAACCATTAACATAATCTAGTGGTATACAAACAGTTAAAGATATATTAATGCCTTTATAAGTGTAAAAATAAATAATAAAATAAACAGTCTTCAAAATATTTTTATGTATTCTCCTATATAATATTACAAATAAACATACCTAATAAGGGTGACTTTGAGTAATCCCAAGTTAGTTCGTCATTATTTAATACATTTACCCTGGAAGGCTGAAATAAACATAATATGTAAATATTCATTAATTTAAAAATAATACTTTTCACATATTTCTATTGATAAAAATCGAACTTGAACTCCAAATAATTATATTATCCTATAATTAAGTTAACACAGTAGACAAACAAATGAGCTTGATTAAATTAAATGGGGACAATCATATTTTAGAATTTGAGTTTATAAGGTTATTATATTAACATTTTTATCATCACAATGGCATATTTTTAAGTTATTATATAGTGATTAAATCTGCAATTTGATCCATTAACAAATAAATTATGTCTTAATTAATTCATAATTAATCTCATTTATAAAAACAAATTTTTGATGGGTAAGAATAATTATTTTATTTTAAATAATAAAATTAATTTGATAAAAATGTCATTCAACTTACTCTAAATGAATAATATTTTCAAAAAACAAATTTTTTATGACAAAAGTTGTTTAAATTTAGAATTTTGAGTAATTAAACATTTGTTTAATTATTTAATTTACACGGGAGACGTGTTTAAGTAGTTAAGTGTTAGTAGGGTATTATATATTCAGGAGAAAAGCCAGAACTTTCCTAGCAGTGGTCCAATTATTTGACGATCACAAAAAGTCTATGGATACCATAAAATTAATTTATCAAATTATTACAATAATAAGAAGGTAATATTTTCAGTTTAAGTTTAAAATACATACCTTAGCATATTCAGCCTTCAATGATATGTAATCTAAATTTATATAATTAGATTCACCAAATACTTTTGTTGCAAATTCTTCCTTGCTAAATGTATGAACAGTTGAATAGTTAAGAAAACAATTTAAAATAAAAACATTCATTTTAGCTTTAAATAGTCGAGTATTAAATATAAATAAAATATTAATGAACTAAAAGGATATTCAACAAATGCTCTGAGTTGTCCAAACTTTCTGTATATAACAATTCTTAGTATTTCTCCATGAATGCTCAGTACTGAATACAATACATGCTGAAAATGGTTGAAAGTCATTATTCTGTTTCATATATTAAATCATTATCAACTATTGTCGGTTCATTTTAAATAAATAACATAATTAATTAATGGTATTTACTATTTTGAGTACCTAAGTCTTAGGTATTATCAAATATGTGTTTGAAATTGAACTTGATAAAATGTTTATTTGTAACAGCTTCTTTTCAATTACAAAATAAACTATCATATTGAATAATTTTTTTTTTGTTTCTAACATTGTTTCCTTACTAACTACAAAAGGGTTTTAGACTTTTTAAAACGAAAAATTACAAAAATCGTTGAAACTGAACTATGTTAACTAATATTTTATATATTGTATAAAATATTTTAAGCTTTATCTGTTATTCACTATTATATTCTGTTAAAATAAAATTTACTTTCAAAAACTATTTTGATAATGATGGATAAATATATTATGAATAAATAATAATAGGTATAACTGTATAACATTTGTCTATTTACTATTCTACTTACTGTAGTGACTTTAACGGTAGTCCGAAGAATTTCCAAATGTAACACACGATTCGGGCGACCGATAACACTAAAGATATAAAATTAAACATGGAATAATGTAATTTTTTATTGATCTAAAAATACATCAACAAGTGTATTTTATATATTATCATACCTACTCATATATAGGTAATTTTCAAAATCAGTAGATAAATAACTTAAGATTGTTTGAGTTAAAATAACGAGTTTTTTTTGATTAAAAATAAAATTTAAATTTATAATTCTTTTATATTTACTGAAATTAAAAGATAATAAATAAGTTCAAAAAATTCATAATTTCTAATCACTAAAAAAATTAATTATTTAATATAACATTTGAAATCGCCACTACCTATGCTCTAGATCAAAAATGTTAAAAACAAAATTACATACCTTTTATGTTTATAATTTACTGGATTGGTAATTTTTTTGGGTTTAAAACCATCATACAGGTTCTACAAATCAAAAAAATATTGAAAAATGAATTATATTTACAGAATATTTAAATGCAGTGTTGTAAACATTTTTTTGACCAAATGTATTTTAATTACTAGTCAAATGACAAATACTTTAAGAAAGTATTTAAAATATGTTTTATATTTCTTATTAAAAAAAGTAGGTAAATTAATATAGATAAAAAAGATATATTTATAATAACTATAATTACCACTGTAACTACACAAGTAAATGAATTGGATAACTTATCATGAACCATTTAATTATTAAATAATTGCATTATTTATTACATTTAAGAAACATAATATATTTAAAATAGTCATCTGTTTTCTTTTTTGATATAACACTTCTACTACCACTAAATACAATGATAATTTAAAATGTATAAAATATTACAATTTAAAGTGTACTAGGTACTTACCAGCCACAAAGGCAGGGCCAGGCACCTTATGAAATCTCAAAACCCCTCTTAGTTTTCATTTCTATTTGTTTTTATTATTATTGAATTATATTTGTATAATCCCGGTGTATATGCATATAAATTTATCTGATGACTGTTTAGATCACTACACTTAGTGTCAACAACATTTGTCAGTAAGTTTACAAACTGGGAAAATATGATTAATAATACTATTTAATACCTAGCAGAAATGTACATAACATAAAATCAGTGACATAACTAAGATTAAGATAAAGTATTTCTGCATATTTGGGAATATTTCACGGGTTAGGAAATAATTAGATTTACCATATTTTGGAATAAAAATATTTTATCTTTTTTTATTCTATTTTATATTTAAATAATATTTTTAATTTTTATAAAAAAAAAAATGCAGTGATAGTACTCCTCGTAGTACTTTTATGTCGTTGTGCTGTTAAATATTAGTTTACCTAACCTATACTGATATCAACATGTTTGTTTATTAAAAATCCAAATATATTTCAGTTTTTTTAATTTTTTTAATGAATAAAATAAAAAATTTCATAATTTTTAATAGAATATAAATCTGGACTTTATTCATAACTAATATAAAGTATATAATATTAAATTATTATTTACAACCTAATAATTTTATATTTTTATTAAACAATGAAATTAAAATGTTATGCAAATTATCACTTTTTATTTATAGATTTGTACATCTGATAGTGGCTAAGCATAACATAAACAATTTTACTTTTAATAAACTTAATTAATAATCTATTTTACACTTATTTTTAACCCTTTGAGGAGCAAATTGAGAATACACAAGTTACAAAGAGTAAATGGAAAATTAAAAAAATAATTATACATTTTAGAGCAATGACATATAAATAAATGTTCAAACTAAACATAGGTATACAATAAATATGTTATCTTATAAGATAAAATTCTAAAATAAAGAAAAATATTGATAATATAAATATAAGTTAATACATCCCATGCCAACATTTTAAAAACTTCATTGCTTGTCAAAAAGTTAATATTTTAGTAAGTTTATTATTATCAATTTTAAAGATAAGAACATTATCTAGTGCTAAACGAAGGCTTTTTATGATTTTTAAATTTGAAGCAAGTTAAAAGTAAATTAAAAAACTTGCTTTAAAATTAATTTATCATAAAAAGCCCAGGTGGGGCCCAAGATAATATTCATGATGCATTGTATCCGAGCTTTATCAATAGGTTGTTAAAAACCTTTTCTACATTGACTAACTACATACATAAAAACAATATGAATTTAAGGGAACAAAGTTATTAAAATATAACGCCAAAGCTTTTACTTAACTTACTATTAATTCATAATTTAAAACAAAAATAATAATACAAGAAAATACTTTACACAAAAAATTGCCCCTTTTCTCTTTACATTTGTTTATTATAAAATTGTATGTACCTAATTCATTAATGATTATTGATATGTAATATGTATGTGACAATAATTTAAAACCTTGGTCCTCCACACGAGTTATTTCAGAGGCCCAGTATTTTAATGAAAGAAAAACCAATAAATTAGAATAAATAAATGTTTATATATAATATGTATTATATTACCCATATTATATTATTCTCCTCCTCTTGGATGTAAGAAACCCACGAATTCCAGGTATTGTTCATCATTATACAAAACCAAATGATAAGTATTGCAGGAAATTCTGAAAGTTAAAATAAAATATTATCAGTAAGTAGAATAGATATTCTGTTGTAAACATTAGTATATTACATCTAATATTATTATTATTAAGGATGATCATCAAAGTTCATTACTAATCATGACATTATACAACATTTAAAAAAAATATATAATAAGGTACCTACTTGGTAACAGATCCTATAAAACTTAAGTTAAATTTACAGCACCTATTCCATTAGATTTTCTACAATCGTTATAGGTTATTATTATACTGAGATAAACAAAATTGGGTTGACCATTTCAAAGAGTTGTGCAAAATAACAATGAATAATATGATATTTATAATAATACCTATATAGGATGTATGGGAACAAATGCACCCAAATAAGTTTTTGGGAATTTTTTTTTATCTAAAATGTGTGTTTTGCATGCTGGACATAACGGTAGAAGCAGAAATTAACTATTGTACGTAATTTTAATGTTAATGTTAAAAAAGTAATTAAAAAAAGTCCGGTTGACCAATTCTAATTGCACATGTTAACTCATTGAAATACAAATGTCTCTAAAAAAGAAGTCATTTACGCTCGTAGGTAGGTAAAAAAAAAAATATGCACCCGATTTTAATGCAACACCCACCTATTTTTCAACTAATGAAGTGTTCTGATAAATATAAAATAAACTTACCTCAAGTACAGTTGAAGTAGGTATAAGACTAAGGGTTTGTAAAGAATTAATACTTTCCTCTCAATTGGCAGTTGGTGACGGAACGATTTTACATGTGAAATATATTTTACACCACTAGGTAACACATGGAAAAAAATTCAAAAACGTCAAGTCGAACAATCCGTCGAGCCAACTATAATTGATATAATCGAAATTGAAAAAGATTTAAACGACTCAGACACGACACCTGTGCAGATTGAACACGCAGCAATACAGCATAGGCGTCCGTCGAACAAGAAAGATTCGGAGGGAAATTTCCGTTAAATGTTAACTACAAAGGCTCGGACACATAACGCGGTCTGGTTGTAATTAAATACAGCATTTAACCTTGACCGTCGCGATAATCATATATAATATATACGATATCACAGCCCGCGTTCTGTGTGCTCGGGCCTTAAACTACAATAAAGGTATCATACCTACGACATCCGAAAAGAGAACGACCGCTGAACGATTATTAACTAAAGATTAAACCACGAGCCTGAAGTCACGTCTCATATAAAATGATTATTGGAATTTGGAAATTCGGCGTCGTCGTTATTCGTTATCTGTAGCTGATTTCGGAATGATTGTGCAAAACCATTTACAACTAGCCACAATATTATATAATTCACTTTCTAAAAATAAATCGCAGTTTCGGGCACGGTTGTAGATAATATTAATTATTATCGTGCACGATTTTCAAATAAAAACGGATAGAAAGAAAACAGTTTATATCACTATCATGGATGAAAAATATCATATCAATAAATCAATTTAATTTGGTTTGAAACTTTGAAATAAACAACAAATTACATCACACACAGGACGTCGAATTTTAAAATATTTAAATTTTTAATAATATATTATTAGATACAAATACAATTTCACAACCGACTCAGTGGCGGATGCCGGATACTGACTGGTGACTACTGAGTATAAAATAAATGTATAATATCAATTTCCAATCATATTGTGTACTTCGTAAACATTATTAAAGTAAGGAACACAAATTTACACAATTTAAAAAAAATTCAGAATCTGTGGAACACCACTGATATAGGTTATTATGGTTTAAGTGTTAAACTGTGTCATTATTATTATTATTTTATTTAAATTTAAACTATTTACTGTAAATTTATATATTAAACATTATAATTATGTATATTTTACACTGTATGTTAGTACTATATTGTATATTTAAAATTAAATTGGAATTATATTCCGTTAGGTAAATAAAGTTTATTATTATTATTAATATTAATATATTATTCGTTTTAGAAAAATTGACATACAAAGTTCTTTGAATAATTTTGAATTGGAATATTCAAAATGTACCAATTAGTAATTTAGCTATTTGTTGTGTTAATTATGATCTTATTACTATTAAAGTAATTCATTTTACTATTATTTTAATACAGTATCTAGGTTTAAATGTTTAATACATGTTTGCCAAAAACATTGCATTTGAATATATCATTGTGTGTATAATATACTTATTAGTTATTACTTATACACTTTTAAAGTTTCAACAAATAGCCAAAAATAATATTTTTAAATTATAACAAAATAATTAATATTGTAATTATTTGTGTAATATTTAACTTAGCAAAACTTGAACTTAAAATATTTATGGAAAAAAAACAGTGTTTTATATATTTTATACATTTTTTGGTTACAGTATGAACATTATGAACTACTATAATAAGATACCTAAATACCTTATTTTAAGTCAATCCTTATAAGCTAATTTTCAAAGCTAGGCAAGTTAACTAGTTTTTGTAAGTACATAGTTAATGTAAATTTATCCTAAAAAAGTAAATAATATAAGTAATATATAACTAATAATTGGGTAATTTCAATTAATTTTTACTTCAAAAAGTGCATTTATTACCCTTGTAATATTAGTATAATAATATATATATTTATATTATATAGGTAGATAATTAACTTTTGAGTCATTACCATAGAGATACTTATGGATACAGCATTGTTCAAAAATCTGTAACTTTTAACACAACTGAAATTGTTGTTAACAGCAACATCTCTTTTCACTTATGTTGTAATATTAGTTTCTTTATGAGAAGATTCTATGCGAGTGAGAACCATATAGACATATAATTTCTCTCTCATTTATGATGGCTTAAAAGTGTATGTGTAGTGAAAATAGTAATGCTGAATACATATTATAGGTATTTACCGAAAAACGGAGGTGTTTTAGTATAAATAGGCAATACTTCAAAATAAATTGTGTATAGTAACAAAATAAAAAAAAGTTCAATCCAATCTCGTTGAGTTTAAACTTGAAATAAAAAATTGCGCAATTGTATTTTTTACATTTCTCGGTTCTTTCAAGAACAACTTTTTTTTTTTATTTATTTAAAATAACCATTTATTACAATTAATACAATTACCATGGTTTATCTACCTCCTAGCAAAGCTTGTGTTGGAGGCAGAGAGTTATTTTGGTGAATTTTAATATTTTACAGATAGGTAATATTATTTATCTAAATATATACTAAGAAAAACAGATTTATCAATAAGAACAGAGAAAAAAGAAGAAAAATATAAGAACTGCATTTTTGAAATTTGAATACATTAGTTAACCTAACTTACGAGGAATAATCTATTAATTCATTTGATATTAAATATTTTATAAATTCATTAAAACAATTTGCATATTTTCACAATCTTGAAGATTTGTGTCATAATTTAAATTTTATGTGCTTATAAAAATAAATTATGCCCATTAATTTTTGACATGCTAGGAATTGAAACGTATGAATATACACAAAAAACACAACATTTTAAAATGAATACGTTCATTGCTCCGCTCAGAATCTGAAATAGTACATCTTGAATAAATCAGATGGTTTTAAGCAATTAATAGTCATTTTTAGTATTTTATAGGTATTTTAATATTAAACACCTTTATAATTTACTAGTTGTTATTCTACAGTCCGCATATTATTTTATCAAATATATACCTACCTATACTTTTTATTTAAACTTTATACAAGGATCCATCAGGAGAATTTGCTCCATTTTGGCCAAGACATCATAGAACTACAATACTTGATCCAAATACAACTGTACTACAAACTGAATCAACAAAGTATGTTTCAAATTCAACTAATCAACAATGGAATAAAACTACTGTGGCTCCTCAATCAACTAGTGGACCAATTCATCATCATCATCAATTTTGAAGTCGTCCAAGCCGTTAAGAAATGCATAATGGACATACATACAGACAGATAGACATACAAACATTTATTTTTAAATATATTGATTGGCCATTGGTTATTCCATAGACCTATAAAATAATGGACAGTGCATTCCACTTCGCCCTGACATCAATTCTAGGTGATCATATAATATATTATAATTATTATAACCATATAACTGAGAGAGAAAGAACGTAAAGTAGTGAAGGAGCCCCCCATATAAGGAACTGTATGGTGCATTTTACTATTCTGTTTCTTTTCTCGCTCACTCTATATCGTACCCCTGATTTCTCTCTCTAAGAGCTGTCCATTAGTTTTTAGGACTATGGGTTATTCGGTCTTGCATCAAATCGAATTTTCGAACTTGCCTACTAAGGCGCACGAGTTGTACTTACTGCAGTGAGTTACACCCAAAAGAAGTTGAATAATCATAATTTTTTTAAGAGTTACCATTTGCTACAGGCAACAAAGTGCACATCAGCTAGTATATTATATAAACATTATATATATTATGTATATATATAATCGAATGAAGGTACCTACCTATGTCCTTATACTGACTTACTGATCAACGTAATGCCTAAACTATTGTACCTAGAGACTAGAAATGTTCATAGTACCTACCTTCGTACCACCATGTAAGAGAACACCAAGAAAAGATTTTCCAAAATCCCCATTTTCATTTTTATTTTTAATATCGATTTCAAAATCATGTACTTACTCATTATTGAAAAATTATTTAAATAAATAAATAAATAATTGTATTATTATATTTCATAATATTCTCACAAATATTTGACTACCCAACTTTTAAATATAGTAAAATAATAACTTAATTGATTTATTTTTTCTTCACATTTATTTCATTATATAATATAAACGTTATGGTACGCTTAAACAAATAATTTTAAAGGTGGTAACTTTTTATAATCAGGATTACTATTTATGCATGTTGCTAAATTGTTGTATCTTTTAATACGTGATTCTTTGTATCTTTTTAATTTCAACGTCAATATATTTAATTCGGTTTTTAGTGACGAACACCTTATTAAATTTCTATCTCTGAGTTCAGCATCATTGGTTTGTAGAGACTTTGTCAAAGACTGTAACTCCAAATTTTTCTACAAGAAAAGTAAAAGTAATTAATAGTTTTATAAATTAGATAATATTTGAAAAGTTGTTTTTAATTGATACCGTTTCAAACAACTGTTTAAATCGTATAAACTGATTTTTGGTATTTAGTCTGAAGTATTGTATGATTTTGTCTCGTATATATGAGGCATTCGACTCTTTTGTAGTTAACTTATGTTTTTTATCTTTCTAAAAAAAAAATGTTTGCATATTTTACACATAAAATTATAAACTTAAAACTACTTTATCTTGTAGTAATTTTCTGATCCAATGATTCCGGTCCCAATCCAATGAATTTACTTTCAACTTAAACTCTGATCGTTCTCGGCTACGGGTTTCCAGCATTTGTATAACACTGTTCTCTAATTTTAAAACGTTAATAAGTGCTTTTTTTTCACTTTCGATCATTTCTTGTAACATGATATACGCTTCATGGGTTTTCAAATACCCCATATATGGGTAAACAATATCTTCAATGACTGATTTTGGGTTGAATTTTTCATTTTTAATTGAACTATAAGTGGGCTTTTTAAACAATCTACTTGATTGTGTGATCTGACCTTCGCCATATTGATATTGAACATAAATGTTATTACTTTCAAGATCAAAAGTTATTGTGGCAATATCTAGATCTTTATGTTTTGATTCATTTCTTAAATATTTTTCAACTACACACTGCAACACATGTTAACAACATACTAAAGAATACTAGAAAGTCAAAATATACTTTAGGTAGGTATCTATCTATGCTACATAATACATATTAAATAGGTAAAGTATATTATTTATAACTTAATTGAGCATTAATTTATTTAAACCAATCTTATATCGAGTTACAGTTTAGATTTTCAATGCTAAATTAACACTAGGTACCAGTTAAAAAATATGTTTATGCAATTTTTACCAGGGCTTAACGCCCGATTAATTTATTTGGGTTTCAGGTGCTGGATCCCACACACCATTTAGGAAATGATAATATTTTGTGAATGTCTTAAAGTGGTTGAATAATGAATATTTGACTAATAATATTTTATAAATATTTTCTTCTTATGATAAAAAAATATTGTACTATATGATTGCATAAAAATGTTGGCTTAATATTTTTTATAAAGTTTCTGTAAAAATGTTTTTTGAAAATATATGATTAAAATATTTTGTAAATGTTTTTTATAAAATATTTTCAAATATATGAACTTTTGGGCCAAAGAATATAACTAAAATATTTTGACAACTATATTATTTTCCTGAAAATATTTTTACCATAGTTGGGAAATATTTTTATGCAGGATGTATTCGGATGTTCAAACACCGTAATAAAAAATTTAAACATACCTTTAATTTTTAATAATTGTTATTATTCGGGTTAATATTGGTTAATTACGGGTATTCAGTAGTCTTGAAAAAACCCAATTTTTGATGGCTGAGCCTACCCAAAAATTTTCAAGCCGAAAAAAATGAAAAAAAAAAATGATTTATGTTATTGATATGAATGCGAAATATTTGTTTTAAACCAAACTCGGGTTATTAATGTACCTACAGTAGTTACATTTTTCTAAGAAACTACAAGATCTAAATGGGGCAGTGGGAAATTAATTAGGCGCCTATTTATTAACCATTTGCCAAGTCGACGGATAAGTTACCTAACTAAAATGTTAAAAATAGGTAGGCCATAGGGGCGTTGAGCCGTAGAGAAATAAAATAAAAATTATGATTTTGTGACTCCTGGAAAACTAGTAAATATAGCCACGAATATTAAGATATTCGTTAATAATTTATAATAATACCGCTTGGAAAGTTGGTTGGCAAATAATACTATTAGGTATTAGTTATAGGTATTATTACTTATTAGTTAATAGTTATTAGTATTTGATATTTTGGTCACGACTGTCAATACGTTGTTCAGTTTTGTCGAGACCATGTCAATATTTTATATTGCTAATGGATTTAATTTGGATTTATTTTATATACAATATACTAATTAAGTAATACATTATAAATATAAATAATTTATTAGATCATTTGGTTTAATCAGAAACAAATGTATTGTATTGGATTTTATTTTCAAGAAAATAGATAACTGCTATTGATTTTACCTATGATTGATTGTAAAATTGTACCTGTTAATTTATTATTATTATTAAACAACTAACTACAGAATCGAACTCACCACAAGAAATACATACAAACTGTACATCACATGCAGATTTAAAAAAAAAAATTATTCGGGTTTCGGGTAACCCCTAAATGTTTTATTCGGTTATTACTTTTGTCTATATAAAGGTCCCCACACACTGCAGCGTCATTAAAACAGATTTTATCAAAAAAAATAAAATACCTTAGGTTTCCTTTTATCGTTTATACTCCGGGTTTCGTGGTTTTTCGTTCTATGAAATACACACAGGTGCCAGAATAATAAATCCGATCTGAAATGATATAATAGGTTGGTATTGAATAGGTAATATTAATCTTACATAGATAATAGATGTATTACCTACATATTTTAATTACATAATATTATGTTAGGCTTAAAACTTATGAAATACCTATATGGTAGTCCAATTGTTGTGTTTACATTTTCTAAGGCGTCATACTTATTGTTAAAAATATTTAATTATTATTATTAATTGTTAAATTATTATCTTTATTTATGATTTACACACACTTCCAATTTCAATCATTATATTCACTATATATAGAAGGCTACAAGCCTACATTAAAAAGGTCTCCACGTAGTTTGATTTAGGAATTTTACGAGAGCACCCGATTTTTCCCATAGATTATTTTGGTGGTTAATTTTTTTTCTCACGAATCAATTAAAATATATTTGATCCAAACATAAAATATGTACTAATATAGGTATTAGATTTTTATAATCCAACGTTTTACACTAAATGTGTGTAATCAAAAATATGCTTTAACTTTTAGTTAAATGGTATAGGGTATAGCTATTAGCTATAGGGTATAGACTTAATACTCATATAGTCTTTATTGGTAAATGTTAATTATTCATATTTTAATAACAGACAGTGTTAATCGAAATGTTTAACTAACATAAATGACATAAATGCATGTCTGCATACCATATTATCGTGTAACGTGTATAAAAACATCGATCCTTGATATAAACACAGAATACATAATACTCATAGGTAAGTATAGAATATACGAACCTATCATTATACGTTATAATGAAACTATTTTCATTAATTTTTATACCAGCCATTGAATCTAGCCTCAATTTATAAAATGTAACCAAACGTCTGGTTTCTATATTGTCACAATCCCCATAAAATTTATATTCTGTAAAAATATACATAAATAATTTTGGAAACATTTTTAATACAAATTCTTAAATTTGTACTTTTTAAATAATCATCCCGGCCAGGTCTAAAATATTCTATAGTTTCAGTTCCTAGAGTTCCTTCAACTGCATAGTTTGTGTCAGTGCACATCAATTTGTCTACTCTATTTTTGTAGATTTCTCGAACAAATATTTTATTCAAATATCCTGGTTTGGAATAAAATGTTGTTCTTTTAACCAATCCATTAGGCATGCTATAGTCGGCATAAAACTCTTTGATCGCATTCATATATCGCACGATTTTTTTACCGTTTGGATATAGCATAAGATATTCTATGTATAATTTATGTTATAACGTAAGACAATAATTGTGCTTTTTTAAAAACAAAACACTTACTATTTATAGGAACTTGTATAACAGTAACCCATGAATTGGGCATCTCGAGATTTTTTATCGTTTCATTTTCATTATGTTTTAATCCGAGCGTCCCCCTTCGTACACTTTGAGGTTTATCTGGTAAAAAATGTTCCCAATATGTTGTATTCATTAAAGTAAAATCATATTGCTTTATAAAATACAAAATAAATTTAAGTTAGCAAAATACATAAAATATATAAATCAGTAATACACACCGCACAACCTCCTTCCAAGGATTGCAAATTAACCCAATAATTAGTATTGTTCCAGACCACTTCTATTCCAGTATAATTTTCATCAGAGATTTCTTTCCGCTCACCTGTACTAGGTTCAATGAAATATGGAATTTCGGATTCATTTTTATCGTTTTCAGTTTCCAACGGTATAACCATGACCCAAGCATGTACTCGTTTACCAAATAGCGGATCAGTCCAATCATAAAATTCTATCTAAAATTCGTGGTTATTAGGTAAATAAAACAAAAATAGATTAGATATACATTTTTCAAAAATAACATTAATTTTTGTACAATAATTATTGTACCTCTTGTATTTCAGCATTGACTGCAGTTTTATTTTTTTCTTCATCCATTAAAAAATCAACATACTCATTACATAAATCAATCATAGGTTCTATAGCATAAGGATCATCTACAATATCTTCTATACTATCAGACTCTGATTCTTGTTCATCCTTAATCATTAATATCAATATTCAATGTAAGTACCTATAAGTTAATTTCGAATGAATATTGTGATACATACGAATGATTCTTTTGGAAGATCTATTTTGATTTTCCTTAGATCATTATTGCACACAATTTTTGTGGCATATCCATATACAACAAAAGCATTGTACCCACAACCAATTAAAAATGATACTAATAGTATCGCCAGTTCAAAACAATTAGCAGTTTGCGTTTTTAATGTTGTTGCAGGAGACACAATTTTGTTGGGCTGAAAATGTGCGATAGGTTTAATCATTTAGGAGTTTGTACTTTTGTGACCTAACTTTTAATGCTCATAATAGCCACAACTTTAAAATACTATTATTACCTATAGGTAGTCTATTATACATAATAGGCATAAGCCGTAAGGGATTAATCAGAAAACCAGAGTTTAATAACTCTAATCATAATTTTAGTTTTTAGTAAAGATATTTAGTGTCGCAATTAAGAGGCGCTGAACATTAATAGATAGTAGGTACGTATTTTACAACAAAATAATAATTTTAATTCTACAATATTATATACTATACCAAAGCCAAAGGATCTTCCAACTTGAAATATGTTATGTGTTTAGCAACAAATTTACTGTAGCTGGTTAATTCGATCAAATCAGAGTAGACTAATCGACTCGGTTTGATGGTAGTACAAACACATTTCTAAAAATATTATATAATACAGTATTACTAAGTATAATTAAGTCATAAGTATGGCTGAGATTCTATTTAAATAGATAAATATTTTGTACTGAATTCAATACATTTATTTGGGATGGTGATAAATACATTTCACATGATTTGTATTAACATAAAATAAGATAGATTTGATTTTACATATTTTAAATATTCAATATCAATAGTTCAATTTCAATCACTCACAAAAAATGTATGTGGCGTTACGATAACCTTATAAATCTAAATACATACCAGTTAAAAAAAAAGAATCGTATTATACAGTTTCAAGCCTTAGGTGTCAAAATAAATATATTATACGTTTTTAACAACAAAATAATTCACACATTTTTATGATTCAGTCCAATTTTGTAAACATTTGCACTTTAATACCTCTTTAAAATCGTTGTAAAAAAAATTGTGACCATGTACACGGTAAATATGTATTTATTGTGTTTACGATATTTATTAACTATATTAAGAACAAAATAATAATATGGGCATTGTGCAATCTTATTTTCATTTTAAAGCTGTATCACTCACAAACAATGATTGTATCAATGTATCAAACATTAATCGAAAACAAAATGTCTATAAATAGCACAAAAAGAGTTTAAATATTCTGAATTTTATATCTTGTCCGAAAAATGCTTATATAAATTATAAATACTTGGAGAAAAAGTTTTTACAGTCATTACATTTTGAATAACCACACAAAAACCAAATCGATTTTGTTGAACATTGTAATTTTTCTCTAATTTAATATTTGTTTTTCCATAATTAATAAGTACTGCAAATTATCATCTTATGACCCCCATAGTCAACCAATTAGATCCAAGTTGCTACCAGAAGGCAGAAACCACACTGCAAATTTAATATATTATCTTATGGAAACGTTATCTTACCTTTACCCCGCATTCATTTTGTGGTATTAAAACCAACTGTCTTCTGTCTGGATATTTAACTTTGAATTGTTCAATAAAATTTTCGGCGCAAAAAAGTATCAGCTTTTCAATATTTGAAGTTTTTGTGTACGATTCTGGTAAGATTTCTGGTACATCATCGCTATAAAACATGGTTTAAATTATTCATTATTTATTTATTATCCAAGAAAATAATTGTATGGTATTCTAAAGAGACACATCATGTACATTTAATCAAAAATAAACTTTTTGTTTTTGAAAATTCGCAATGAATCCAAGTTTGCCTTAGAACGCACACATAGTACTCAAAATGTGTACTACGATAATATATGTTCAACGCACAAGGATAAACCCACCTTTCGTCCATTTTTTACCCTACTATAATGAGAAGTAGAAAAAAAAACACTCTAACTATTCCATTTTTTTCAAAAACATAAAATGTGAATATAATATGTAGATATATCGTACACCTATACCAATAATAGGTACTTTTAACGTTTTAATCTGATCAATAAAACATTTTTGTTTTATTTATTTTTTTTTTTTGATTATTAATTTGATGACATTCGTTTCCATTGCATTCAAACGATTTATCTACCTATATTAGTTCAACATTAGTACAATATAGTTTTGAATAGGGATCCCAGATTTATTTAATTTTAAATACAAGACATTTTAAATCACACATAATTTACATAAGAGGATAGAATGTGGGAAGAGAGTAAGGGCAGTGGCGTATCCAGGGGAGGCTAAGGGGGCTATATCCCCCCTCCATTGACTGTGTTGACCTTAGAGTTGTATCAAGATTAATAAAAAAAATAAAAAGTGTAAACAAAAGACATATTGTATTTGTATACTTAGACCCCCCTCCCCATACAAAATTCCTGGCTACGCCACTGAGTAAGGACATGGTTCTTTCTAACTTTTAAGTCTTTACGTTTTAAGATTCAATCACATAGAACAATTTATATAGTTTTTTGTACCTAAGAAATTCTGAAATTAAATGGAGATTTTATGTTAACATAGTTAAAATTAAATATAATATGTGACATTTCTTATACAAGTACTTGGTAAAATTTATTTTTTACCTCTATGTAACATTTTTTTTCTCTGATTTATACAGTATAATTTATTATATAAATAAAAAACGATGTTCGATACTTTAAACGAATAAAATAAAAACAAATTTTTAGCCATTATAGGTAACTTTACTGTTGAGTGTTGACAATTAATAATAAAATTACATAAAAATATAAAATAATTTTAATACCGAAATACTGAATACTTTAAATATGTAACAGTATTTTAAATAAATTAGAAGGTGACACGGTTTTCTCAACGTTCCTTCATTCAATCCATTAACATTTTAAAACTTAAGGAAGAAAGGATAAACGGGATAGATGATTCAAAATACGGGACAAAAATCTTGTTTAGAACCTTTTGCAGGGACACGGGGATGCTTGATTCGTATACGGGACAATTCCGTATAATACAGGATGTATAAGATCCCTAGTTTTGACGAGTTCAATCGAAGATTGTAGACATGAATCTGTAGAAACATTTTACTTTAATGCTATGGAAGTCATCAAAAATTCAAAACTAAATCGTCAGATTTTGAACTAACTTAATATCTTCGAAATGTTCATCCGATTCTTCTTCTGTTTTTTCATTTCCGATTAACAACGAACAATCAATATTATAACTAGATTGGGAGCTGGTGTCTGAATGACTGTTGTTAATAGTACCCAAATAATCGTCTTCAATTTCTTCAATCA
Source organism: Metopolophium dirhodum (assembly GCF_019925205.1). Classification (NCBI taxonomy): domain Eukaryota; kingdom Metazoa; phylum Arthropoda; class Insecta; order Hemiptera; family Aphididae; genus Metopolophium; species Metopolophium dirhodum. The sequence goes on along the minus strand of NC_083560.1, from coordinate 59,744,830 downwards.
GATTATGTGAATTAAAATCTTCCCATAACCAATCTAATGAATCGGAATACATTTCAGATGAAACCAAAGTAATTGATAATACTAGAAAACGGTGCAAAATATTTATGTAACAAAAAATATTAATTGAATAATAATTAATAATGTTTGATCAACAACGTTAGTTACCAGTTATAATTTATTTTCATTAGTATAGCTTAAATTTACGACTAAATAAACAATACAATAATACATTTATAAACATACTTTTGGTCGTATTTATATGAACCGGAATATCGAATGCCGGGGAATATGACATACACGAGAGTTCCGTCGACTGTATTCTGTAACATGGATGACCTCAACCATGTTTTAATCCTTCTCATTTCACACGTTGACGAACTTATAGGAAGAGTAAGTGCAACTTGCATAAGCTTATACATGCTAGGGTATATTGTTTTGGAAAGTACTGAAGTCAAAGCTTCTAAAATAGCATCATTCACAATACTATATTCAATCCATTCATATTTTGAATAGTATTTATCATTAAAATTTCGGTTTTTAGAACCAAAATTAGTTTTTGGATAAGTCTACAGTAATAAAATAAAAAATATTGAATCAACTTCAAGTAGATAGTCTTATATTATTTGAATTCAATATTTTACAAGTACAAGTAAAAACTAAAAATACTTACTTTTAGCAATGGGTGAACAGGGCCTGTGTCTAATGTTCCCAAATCACTTATAATCAATTTATTATGCTTTAAATGTTTATTTGATTGTTTTTCTGTGTCTGTATGTACAGTCGTAGATGATTCAAATAATGCAGAATCAATTACTTGCTCAATATCGGTGGTCGGAACATTATTTTTTTTGAAATTAAATATGTCAAATACATTTTTGGACATATTTAAAAAAAATATCGAACAAAGTTAAGAAAAACGAAACGACACTTAACAGTACACACGTCGTAATGGGCAATGGTTGAATGGATAATGATTATTGAAATAGAAATATCACTGTTGTGTGTTTCAGACTGTCGAATTTTACATTGATATTTACTATTTCGTCTATTTTTAGCTCTCATAACATATTATTAATGATAGCGTCGATAACGCGATGCAGTTGGCAGTTCCAAGAAAATAATGATATCGATGTCTGCGCATTGAAATCAGTCACTAGATTCAACTGATATCGTTTATAATATATACTAATAATTAGGGCTCGGATGTTGTTGCACTAAAAATGTTATAAAATTGATTGCATTATTGCTGTGAAAAAAACCCAAAATTGCAGTTAAAAATTGCAATAAAAAAATATTTTGTACCTAAAAAATTAAAAAAATATATTAACAAATTATTTTATGAAATGGATTAAGTCATTTTATTAAGTAATATTATAAAGTTTTATTAGGTAGGTTTTAAACGAGTAGATAATAAAAAAGATTCAAATTCAAATTCTCGTCAGTTGTCATTAAAAATCTGGTAAATTGTCCGGTCTTCTTATTTTTTCAGAAACCTACAAATAATTTTATCAAAATTTAAAACTTTTTATTTAAACAATTTTTTATTTTTTTTTTTTAAAAACTTTACCTTACCTTAAAAATTATTGCACTGTACTATAAACGACTTCTTCAGGTTCTCAAACTGAGATGACCGCGATATCTACTATATTAAATGGTTTTTCCAGTTACCGCCGACAACGACGGTCAAATAAGCCGTCACGAGTCACAACCAACAAAGCCCGACATAACCATAGATTAAACCTGTATAATCTAACAAAAAAAAGTGAAAACACAAAAAAATACATAAAATTGTATTGAAAATGACGACAATCAACAAAATTGCAATAAAATTGAAAAAAGGTCAAAAATTGCAAAAAGTTGCACTTAAAATTTTTATATATTAATTGGTACTCATTTGAAACAAATTTATAACCTACTTAGCAACGAATCCGAACAATAGAAAAAAAGTTGCAAATGCAACAACATCCGAGCCCTACTAATAATTAATAAACTTATATACGTCATTGATACTTAAATATTTATTATGCTGTGCCAGGTGCTCTATGGACTTTGGCATTTGACAATGAAATCAGAAAATATATCACATCCTATTTTTTTTTTTCTAAAATTGTAAATGTTTTTATTCGCGTTCCAACAATATTTGAATTTTGACCAATTATTTGAGGGGGCTAATTTTTCTATTTGTACGTTTTGAGGGGGCTAAGCCCCCTCAAGCCCCCCCCCCAATTTCCGCCTATGCAGTGCAGTATTGCACTTGCTCCCACCACTACATCTCATAATCTATAAAAACAACGTTCTTAGTTCTGACGTTCATAATCAAGTGTAATAAAAATAAGTTTGTGACAAAAAAAAAAAAGTTTTTTAATTTAAAAAAAGTTTGTTTTGCGATATTTTATATTACAACGGTAGTGATTTAGGTTGGGATTACGATGCACTTTGCATTTTTTTCCAAATCTAGCTACGCGATACTCGTTTTATAACATACTTACATTGAATTTTTCGACAATTTTAAATTTTAAGGTCATTTTTAGCATTTAAAGATTTTTAAAGTATTTTGAAGTTTTTCCTACATTTAAATTTAAAATTTTACACTTGTTTTTACATGATTTTTATAATAAATATACGATCTTAAGTCTAAACCTATAAGTAGAGAAAAAAAATTGTTAACTTTCAGATTATATTAGTAGTCCAAATGATAAGTTCTGTCTGTAAAACTGTTATACAATCATTTAAAAGTTTAAAATGTACCTATATTATAATTTATACCGAATTTATTTTAGAATTTATATCTTTAATATTAATAATAAAAATAATTTAGTGCACTATTTAGAATTTTTAGGGTATTTTTAAGTTTTTTTAGAACATTAAAATCATCAATAATAATCTCGATGATAATTATGATAATCAACCCAGAAAAAATCCAAGGGGGGCATTGCTGTATATGGCTTATACGAATATTAAGAACACTTACTTATTCGGCGTTTCTGCCGAATGCCTTCTGATATCATTAGCATACTTAACATATTGGTATACAGTTCACAGACAACAGTTAACACATAAGCATGAACATTAGAGTTTTTTACTCTAATGTTCATGCATATAAGTTTATACAGACTACAATAGTGATTTCGATACTGAAACCAGGGATAATAAAATAATAATATTGTATTATTTTTATTATCTATATATTATATATAACGGCCACGACCACAGATATATAAAGTAACTTATATATCTGTGGCCCCAACATAGACCATAAATAGTATAAGTTCTATGTCCTATGCCAGTATGGAATATTGTATATTGTCTCATACGCCGATCGCATTATTTATAATTCAATATTCGTATATTGTGTAAGTATCTACGTAACTGTCGCATACTTATATCCATCATCCACAAGTTACTGGGACGCATTTTCAAAGGTATTAAGCTTCACGTACTAATAAGTTATAACAATAACATAAATAATACAACCTTAAATTGAAATATGATATTATGAGTTTATGACGACATGACGTGTTCAAATGTTTAATATATTATCGGTGTGTATTACAATTATTTACAAGTTACAACACCAGGCCAATTGCTGTCTTGGGATTTAAGGCATTTTCAACACTGTATTTGGTTGTAATAACTAATTGGTACCACGGGGTAAAAAATCCTAGTAGTTTTCAAAAGTATCAAGAAAATAATCGGTGTCCGTCGCAACAAAAAATGATTGTACCTAGGTTAGGTTAGATTATAGGTTATATAAATATTATTATACCTATATATTATGTCCTACCTATATCTAATTAATATGAAATCCGCGGTAGGAATAGCTGGATATAGCTAGCTACACACACACTATTACCGTCATTATTGTTTGTTTATTTTGTAATTTTAGTATGTGTCTCGTGAGCTATATAATAATAAAATAATAAACTAATTCGATAATATAATATTATATTATATTATGCAGATTGCGTATTGACGTGTTATCGGCCGCCGCCGGCTCGCTGGTGCGCGACAATTAACACGTCCGCCCAAAAGTATAGTTCCATAGTTTTATAGTTCTTGTTTGAAGTAGACTTGTACTGGCAACGCGAAAGCAGACCTTTTAACGACGCGAATTTATTGCCGTCTATTTTTTTTTATTATATATTCTTGTGGGCGCTAATCGCCACGAGAGAGTGTAATGTCTATTGTTTTATATCAGCCGCCTGCGCCAAACGCCGCGAACATTTACTTTATTATTGTAAACATCAAATTATAATATGGAGTTGTAGGCGCAAATCGCCGTATTTTTTTACAATTTATATCGTTGTGTCTTGTATCTATTGACTATTCTGTGTGTTACTTATAACTACTTTTGGCAGTGGCTGGCCAGCAGTGCACCGACAACCTGTGAGTTATTTATTCATCATTATTATTATATTGTCATTGATATAAATTGATTGTGCCAAACAGGCTCATTTTTGTATTTATTTGTTATATTGTTGTTGAGCCGGAAAGGCCGTATAATAATATTGATCAATGTATCAAACAACTCTCTGTACATTTATATTTATTGGTATATGTGTTAGCTGCGAATTATTTATTCTTATTATTATTTATTAAACAGCAACACATACAATCTTAAGTTACCGTGTATTGAGTTACCTTCTTTACATTAGTATTAAATCCACACACACACACACACACACACACACTCTCACTCAAATACTCAACCCAATATATACATTTTGCACATCACGCATAACTCAGTTAATAACTAGTTCGACAGTATTTTCCCGGCAAACCCGACCACTGCTGTTCGAACTACTACACCACTACACATTCAGCTATTCCTCATAATGTCTATCTCTAGTGTTATCTCTGTGTTATCGAAGTGTAGAATTATTTAGTGTTCGGGCCAGCGTATTACCGCTATATGATACCGACCCGAACAAAACATAGGTAGGTACGTAATAATATACCTATGTCCTAATGGTACAATATATTACGTTGGTTGGAGGCTTGGGAGGTTTGGGAGATTGGTTGGAAAATTTATTTAAACAAAATATTTGTTAAATTTAGCGTTATTAATCTATTTTAGCACCCATGTGAATTTTTAAATTTTTTTTCGGACACCTATGTATTTTTACAACCATTTAAGAACGATTGTTCAGAAATGAATTGCCGGAAATCATTAGTTTTTATGGTTTTTATAGCCTTACGAAGTTTATAGTTTTCGGTGTTTAGTGCTAACGATTTTCAATTTTTTTTTTTTTGAAACCTAGATAATTTTTTCTATCTGCATCAACGACACGAAAGTATATTGTGTGGCAAGGGCGGGAAGTGAGCTATTTCGCCCAAGATTGAAATTGCCTTTCCGCACGAGCCACACATTATATTTGTTGTCAATCATCTGCGTTCATTGATCACGGCAAAGGCACTAATTATACCTACTGGGTGGTAATGCACTATGCAGGGATCTATATGTAACAACCAGAATATTCTATACCAAAACAATTTCATGAAAGAAAAATGTTTACGCACGAATATAAGATGTAACCAAAAGTTTATGTTTTGTAAGGACCTTGGTCCATGGTATAGATTTCAGTGTCTGGTTGGGCAATACTTTTGGGGTTTTCCACATTACCACCCGGCGCTATGGGGATTCCCACTTAACCATCCACTGGACGGAAAAAGATAGCTTTTTTCCAACGCTTCAACCGTCATCAAAAACTAAACTTTCGGTGTAGGTGTGACAAAAACAATTGTCATCATATTGCCTGGCTATCGATTATTGTAAAGTAAAGAAAAAACTCAATGGTTGACCTTTAAAGAAATAGTGATGAATATGATTTCATTTACCGAGTTTTTTGTTTCTCAACTCAGGTATTTTACTGCAGTTTTATTTTGTTATAAGGCACTGCAACCTTTTATTACACTTCCAACGGATATTGTCATCATGACGTCGTTACCAGATGAGGGTCTTAATGCCATTGATCCGACCCCCGTTTCCAGCACTGATGAGCCGCTCGTGGAGTTTGTTTCTTTTGAATCCGATCAGTTACCGCAGACAAAAGTCGATCATAATGCCTATCTGTTCGTTGTGTTATGTCCACCAGACGGCGGTCCCTGGGCCCTATTCACGTGCATACTAGGATTTCTGGCCTTGCTGATCTGTGATGGCGTTTGTTTATCATTCATTCTATTCGACGGCCGTCTCGGCATGGTCGAAAACTTGCCACCCGGAACACGCACCTTCGAACACTTGGCCGTGATCTACCTGTTCCGCTACTTGACCGGTATGTACAATAATTATAATAATATTTAGATAATATGTTCTTGTATATACAATATTGCATGGTTTACAACCCATATAGTTATATGTATACTATCGAAGATTTATTGTTTAAAAGTGTTTGCATCAGTACCTACCATGGACCAGGGTGGTTATACATTTTACATTAGTAGGTACCTATGACGCTAAAAATGACTATTGAAACAAAGTAGTAAACTTCTAATTGTCGAGCTGTAATAACTGATTGTTTAAAGCTAAAAAAAAAGCAGAGGGTTCTACGATAAAAGTGGACATAAAAAGTGTTCCACGAATAAAAAAAATCACAAATCACGTTTCGATGTTATTTGTTGTCTGGTATCCATTTTTTTTAACTTAGTATAATACATAATATGTTTATTGTATGCATATAACATATAAGTTGTTTAAACTTTAAGATAACTTTTATACAGAACCAATATTATAACCGCAAATCCGTAACGTGTACCTAAATATTATGCATATTTTATTTATTAATATAAATTATGTTTTACTTTCACACTTTTAGTTCACAATAATATAATATAAATTATAATATCTAAATTTGTATTATAAGTGTATTATATTATCATACACACTTTTAAGTAAAAGTAGTACCTATGTAATACTTAAATATTTTGATTATAGAACCGATTTCGTGCGCGTTCATCAACCGCTATGGCTTTAGATATTTTTTATTTTTTGGCAGTATATTATCTGTCGTGTGGCTCGCATCGTTATGTTATATCGAAAATCCATTCACTCACGGACATTACTTGTTGGCCATCATTGGTGGTAAGTGCAGAAAACACAGTAGGTATTGACGTATAAATGTATAATAATTTATATATCATATCTTACACTGTCAAAGTTTTATAGTAGGTAATTTATTAATAATAGGTACATTCATTAATGTTAGTACCTTTGTTATTGTACAGATAAAACATTTGAACTTGTTTCATATATTAATCACACCTAGTATGTTTAAAAATCAAGGTAAATTATTCTGTAGTTTGTAATGTACAACTGACATAGACCAAAAATAATATCTATCAACAGTTATTAATGTACTTTTTGAAAGAATCAAGCACCAAACATAAAATATTTTGTATTAAAAAAAACCTATTTCATTCCTAAAACTGGGTAGATCATATTATAATAAAATATTATGTTATACATTTATACGATTGCGGAATATATTTATATTCTATAGGTATGTGACAAATATTTTATTTATATATTTATATAAATTTAGGTATTGGAATGGGGATAATTAAAACATCATTCTTCGTTTTGCTGTCTACGCTGTTTATCGTAAAACGCCATTTGGCACATTTATCACTTCATTTAGGAAGCTTCACTGGCATGCTGATAATCCCGCCTCTTAACGAATTCCAATTACTGCCAACAGCAGACTTTAAAACGGAAAACTTGAAATCGACAAACTTGAAAATGGCATTGTATCTCAATTTAGGTTTGTGCAAGTATATCGACAACTATACTAATATATAGTAAAGTGGCTATGGCGTAGCCATGATTTTGCCTTTTTTATGTGAGGATGCTTAACTAGGATCTCCCCAGGGGCGTCATCAGGGGTGTTGGGTGTGCATTCGCACCAACTTTTTTTAAAACGCCTTCTTTGGCCTGTCAAAAACAAATATAAGCGCTGATTTACCTAAGGGTTTTAAATCTGACGTTGAGTCAGTATTAAAAAAAGAATGTATTGTGTTTCATTTTAAACGTTAGTTGTCATTTTACAATTATAATCGATCGAAAACAAAGAGAAAATTGACTATAGGTACTATAAAAATAAGTTGAGTGCATAAGCACTTGGTAAATACCTGATCTGCTTGTAGTCCAGCAAGAAACCCACCGGTTTTACCTATATGTTTTTATTTACGGCTGGCTCCAAGCTACCCAATTGCCGCCCATAGGTAATTGGGACTTAATTGGCCACTCGTTATATTGTGGTAATAAGAAAGCAACAAAATTTATAACTCCTACCAAAAGGGAAAAAATAAAATCTAAAAATAGCATAAATGTTAAACTATTTTATAACTTCACAGTTTGATATTAAATTAAAAATAAGTTGTTAAATTAAAATAGCAAGTTGAAAAATATATAAATATGAATTAGATGAAATGTATATTATACCAGTGTGTGCAAGGGGCCCATAGAATGAATGTTAAGAGGATGTCAGCGCAGTATTTGTTTTCTCTCTCTGGCCCACGCCCAACATAGACATAACGCATATACGAAGAATCATTTTTTCTATGTTTTTAAGTAATCTTAGAGTAAAATCACATATTACAAAAAAGACAGAGAATAATATTTTTAAGGGAATGACATATCGATGTGTCAAAATATTGTACCAAAACAATTTAAACATAATTTAAATTTACAACAGTTTTTGTTTATTTTGAAAGTCGAATACAAAGTCAAATAACAATAAAATATAAAATTGATGTCATTCCCTCAAAAATATTATTCTCTATTTTTTTTGTAAATATTACATATACAAATTACAGTTGTAATACATAGATCAAAGAACACTTAAATAAGTTATACATCTTCTTGACATTTTGAGTAGTGCTGCAGCCCTCCTGGCTACGCTACTCGTATAGTGTAAAATGGAACATTTTATTTTATGAGATATACACTTATACCATTTCACATTTGTTTTTTTAGTTAAATTTATAGAATTTATACTTTGTTCATGTAGGTATAATGTGCTTTACATTGGTATTGTGGTTGTTTGTTTCTACACCGGTGACGTTAAAATTAGACATAGCCGATGATGAAACTATTACCGATTCTACCTCTCCTCCACGATCAAGAACTGATACAATGGCCTGGATAATAGAAAACTTCCAGGAAAATTATAAAAATTTAACTATATGGGATACGATCGGAAATCAAAAGTGAGACATTTCTCAGCCTTTATTTTTTTGCAAACACATTGCAATATATTATATTTTTCTTAAATATCGCTCATGGTACATATTATACTGCCAATTGCCATAATAGGTCTCAGCAATAGTGGTTTCGTGGCCTAGTATATTATACTATATATATATAAAAAAACATCATTGTAAGTTGTAACTGTTTATTATTTATTTTGAGAGAAAGAGCCAATTTTACGGTTTAGAATATAGGTGTCATTTTGGAAAATTTCAAGTTTCAACATAGTTAAATTTAAATTGTTTTACCATAATCTATCAAAATACTTGAATACTCATGTTTATGTTATAAGTTTCACGCTGTTGATTAAACCTTCTTTTTTTAATCACAACCACCCGTTGACATCCAAAATTGTTAATTTATTGACTTCAGGTAATCAGGTCCAATATAATATCATTATTCGTTATTATTATTGCAGATTGTTTACGAGCGAGTTTCTAGCAAAAAGGCCGATAGTCGTGAATGAGCGTCCAGTGGAGAGTGTCCAACGGAATCTAAAATATTCGAATTGGGTCTATGAAGAATGTAAAATCCGAAGGTTGAGCAACCGAAACATCACAAATATGTTTAAAAATGCTTTAATCGGCAGTCGGCCGATGTATAGAGATGACATTCTTTACGACGGAAACATCTCCTTGTTGATGACCCATAAAAAGGTTGTATTCGATACCAAAATTATATAATACATTATGTATTACATATATATTTTTTAAATTATTATTATTATTCGAGTCCATCGGACATCGAATCTTGACAACAACGAGGATACCCACAATGATAATGGAATACTTGATAGGTAATCAAATACATAGGTAGGTAGTTATACCTACTCATTTTGGTGCATATTATAGTATATTACAAATATTATGGTGCAAATTACAAACACTATTTTCGGCTACCTGTAATGGTGTAAACTATTTTTAGTCACTACATTTTAGTCCAAATTTCAAAGTCCCTCTTACATTACCAAAATGTTTGGGAATTGTGATACTATACTTTTCCCGTAGCATACATACAAGTTACAACCTAATTACCTAATAATATTCTTATTATATACGCGTGGATAAAAGGATTTCACTGCGGTGGATGTCATATTTGAAAAGTTTAAAAGAATTTATACATTTTTTGAAATATTAAATTATTTTGCAAGGATTTATCTTTAAAACTAAATTGCGAGAACTTTAAAAAAAAAATACATGTACATCTGTACATCTGCACGTCTATACGTATTTATATTACCTATTTTTTTATTTATTTATGTTTAAATTCGTAATTTTTCTATAGTTTTCAAATAAATATATCATCGAATACAACGAATACCTGATGACGATGACTCGTATTTATACCATAGCTGACGTGAATGAAGAAAAGAGCAACAATTTCAACTGGAGATGTCCGATAGCCATAAGTCGAGTTTTGAAGTGTATGTTTAACATGACGATTTGGTCCAATGAACAATTTCTTTTAATGGTAGCCAGCGAGGCTCTAATTCACGCTGGCTGTTTGGTACCGTTTATGTTCATTAAAGGTATATATTATTATGTCCGGTTATTTCAACGACCGGATGGTTATTTAGTAAAAATGGTCAATATTTTTGGTATATGAGTTCTACCAAAATAGTACCTATAATTACATTATGACAATTAGTTTTTATGTATACGCGTTTTATAAGTTTAAATCGTTTGATATAACATTATTATTATAGGTCCTGTGGGTCAGAAGACCTCAGCAGAAGCAGTGATTACCCTTATCGCGGGCTGTTTTGGTTTATTATATGGTCGGGGACTCGGTTATGTGTTGCATGGAAGGTCACCATACCCTGTATCTCTGTATCATGTTGGCCTAGCTTTGGTAGCTAATGGTCTATCGTTGCTCCTATGCGCCACAACCACCAATGATATTTCCAATCTATTGCCGTATTTTGGAGTTTTTGGAATTACTTTCGGTAAACTTGAAAAATATTACAAATAATTATAATGGCAGAAAAAACGAATGCATGAATGCAATATTAAATTATAAAAACTTAATCATTTGGTTTTTTAAAAAATGATCTTACTTTCTTGTTATCGATTAGCTATTGTCGTCTGTCGTAAGTAGGTAGACCAGCCACCAATGTGATATCGTCCGGTGCCTCCAAACAACGATAAGACTTAGTATAAAAGCTTTTACATAGGTACCTATGTAATTTTTTTTATGATTATAATAATTATATACCTATCCATGTTCAATCTGTCATTTTTGTCGAAACTTGGCTATCGTAACATTATAATATTATATTATGTAAACCCAATAGATATCCTAAACACAACACACAACCTACCTATCCATACCAGTATACCACCCACATAGGCAATCTGCAAGCATCATTCACCTAATTACATATTGTTATAATACAATATTGAATGTATGTAGTTATATCTATATTATGCGTTGAACATAAATTTATAAGCATAACAGCAAAGTATACCTACCTATTATAATATTATATTCATCAATGTACACTTTACAGTATAGGTAGGTATAGTAAAACATTTTTGTATTTATTGATAATTTTTACTTCAAGGTAATCAAAATATAATAGAAAAATTCTTATATTTTTTGGTAATGCACATTTTCAACTCGGGGGTGCATAAGTGATAAGTTCATTGTGCACCCCTTTAGTTACTCTAATGTGTAGTGGTGGATCGAGGGGAGGGGCAAATAGGGCATTGCCCCCTCCCTCCGGATCACCGTAGTTTCCCCCTGTTTTACACTATGTCTAGCCAATTTTGTTACCAATTTTTGTACTTTTTATACTTTTGCCCCCTCATGCTCCCCCCCTAAATTAAGCCTATGCTACTCCATGTATCTATATTATGTAAACATATTGTACATATCATATTGCATATATTATATAACGTTATAATTCGAAATATTTTCAATTAATAGTAAAACAGAATATTATGTATAGGTTACCTAACCTATTACATTATGATCGATACAATGTACTGCATGGTTTTTTTGATATTCCATTATTCCAGGATATTACAAGTCGATTCAAAATGTTGTGTTATATACTGCTTTTCCATTAAAGAATTTTAATAATGTATGTGGGCAAATTTCGTTGGTCCGAGGCGTATCGTCATTTGTTGGGATTCTTTTTGCGGGTACGTACATTTTTTTGTATCTATGCATCTATTATTATTTATTATTTTTTTTATAAATATTTAATATAAGCAGATATTGAGATTAAAAACTATACTAGTGTCTAATTTATATAAATTAAATATTATCTATATGCATGCATGTAGATTAAATCTATAAGTAACACACGTAATGAATACCTGAACGTCCTCAACAGACTAACAAAGTACTGATATTGTATGCATTTTTTTTAGAGGATATTTTATTAAATACTTTTGAATCGTTGTGTTTATAAACTTGCTATATCTATCCAACTGTATAATAAATTGAGTCACTGAGTAGGTACCTAATGAGTGGTATTTTCGTAAATTCTATTACGATTTTAATTCCGTTAAATAGTAAAACTATACCTATAACACTTCACGAATAACGTATCCATGTTAAAACAAAACAAGTTTGTATATTAATATATATACCTATATATATTACGTCCTATATAATATATACGCGTTATTACTTACTATTATGACTAAATCGTAGATAATCGTATTAAATGTACATATCTATGATGTCAGTAACATAGCCATGGTGGCAGAGAAGGGGATGATTGATAGGGATGAGGATGGATTCTCCACCGGTATTTTTTTAATATATAACTTTTGCATTCCAAGCAAATATATTTATATTCATTGATGGGTATTTTTTTTTTTTTTATTTTCATAATTTAATTTTTATCCTGTGTTTAAAATTTTTATCAGTCTTATAAAGATATATCTTAAATATTTGTTGTTTTATAGTAAATATGATGCAGCCACGGAGAGACGGTCGACCGGTCACGAGCTGTGAGGACGTGTACGTTTACGCGGGCATACTCATGATGATCGCAAGCGTTTGTGTGACAGTTTTGCAGCAATCGGCCACCGCCATCAAGCCGCGATCGGTGTACTGCGAAGTCTCGGTTCCAAATCATGCGGTCGGCGAAGTTATACATTGAACCAATAAAAAAAAAATCCAATTACAGCGGAACGTTACCAGTTTTTTGATACATATACATAGCAAACCTAACCTAACCTATAAGTACTGAATTGTATTGTAATATGATTATTGTTTTACCGTCTCAAATGTTGTAATAAATATACGTGTAAATATTAAAAATATCGATTATGTTTTAATTTATTATGTCAGATATAACATAGGTACAATATAATAATTATTTATTTAGGTCCTTTCGGACGCTAACGATTTTTCTTTCCTGGATTTACATTAACTCATAATAATATTATGAATACCAGAGGTCCAGAGGTACCTATAGTAACTAACCTATACCTATACCTTATAGTGTCCTAGTCACTAGTTCCATCTTCCATAGAATTATACGTAAAAATATTTATAACGTAATCATAACAGATTTATACTTATGTCTTATAGCCTATAGGTATAAGTATAATATAGCTTATTATTATTATATCTAACGTAAAAATAAGAGAGTTAAAGACTTAAGGGGATTCCATACCGTGATTTTCTGTTTTTGTCTAACACACGCGCGACATAGGATTTTTGACGGATTCTTTGCCAAACATATCAATTGATCTAATGAAGTGATGAGAATTCTGAAAACGGATTTGAATTCGTCGTCAAGTCTACTTGAAACCGTCATTCCCACAATTTTGATTTTTTGATTTTAGCTTCTCCAAAAATTGAAATACAAAATTTTTTTTTTTTTGGAGATTTTTTTATTATTTGAAAAACACAAATTATACAAAGTATTTAGAAATAATAAAAAAATTACCTACACCGTTAAGCTAAGCTTGTGGTGATGCAGGGAGTAACAATAAACATCGTTTTCTAGTAATTTAATTCGAAATACATAACAAAAAAAAATAATTAAAAAAAAAAATAATAATAAATATTGTAATATAAACAAAACAAAAATACTCTATATAAATACTGTACTTAAGATAAACAAAGACTTAGTTGACTAAATATAACATCGTTTACATATTTTTTAATGTTAATTGAATCGTTAAAAATATTTTTTTTTATATCAATCGACAGAGAGTTAAATATAACAGGACCCAGATAATTAATACATTTTTGACCAAAACTTGTATTTGTGAATAACACTTTAATATTAAATAATCTATCTTCCCCTATTGGCTTGTTATTCTGTTTGATAAAGAAAAAACTAGATTTTTTATAAACAAACATTATAGCAGTTTTTTTGTACAGTAATTCGATCGGAAGCACATTAAACTCTTTATAGTTTGAAAAGGAAGACCCAATGAGATCCTCCTTTCTCAAACATATACGAACTATACTGTTTTGTTGTACCCTTAATGGTTGTAGAACATTTTTAGATGCACCACCCCAAATTACCATACCATATTGTACTATAGATTGGTATAAAGAAAGATAAACTATCCTCATAGTATGCGAGGAAATTAAATATTTTAATTTATGAAATTTAAACATTAAATATCGCAATTTTACTAACAAGCTATTTATATGAAAGTTCCATTTGAGGTTACAGTCGAATATTAATCCTAAATATTTTATTCTATTCACAATATTGATTTTTGGGCAGTTACAAGTTGATGCATTTAAACATTCATGAAAAGAAAATTCTTCAAAAGGTGGTAAAATATTTTGTATTGAAAAGACCATAAACATAGTTTTGTTAAAATTCAAAGACAGTTTTTTGGTATTTAACCACTTAATTACTTTCTTAAAATTTATTTCCGTTTTTTGTCTTAGATTTTCCCAATTTGATCCTGATACTAACAAACAGGTATCATCTGCATATACGACTATTTTACCGTCGACATTCATATCACATAGACTATTTATATACATAATAAATAAAATTGGACCGAGAATACTTCCCTGAGGTACACCATATACAACTTCACTTTCCTGCCCTAAAAACCCATTTATATTTGTAATTTGTTTCCTCTTATTAAGATAACTCTTAAACCAGTTTAAACAAATATTATTTATACCATAGCTACTGAAAGCTTTAAATAATATACTGTGATCTACGGTATCAAAAGCTTTTGCCAAATCTAAAAATATGGCTAATGCTTTATCACCTTTATCGAGTGCGTTAGATATAAATTCTGTCACAGTGTATAACGCATCTTCGGTACTTCTATTTGGTCTAAATCCATACTGGTTTTTAGAAAGAAAATTGTTTTTCTCTAGATAATCTATCAAACGAGCTTTAATTATTTTTTCAAAAATTTTAGAAAAACTACTCAACATAGAGATCGGTCGGTAATTGTTCATATTCTCTTTATCACCACCTTTATGTAGAGGTTTGATTATCGCTATTTTTAGTTTATCAGGAAAAACACCAACTTTCAGACTTAAATTAAAAACATGCGTTAAAGGATTTATTATATGAGGAGCTATGTGTTTTAAAATTTTTACACTAATTTTATCAAAACCACAAGCTACATTGTCTTTAAAATGTTGTATTATATTCAAGATTTCCTTCGAATTTATTTTTACCGAGAATAAATTGTTGATATTAATCGCAGGTGATGTCACATCGGAAACTTCATCGAGACATTTTTTTATGTTATTGGCTAGATTTTGTCCTATAGTGGAAAAAAACATATTTAAATTGTTTGATGCAGTTAGCGGTTCTTTTAGAGCATCAATTAGATAACCATTATATTTTAATCGTTTTATGATATCTTTATCAGTATTAGGATTATTAGTTAAATCATTTATTAATTTCCAGGTCTTTTTAGGGTCTCCAGAAACATGTTGAAATTGGTCATTGTAATAATTTATTTTTGCCATTTTTATAACATAATTTAGTTTATTTCTGTAATTCTTATAATACTTTATTAGATTTTTATTGTTTGGATGTTTTTTTTGTTTTTAACGATAATTCTTGTTTTTTTCGAACCGAACATAATAAACCTGATGTCATCCAATTTTTAATACGATTAGATTTAGAATTTAGTAATTTAAGACTCTTTGATTTATTTAAAGCATCAAGAATACGTACATATACAAAATCCAGTGACTCGTTAACGTCACCAATACTGTATAAGTCCGACCAATTCACAATTTTTAATAAATCATTTAACTTTTTAAAATTAATATACTCGAATGAGGCTGATTTTTGTGTCTCTTTAATTATTTTCGGTATGGATAAAATAGTAGTGTAATGATCAGAAAAATCTGTTTGAAGTACACCAGCTTCAAAGTCATCAAGGCTTTTTTTATTTTTATTTGATTTAATAAATATGTGATCGATACAAGAGTTATTACTACTACCTGAAGGAATTCTCGTGTATACGTTTATAAGAGAGATAAATCCATTTGATGATAACAAGTCAAGGTAATCATTCTCAACATTATTATTACCTATTATATTTATATTAATATCACCTAATAGGATGGTTATGTTTTTATCAACGATGTCTTTATCTGACAGTAGAATTGCTTCTAAACGAGTCAAAAATTCATTAATTACACCCGTGGGAGACCTGTATATACAAAGTAGATTTAACGGTACAACATAATTATTGATAACTAACTTCACAATATTCGCTTCACATAAATTATATTCATGTAAATCAATATCTAAAAGGTGTTTAACAAAGACAATTATACCATCATTCTGGTTTCTTTTCATAGTAGAGTAAAATGTTTTGTATCCCGGTATAAAATAACTACAATTATTTGGGTCATGCCTGGTTTCCGTTAAGACAATTACATCTAAATTAAAATAAGAATCATTTTGCAAAAATAATAGTAATTCATCTAAATTAGCATTTATGCTCCTAATATTAACACATATCGTTAAAATTGATTGATTATTACAAATGTTATATTTTTTCATAAATTCAGATATTGTAAGGAAATAATTAGTATTATATAATAAGTTTTTTTCAACGGTATCTATAACATGCATTATCTAAGAAAAAAAAATGATTACAATTTAATGATTACAATTTAATTGGGTACAGAGATCAGTTATATAATATTATTTAGACTATTTTCGTCTTCTATGAGGAAGACTTTATTATTTTCATCTTTTCTTAAGAATAATTTACTGTCTCTAAACCAGACATATTTATAATTATGAGCCTTTGCGTACATTCTAGTTTTATAAAATAAAATGTTATTTGTTCGTGTTAGATAATTGTTAATATATATACCTTCATCGTTCCAATTTACATTGACATGACTTGCTTTTAATTTTTTCTTTCTTGACAGCTCCATCAGATTTTTTTTATTTTTATAGTTATTTAAAACAGCTACAATTTTTCCAGATTTATTTGGCACTTTTGATTTTGAACGATACGCCGATACGACTGATACAGATTCTCCTAATGCCCTTGATATTTCTTCTACTATTTTGCAACAATCTTCATTTACTTGTTCAGAAATACCAACTACTTCAATATGATTTTCAAAAAATTTTTCTTCAATAAAATTAATTTTCTTATTGACTACGCTCAAATCATTAGTTAACTTTAGGTTTTGTTCTTTTAGCTGCTTATTTTCGTTTCTAACATCATTAATCGATTTAATTATATCACGCAGTTGCGTATTAAAATCGTCGAACTGACCACTCATGAAATTAACAGAATCTTTTAGATCCATTAATAGTTTATCAGAGTGGGAACTGTCTGTTTCTGATAAGGATTTTGTAACTTGACTTACACTTTTATCAGACGGAGACTTTGGACTAACTTTGCACTTTCCACAAAACCATTTATTTTTGTTCGCCGCACACATGTTTCTGAAATTGGTTTCTCTCAAACCAGCGCATGCAAAATGTAAAAACATTTTACATTTGTAGCATTTGATATCATCATTTTCATAAATATTATCATTACAAATGAAATACACCAACATATTTAATAAATTACAGTACAACTGGATACTACGAAAATATAGATAAGAGAACAACAAAAACGGTAAACGTCCGCTCACATCGAATGCTTGACTGTTACTGTTACTGTTACTTATTAAATGTTTAAATACTCTTTTATAATATGACGTTTTCTGGAATTTGGGGGATAATATCAAAAATGTGGGAAAGTCGATTTCAAGTAGACTTGACGACGAATTCAAATCTGTTTTCAGATTTCTTATCGCTTCAATAGATCAATTGGAATGTTTGGTAAAAAACACGTCTAAAATACTAAAAGTGCTTGTGAGTTATGGTTAAACATGAATGTTTCCCTTATACATTAATTAGTGCTGGACAATATTATTAGATACAAAATAATATTAAAATTACCAATAGGTACGATTCCTCTATAGATGTTCAGAGGGATCTTGTCTGACAGTGTTTGACAAGTTCCTCATAAAACAAAAATTTGTTCCTTTAGAAAATGAACGAGTTTCATTTTTAGTTCGAAATAAAATAAAAATTCTTATTTAATCATTCTTATTTCTTATTTAATGTTTTATTTTCAAATTATGCATACCTCTTTAATTTTTAATTATAATATATACCTACAAGTAGGTACATATTTTATAATTCTATTTTGAGTTTTTCTTCGAAATTAAATTGTTGGCTGACGCGTGTCGACTATCTTATCGTTTATTGTTGTAAATAATTAGATTTTATATAGGTTCTCATATCTATATAAATTATAACTTATGAGAAATATTAATTAAGTGACTAATAACTAATGAATAACGATTAGCGTCGATACTCTATAACGATCACTAATTGGCAATATACATTATACACATTAAGACAAATATATCTTAATTTAAATTATTTACATATTTGTGACTTGTTTAAATTATTGGAACTAGAAAGGAACGAACAATTTTGTCATTTTTCTTTGAAAAAAAAGAACTCGTTCATTTTATCGTTCTTCCAAACACTGGATCTTGAAATCATGTATTCGAGAGTTTGATCAAATACACAATCCGTAATGTAGGTGTATTTGTGTTACCTGGCTCGCAGCTGCCTAAAGTCTGCAGTATTTCTGCAGTAGGATATGTGACACACAAGTATGTACTTAAATTACGTGAATCAAAATAAGAAAACACACAGATTATTACTCGTAAAATGACTATGGCTCCTCTTTTGAAGGAAGGCAAAAACGTAGCCGGGGGGGGGGGGTCAGAGGGCCATTTCCCCCTCCATAGGCCGTATTTTTTTTTATAATCGATTTTATATCAGTACGTTCATAGACTTTGAAAAAAAAGTATATACTCTAATAGCTATAGTATATTGTATATAATAATATATAGTCATGTAACTATATATACTATATTTTATTAGTAAAATAATGATAATCGTCATAGATAATATTATGTACTTACCTGGCTACCTAACAAATTTATAATTATTGTACATATCTGTGATAATCGTCAGCTACTCCGAGTATCTACTAGTGATGATAAAAATTGGTCTTGGTCTTGCGGTCTCGCAAGACTCTTGCTGCAAGACCAAGACCAAGACCAAGACCAAGAGCTGGGCACTGGTCTAGCAAGACCAAGACCAAGATAAGGCTTGCAAGAACAAGACCAAACAAATACCGAAGCTACAAGACCAAGACCAAAACAAGACCATCACTGCAAGACTCTTGCAGTCTTGCACATTTTTTTTTCCCCGAAAACACATTAATGTATCTAGATTTCATTAACTAATAATTTATAACGAAAATAATAAGAAATTGTTTGTACCTATTGTTATTAAATTTAATCAGTATCGAGGAAATGGTGAATTCGGAATTATTGAAAAAAGATTAGAAATAATTGGAATTAATATTACAAAATAACAACTTGTTTTATACTAATTAGCAATTACTGAAAAATGATTTTATTTTCTCAAAATCGATATGATGGTTTATTGCCAATATATTATATTAAAAGAAATTTAAACATTTATTACTACTGTACTGGACGCTGGTGAATAAAAGCTTAATTATCAATAATAAATATTATCATTACCGAAACAAATATAATTATTAAGCAATTTAATATTTGAAACAAACCATATACTTTATTTTAATATTATTATTTGTTAAAGTGAACATTAAAAAAACCAACAATTTAATTTTTATAAATATTATATTGGTCAATAATTAGTAATTAGTAATAACTAATAACCTATTAATATTTATTATAAATGTAATAGGAACTTACAAAGTTAATTATGCTGGTAAATTGATTCATCAAATACAAATACAAGTAAAATAATATAAGCATAACTTAAAATGCAAAGTTTTAAACGAGCATAATAAAAAATAAATTGTTTGACTTGTTTTATGTTAATGTTTGAATTTTAATATACTATATAATATATTGGACTTAAGTTTTATCTTAGAGATTCATAGTAAAAAACCAACACACAGCTATAACAGGTATTTAGTTTTTTTATTTTTATATATTTTGTAAAAATAGAAAGTCTTGCAAGAGTCTTGCGCAAGACCAAGACCAATATTAAGGTGTATACCCAAGACTTGTTTTGATCATCACTAATATCAACGGTTATTCATTTTTTAATTACAACAAAACAAGAATATCGTTTGATAAGAAACCGTTAATTTATAGGTCGAAAAATCTATGTATTAAAATATTAATTAATAACGGCTGGGATATTAAAAATCACCAAAGTAAAAATTTTAAGTGCACACACGTCAACTGAATATTCGTAAACGACAAATCCGCTGGAACCTAACCGTAAAATTAAACAAGAGCGGTCGTCCGCGCCGGCGCAGTTTCGCCCATATGAATATGACGACGATTGAATAATGTTTATTATTGTCGGCGGTTATCTGCCGCGAATAAAAACCGCGACCGTGCGCGGACAAACCGCTCAGTGTGTAAGCTAAAGGTTCTACTTCATCTGGGTATCAGAGTACCAGGGTCGCACGCGCTAGTAGCTACAGTTCTTCGATTTCGGAAGCGGCTCGGCGCGGCGGCGTCGGTGCCAGTGACTGCGACGGCCGAGACCGTCACGATCACGGCATACGCTCCTGTTACATGTGTTCTGATCATTCGCTGTCTACAATTTCTACAACGTCCCTGCAACGTTCCAGCAACATTCTTACAACAACGAATGAAATCGAGAAAAAAAGGAAGTAAAAGTAAAAAAATCGTTCCAATGTATTTTTAAAATACAATTAAATGTAACAATGTAACGTATGAGGAACCTTGTATTAAATTTTCAAGCATTTTGAGTATTGACCTAAAATTAATTTTTACATATTTTATAGAAAAAAGAACCGTTGCACGCTACTCCCGACTATATTATATTTTTTCTCTATAAGGAAAATCTATGGATCATAGATACGTTTTTGTTATTAAAGTAACCATGACAACGAAAACCTTAAGAAAAATCAGTCAGAAACAAAAAAACGTTTCCAGCACAAAATATATTTAAAAACACACACACACACATCGTTATAAAATCAATAGGCTTCGCTCAGAATCTAATAATTTTACATTATTTTTCAACAATATTATTAAGAAATTCGTTTTCTTTTAACACTTATAAGAATGGTCGTCAGATGAATGGATCATTTGAAAAATCGTTGTATCCATAGACGCAAATAGGGGGGCTTTAGGGGCTAAGCCTCCCAAACATTTCTTACATTTTGTTTTAAGCTTATTCAATATTATCAAAGTAAGGCTTCCTAGTGGCTAAGAAGATGATTGTGGTAAATTGGACATTAATAATACCTAATATTAAAAATATTTTTCTTATATTTATTAAGTTGTTGTCAATAAATTATTATAAATAAAAAATTGTTAAATATTTAATTCATTTCAGCAGGATTGTATTTAGTATAATAATTATGTATTTATATGTGGTCATATTATAATAGGTACCTATACCGTATACGAAATATCTCTATTTTTTTTTTATTGTGAAAATAATACAAATTTAATTTGTATAAGATTATTTTATTGCCCCTTCTTTTAGAAATCCTGGCTAGTGGCTACGCCAATACGCCAATGTTAGGTAAGTATAGAGTCCGTGTTGGCTCCAGCCAATTTTAACATCATATTGAGAAGAATGTTGTCTGTGACTCAGCGTTTTTCTTGTTATTTAAACAAGTCTCAGTATTAGTTTTTAAGGATTTGAAAACGCACGAAATTATTGAAGTTAAAGTTTATATTATAATTTCTCCACAATAATTTTGTCAAAATAATAAAAACGCTGTGACGTTTCTCTTCTATATTCTGTACACGTTTTGAATTTCTATAATAATAGTAGTATGTTTAATTTTGTGTATATATTTTATTTTTAACTTCATAACCTTTAATGAGCAGGGTTTGAAACCGAAATAAACCTTATAAGTTTCATTAATGTAATTTAAAAATTAAAGATACATAGCACATTTATTTTTATATGCATTTAAAGTTCAAATGTTAACAAGTCATAAAAATATCCAAATTTATCAAGCTTTTTTATAGTTATAAATTCATAAAAAATTTTTCTTTCATATAGCTAACATTAGAAATTTTGATAGAAGACTCCCTACAAAGTTTACTGGAAAATTATACTAATTTTTTCATGTGTTTTTAAATTTAAAATATTTATGATGTTGGATTTTTATCGGTATAAATTAACGAATTCTCATCTATCAATTTTAGATATTTTGTTGTATATAAAAAACCTAATCCTAGATACTTGTAATTTTTCTCTAAATGTTAAAATAACCAATTTCTATACATGGTCAAATTTTCAAACAATTTTGACACTTTATGAGCTATTTATAGCCATCAGAATTTTAAATTTTGTAAATTATTTTTCAGTTAGAAATTCATAAAAGTTTTTCTTTTCATAGCTAATATTAGAAATTTTAATAAAAGGTACCCAACAAGTTACACTATCTTTATTAAAAATAAAAACGTCAACGGAAAGTTACGCTATTTATTATAACCATGAGATATTTTCGATTTTTATTAATTTTTTTTTAACTATTAAATTTGATTATTTATACAAATATGCTAGGCAGTAGCTAACACAACGTCTCTGCTCAGAATCGTTTCGTATGCAATGATTTATCATTGAATACAAATATAACACATTTATTACAACATGCTTGACAACTACTGAACTGCAGAGCTATACCAACTTATCCGCCTTTTAGATTCCCAGTGGAACGATGAATGTATTGATTTTACAATGATGTGTTTTTATTTTTGTCTGTCGTCAACTTTTAGGACAGTAAAAATGCCTAGATTTTCTTCAATAGTATCTTTTCTGATAGGAAAGCGAATCTAGTTGGTACTTCGGGGGGCTCAAAAGTAAAAAATTTCCCAAATTTTTAAAAAGCGCCTTGGAAAACAAAAGAAAAATTAAGGAATAACGGGAATTCTGAATTCTAATAACGGGGATCTATACGCAAAATCTGTTTTGATTTTTAGTTATTGGTGCAACTCTTAAAAAAAATGACTGTAGGTGCATGACATTTTGACTGAATGCTTACATTAACATTTTCTATACACCATAACATTTTCCAAATATTTTCACTTATTTTGAGCTGTTTACGTCCATTTTCAGTTTCCATTTTTTTTAGTTTTCTTTCTATAAATATCAATAAAATTTTATTTGTTAGTTAAAAAAGCTTAAAAATTTAATAGAATGCTCCTAGTTTAATATAGTTTAAACAAAATTAAAAAAAAATTAAAAATCCAGACACAATTTTTTTTTATAAACATTTTAAGTTCAAAGATTAACTAAATACGTACAAATGACGAAAATTTGGAGTTAGAAATTCATAAAAAATTTTCATTTTAAATCTAAGATTTTAAAATGTAATACAAGATTCCTCATAAGTTTGTCTACCTTTATCAAAAAAAAAAATTCCTAGAAGAAAGTCAAATTAAATTTTTATGAGCGTTTGAAATTCATATTTTTATAACATTTGATATTCACTCGATTTTTCATGCAACGATTTTCTTATTTTGTTGTTATTTAAAACGAATGACTGTAGATACTTGAAAATTTCACTGAATGTTTATATTAGCATTTTCTATACATCATACAATTTTTAAAATAATTTGACTCTTTTAACGGACATTGTCAGTTTTAAATTTTTTTAGTTTTTTTTTTTCTATAAATCACTAAACTTTTATTTGTTGGGTAAAAAAGCGTGAAAATTTAATGTAGAGCTCCTGATATATTTTTACAATGGCAGTTGAAAAATATTAAAAATGCATGGAACAATTTTTTTTATTAGCATTTAAAGTTCGAATTTCGATAAAATTTAATAATTATTTTGTAGTTAAAAATGTATAAAATGTTCAACTTTTATAGCTAAGGATTGAAAATTTAAAACAAGGTTCCACGTAAACAGGTTATATATAAATTACTTTATTCACAATAATATCATCAAATATACTTAGTAATATCATAGGCTGACTGACCGTTTTTGCTCAGAATCGTTTTTCTTACACAATGGTATTATATCATTGAATTAAAATTTAACACCATCCATTACAGTGACCCACTTTGTAACCTTCTATACAGCAGAGCTACACCCACTTGCCCACCTTTTTTAAATATTATATTATATTCTATAGATATACATAAAATTATTTATTTCTGATGAAATGCCACACTAGGTTTGAACGTAACAGCTATGTTTAAAATAAAAAAAAATATACTAATTTGATCAAAATAAATTTAGTTTGCTTTCTATATCGTTATACTCTACTAACATCATTATTAGAAAAAATTGTTTTATTCAAATTATGCAGTTAATAGGCTATGATCAATAAACAAAACAATTCATGAATTAGTACAATTTAAAAGTAATAACTTTATTAATATCATAGGTGATAGGCGCAAATAGCGTTTTGGATTTGGGGGGGGGGGGGGTATAGCCTTAATTTGATAATATTGAATTATCTTAAAACAAAATGTAGAATATTTTTGGCAAGGCTATGAACATTTTTGGGGGGTTTAGCCCCTAAAGGCCCCCCTCTATTTGCGTCTATGATTATTACATACACTTATATATTATATTTAACTTTTATAATGAACCAAAAAAGTTACTAGAAAAACAATTAAAGATCCTTTATCTTAATCTAATAAATTAATAGAATTATATGATTTTGTCAACTTACAGACTTGGGCTATAAAATTGGAAAATAACAAAATAATTGGTAAATAGAATGAAACATTAAATTGGCTTCAAGACAAATTCTTTGAATTTAGAAAAATGATCAATTTTTATATAATTACAATAGTACACTTATTTTTAAATTCATTAATGATAGTAAAAATATATATTTAAAATATAATGAAAAACAAGAAATTTAAGAAAAAATATTCTTGTGGATTGCTTGGCTTTAAAATAACTTTTTTAGAAGCCTATACCAATAAGCAAATAATAAGAAAAAGTTCTAATAAGACTTTTTATTAAAATAATGGTGAACATGTTCTTATAACGTGCATATTTTATTAAATAATATTTAAATAGGTACAGTTGTTATTATTAAAACTATTAGTTCCCTTAACTATAAATTGTAACAATTTATGATTTGTTATGACTTATGAACCATAACTCATGATTATTGATCATCACTTATACGCCTAATAACTGCTGTGCTATAATATGATTTTGATCAAATAGAAATATAATAGATAGACATTTTATTAACTGTAATAGATATATGACAATAAAGAAAATAATTTATTTTGATTTTTTATAGACCAACTTCCCCCCTCTTACTTTTTAGATATTTGTAGTCCTAGTAAGAAATCATATCAGAAATATAGAAATATATAAATAGTTCAATACGGTAAACTATAATAATTTGGGAAAAATAAATTTCTATTATTTGTTTAAAATTATTAAGGTCTTGAATAATTACCAAGAAAATTAATTTTAAAAATTATCAAACCAATAGTAATAATACATGTTTATTTTCAATAAAAATAATTATTTTACAATTTTTTTTTTTAACTTGTTATATTTATAATAATCAATTATTATTGATAAAACCTTAACATTGGCTAAAAAGAACATAAGTGATTCAATCCAAATTAATTGAAATGTATTTAAACCTAAGAACTCTAAGCAATAGGCAAATGAAAGCCACCCAATTTGAGGTACTACCCAAATCATGACCAAATTTATAATTTCAATACATGTTAGGTTAATAAATGGATAACACAATGGTAAAAATGACACAAACCATACAAAATATTGAGAAGTCATGACAGTGTTAAATGCAACCATAATAAAAGATAAACAAAACAAGCAGAAAGGCAAGTCTTTAGTACTAGAAAATTTGAATGACGTGGACACTAATAGAATTAATAAAGGAAGTTTTGTTGCTATACTGTATATTATTGATGTTTTATCGAAGCTAGATAGTAAATAATTAAAATAAAAATAAATGGAAAAATTATGACGCACATCTAATCGACGACTATGGTATAAATATGCTTCATCCAAAAACTGTTGGCCATAAAAGTAATACCAAGGCCATGTTACTACAATTAATGACAAAATAAATGTGACAACGAATAATATTTTTTTGCGAGTAGGGAAAAGCCGAATTAGAATCATTTGAGATAGTGCTGAATAATTATTATCACTATCAATGGACAAATAATATACTAAACAATAAATAATGGGATAAATCCGTACATGCACTGATATTGCAAGACAAATTGCAGATAATATATAACGACTTTTGATATGAGCAAGCAATGTTATAAGAACAAGAAAACAAGAAATAGAATCAGCATTTCCACGAGTTGAAATAACAATACTTAAAGGATTGTATAACCATAAGTATGCACACACATTACGAAGTCCAGGATGGGATTTTGAAACTAGTTTACGTATAATAATGGCAATAGCCAAATCAAATGCTGAAAATAATAGCTTCCCCCAACAGATGTGTAGTAAAATATTTGGTATAAGTAACATAGATATTAATGGAGTGTATCTGTATGTTGGTCTCATGTATGGAGAGTTACCTTCCCACATGTGTTGAGCTGCATCTGTGAATATTTTGTAGTCAATATCGGTGTAATGAACACCTGTGTCATCATTGTCATACCATTGTGAGAAAAGGATCATTAATATTCTAATAAAGAAAGCTAATACTGTATGCCAAATGAAATACATATTATTTTATCTAATAACTGCAACTAATTTAAATTCACATCTAAATCTTTGTACTAAGCTTCAGTGCATTTGAAGTCAAACACTCCCGAAACTTCATGAATTGGGTTTTACAAGAGTTAGGTTTTAAATCTTTTTCATTTTTTATAATACATGCAGCATATTCTAAGCCTTCAACGCGACATGTAAGTAAAAGCTCAGGATATCTTTTAAAGCGTGATTTTGCTTTATTAACTGCATCCATCACTCTTTTCTTTCAGCTCCTCTTGATCTGTAAAAATAAAAATTTAATAGATTTTTAAAATAGAAAGTAAGCTATTAATTTACAATAAGTTATTTTTAACATTAATATTTTAAATTTGCCATTAAGCATTTATTTTTAGCAAAGTCAAGTAACTATACAAATAACTACCAAATAAATTATAACAACTTACTCAAGTTCTTTTTGAAGATTTAATTGTTTAATTTTTTCGATAACTAATTTCCTTTTTATATCCTCTGCAGTATTTGGTTTAAAAAGATCATAAAAGCCTTTACTGAACAATATCAAAAAACCAATTGTACTTCCAGTAATTGCAAATGTTCTAGGATATCGTCTGTAAAATGGCAAGTCTTTTAATTTTTTTCTATCAGAAAAGCGTTGATAATTATGTTGTTGATTTGGCTGTTCTGCTGACATATTAATCCTAATTATAAAAAAAATATATTTTAAATATTTAACAATTATTTATTACAAATGATGCAAGAAAAACGTATTTCACCCTAACCCTTTGAGGAGTGAATTGAAAATACACAGGTTCTACTTGTGGGATCAGATTAGAAATGGACAATTAAAAAAAAATACCTATATATTTCTAAGCAATGATATGTTCTAAATAAGTTTATAAAATAAATAAGTTGGTTTATAAGAAAAAAAACCCCTTATAGCAGAGATTCTTCCACTTTTTTTTTTCATACCACTTATGTGTTATGGATCGGTCATGAATCACTAATGACTAAAAATAAAACTATTCAAAATGTTAATATATTTTTAACAATAATGTTTAAAAACAATAATTTAGGTACATTTAAGACTATATATTTAGCATTTAGTTACACAAAACCTTAAATAATTTTAGATCTTTTACAAACATTAACATAAATATTAATTAATTAATTGTTTGTACTACCACTACATTGCTATCCACGTACCCCCATGTAGCTTTCTCATACCACAGTTTGAGAACCACTGTCCTATAGAATAAAAAAAAACATCAGTGGTTAATACGTATACATATTGGGACATCAATGTCCCAATGTTAAATTTTTTAAAAACATACATAACACATCATTGCTCATCAAAATATTTAATAAATTAATATATAATATGTACTTTTTAAAAAATATTATTAAAAACCATAAAATTAATGATTAGAATCTGGAAATGTATTAAAATTAAACATTTTTGTACAAATAATTTATTTTGGTACTTTTTTACCTTAATATTTTGGTTTTCTTCAGTTATTGGTTTAGGTTTCATACCAGAACACACAAGTGAAAATGTATGATATTTTTTACAACATTCTAGTAGATTGTCTATTTGTTTGGTACAACGAGATTCTTGAAAATCATTCTCTAAAACAAAAAAGTGAATAAAAATTATTATTTAAATACAATTTTATTATTTTATATTTAAAACTTTTTTTTCAAATCATAAGAATAACTTATTATTTTGTATTTTATATTTTTATGAGTTATGACAGATATAATTCAAGCATAAAATAAATCATATTGCTGTAAATGTTATAAATTATATCCTATGGAAAAGTAATTAAAGCTATAATAATAATAATATTTAGGGATGGCCCGATACTACTGTTTACTGATTTATGCTACTGATAAAAACAGGTATATTTTAAAAACAACATTTTTTGCTTAAACATTGAACCAATATTAAAAAATAAGTAATAACCGATATCAGCTATAGTACTGCCATCAACCTCATCAATAAATCTATTTGTGATATTAATATATTATGCTGATTGATTTGGTTTTTTTTATTTGGTATCAGTTTAAAAAAAACAACTGATATCACTGATATTGAGTATCAATAGTTCTAGTATTACCCACTCCTAATAATACTGTTTATTATGGAATAAATTCAAATTACTTTTTAAATATACAAGACAGTTACATGAATATTTAAGAAAAATATATACAGTAGAATCCGCTTAATTGGGACACATCGGGCGGTGACCTATTTGTCCCCATTATCCAACTGTCCCGACTAACTGAATAACTAATAAACCGAAAATTAGTATAACTATAACTATAACTATAGAAATTTTTTCAATCAATGTTAAATCTTTACGAGACATAATATTGTTATGTACTAACACAAACTGGGATTAATAAAAACACACATACATTAATACACATCGACGAAAGAATGTGAACTAAAGATTTTCGATTTTATACGTAGGCTAGTTGACTCTTATCGTGGTAATAGAAAAAAATGATTGACATAATTGACGTAAGATATAAGTAAATTACCTGTATGTACATTATATGTACATATACGTGCGTATATAAAATATAATAGAGCCGTAAAGATTAGATAATTACAGTTTCGATAAGAAAGTAGATAATTTAGACCAAAATATCTAGTTAAACGATTTTATTTTTGTCCCTTATAACCGATGGTTTGTCCCGGATAAACAAAGTTAAATTGCATTAAACTTATACATCCGTTCGGGACTATGACAATTTGTCCCCATTAAGCGGTGTCCCAAATAAGCGGATTCTACTGTATATGAATTAAGTTGCATGTACATAATGTGTATAATGAAAAATAAAAGATAAAAAATAAGGATTAATGAGTATAAGAAGAAATATCATTAAGCGAAGAATGAAATAAATCTACATTATTTATAGTTTCCTAGAGACAATAAAATATTAGAAGGGGAGAATGATAAATATTTAGTTGATATTATATTCAGTAGATAGAAAAGTTTTTTACGGCTAGAGTTTTGAGAGTTTATTTTGAAGTACAATCGTTCTATTAGTTCTGGGCAATCTATAATATTGTTTAATAGTTTGTAAAGAAATTTTTAATTCAGTAGTTCATGTTTTTTTCAGTGGTAAGATAGAGAAGAACCTATTTATCATACTATAATCAGAATAAGGAGCCCTATGCATTTTACATTGGAAGCTTATGCTTTTTTAATAATATTATTAATATGAAATTTTGAATCAAATGTTATACCAAGGTCATTAATTTCATTTACTTGAGGTATTTGAATTTATTTTACGATAATTATGATCAAAATAATAGGTTCATTTTTTAAAGACAAAGAAGTTATGGTACAAGTAATAATAGAATTATGAGAATTTTCAAATATTAATATTTTACATACTTATAACTCACTTAAAAATTAAAATATCGTTAAAATACAAAAAAATAACAGAGATATAATGTTCTTACTGAAAAGTTTGATCATAGGTCAATTCTCTATGATATCAATACTAACAGCACACTATTGAAACTAGTGAACAAAAATTTGTTATGTTGTACGTATGTAAGACGGAGACAATATATGCGGGTCCGAGGTCCTCTTAACATCTTATACATATTAAAAATATTCACAAAGAAGTATATGTGATTTGTTAATAAAAATATAAATAGTTTAATATAAGATTGTCTATGATAATAAGAAAGTAGGTACATTTTGGTGTCTTAGGTAACATGATTGTAATGTTTTTACAAAACAAGGTAGTCTTGTATAATAGGAAAGTATGGTAAATATATTTTATTTGCCAACAGCACTGTATTGGTTCTTAACATCTGCCTACTACTATGCACATGGTTATATTATCATTGTTGATGACAGTGAAATAGTTTTAGGTCGATGAATTTTTTTATATCTATAACTACCTATGCACATCTAATTGATTCAAAATCCATAAAATGATCATAATTATATTTATTTTAAACTGACACACATTTTAGTGTTTTACACACATAGCAATGAGACAGTGAGCGGACAGTTCTCGAGCGCTTTAATAAAAAAGACACCTAAGTCCTTTTAAATCTTCTCAATAATCAAAAAAAAAGATATCTACGTTTTTGACGGTGTACCTTTATGTGCCACCGTTGCAAAGGGAATAAATAATACATTTTTTTACGGATTTCATGTGCGTATAAATTGAGATATAAAATCTGAATGTGAAAAATTGCACTACTGCGGCCGAGTGAGTCGTAAGTAAGTACGACATATTATTATAGTCTTTACACTTACCAGATAGACATTTTTGAATAGCGCAAGCCAACTTCTTACAGGGATCCGGTTTAGGCATAAATCGTAGATTTACAAAACGGGAGGAAGTAAAATAAAAACTAACCGTTGCAATCGCCCGGTTTACATACGAGACATGAGTGTGAAAAGTGAAAACAAGGCAGTGTAAGTCGTAAGCTGCTGGTGTCACCGGCCGCGGCGGTCGCTTATCGCTAAATTATTACGAAATTACGATATCCACTGTTTTTTTTTATCATTTCCTCTCATTCTGGCAGAGGTCTTATCATAAACTATACACAATAATTATATATATATTTATTTGTGTTAAGTCCTCTATAACCTCAAAATATTTTCATGTTCGTTCCCGTATGATAAGCCACAAAATATGGCCTATCCATTCTTTAATATCTATATTATGTGAATCACGGTTCTGAGCTACAGCTGCAACAGGAACGTTTCCACGATAACAAATACAAGACTAAGTGATAATACTATCAATCGTACGTCGTGCCGAACTGCCGAAGTGCCGAGTGCCGTGAGGG
The DNA here is from genome assembly GCF_019925205.1 of Metopolophium dirhodum. NCBI lineage: Eukaryota > Metazoa > Arthropoda > Insecta > Hemiptera > Aphididae > Metopolophium > Metopolophium dirhodum. Next base: position 59,712,555 of record NC_083560.1, on the reverse strand, counting down.
AAATGCGATTGAGCTATACCAATTACGATTTACGAACGACAAATGACCGGATTGTTTGTTTTGTTACAACTTAAAATTACTTCTTCGAACCTTATGGAGACGATCATCTAGTTCAGTGTTTAGGATTCTGTTGTGTACTCGTGTGTCCGGCAATCGAAACTCGGGAATTCCTGAGCCGCAGACTCCGAAAATCGATTTCCATGTCCGGTGTTTGACCTGCAATGCAGCGCGTCAAAATGTTTACCGTAGTGTTATTCCGGAACCGATGGAAGGGGTCCTTTGGCGTCTACCCGGCGTTGACAGACTGGACACGTCGACGAGGAGTGCACACGTCGGCCACGACCTTTGAGTTCCATGAGTATGACAAGCGTAGCGGCTACGACACTGGGTTTGAGATCGCTGACACGCGTACCGAGAGAATCCGTCTGGGTCTGAAACAGCTCAAAAAAGAAATCAAACTATGGAAAAAAGAAATTCAAGAAGTTCTGATAAGCGATCCCATACTCGATTACAGAGCAGGTACCCATACTGTTAATTGAATGGTTTTTGACGGTGATATAATATTTTTATTACATTAAGAGGGAGCTACACCCGCATACGTTCTCTCTGTCTTACACACGCATAACATAGCAAATTGTACACTCGGCAGATCACGTTTAGCTCTTAAAGTTTAAAAATTAGAGTGAATTGACCTCTCATAAAAATTAAAAGTAAGAGTATTATCTAGTGAACCTCATGGGTTTTTTTATATTTTTATTTTAAAGCAAGTTGAGTATTTTAAGATGCACAAACAATTGAAAATATAATGTACTCATAACTTGCGTTAAAATTAAAATTAAAAAAAAACATATTAGTTTCACTAGATAATAATCTTACCGTTAAATTTTATAAGAGGTTAATTCACTCTAATTTTTACACTAACAGAACTAAATGCAATCTGCTGAGCATACAATTTGCTATGTTATGTGTTTGTAAGACTGAGAGCACACATGCGGGTATAGCGCCTCTTAATTGAAATACTCAAAATATAATATTTTAGTCCCAGTCACAACAACAACCTCTTTACTATTTTAGAATTTATAATAATTTATAACGTTCCAGGAGAAGTTGATGTGTTTTGGAGATTTTACGAACAATCTTCATTGGATCATTGGATTGTCACAAGTGATAGTGATCATGCTGAAGGTTTTAGTAAATGCGATTTAAAAATTGGTCATCAGGGTTATGGGCTTTTTCATGGAAATCTATGTTCGAGAGTCCCAAAGGATGGAAGGATTCAAAATTCCGGTTATTGCAATATGTTGACAAAACGTGTTTCGGTAACATTTTATATATTATAACATCTTTTTTTATTATTCAAAAAAAATTGCATGCTGTTCATATTTAAACATAATTTTCAGAAATCTTTTCAACGAGACAGTTTTTTGGACTGGAGTCCTTACACACATCTCAATTTACGATTAAGAGGTGATGGACGGAGTTATCTAATAAACATACATGTGTCTGGACAGTTTGATATTATGTGGAATGATGTATTTACATTTGTACTGTATACTCGAGGTGGACCATATTGGCAAACCACAAGAGTAAGTAATAATATTTATTAATTACCAAATTGTTAATCTGTTTCCTTCATTATTTAAATATATAATATATTAGAACTGATTAATTTGGAAAGAACAATACAAATTTATTATAAATAAAAATGACTATAAAACTATTTATTAAACTGTACTAAATTAATTTTTATTTGAGAAAAACTATCAAAACTAGATAATATTATATAATATTGCCCCCCGGCACAAAGAAAGTCGTACCTCTGTTTTTACAAATTTTTTTTTTTTCAAGTTGTCATAACTTTTTTTGTGTAGTTCTTGCGAAGACGGTAGTAACTGCATTTTATTGTATAGAACGTCTTTGATTGTTTAATGTTACTATCAGTTTCGCGGAAACTACACAAAAACAGATATGATCACTTGAAACAACAAAAAAAATTTTTGTGAAAACAGAGATATGACCTTCTTTGCCGCGGCGGGATATAACCAAAGTTATGTTGGTAAAATATTGACTATTTAATTTGTCTATTATAGTTTTTTTTAAATACATTTTCTATTCTGTATTTAACTACTACCTTTATAGATCAATCTTTAATACAAGGTGCATAATTATTTATTGTTCATTGATTTGTTTAGATACCATTTTCAAAATTCTTTTTTGCCAGCAAAGGACGGATACAAGATAAACAAGCACCATTGCCATTATATAGAATTACTAATTTTGGTATTACTGTATCGGATAAAGCTGATGGTCCTTTTCAATTAGAAATTGATTATATAGGTGCCGAATTTGATCCTACCCATCATGAAGAGACTGCTTATGAAATGTATGAAATTCAACAAAATTATATAATCGGTACATAAACCCATAACTGGTTATAGTGTTACTTTATAGCTTATTTATGTTGATGTTAACTATCTTGTTAAACAATAGTTGAAATTTAAACTTACAATCATATATTAAATAATAACATTTTAATTTTTTTTTTTTTTACAATTGAGGTGTTAGTGGTACTAAATATAATTTTATTGTGATGCACTAGGGACATAAGAAAATTATAGTTTGTCTGGTTTTAAAAGCTTTCTATGTATTCAGTTAGTTGTTTAATAAAACTGTGTTTCCAATACAATTGTAAAACAATACTTTTCATTTAATATTTTGCTAATGACGTGATAATGTTATTTATGTTATTATGATTAAGTGGTAATTTTAAAATAGTTAAAAGAATAATAAATATTGTAATTTATTACTTCAGTGGAAGCAGAATATGTTTCTTATCTTCCTTATAAAATAAAATTTTTAATAAAACACTTCCAAATAATCATAGCCACGATCATTGAAATATCTTTATTTATCAAAATTGGTACTAGTCAGACACAATGGTGTATTTAGTTTTTTGGCACCCGTATGCTAAATTTTTCTGTCTCCTCCTCCCCCCCCCTCACCATCATATTACCAAGTAACCAACAATATTTAGTCTGAACCATTAAAATTATTATTAAATATTTAAAATAGGCACCTTCTAAAAATAATATATTCTGGCCTAATGTTTTACTTTACCAGTAAAATGTTTGTATAATAATACATAGTCCCATAATGCCCATATTAGAAATATAAATAGAAAAAAAGAAACTCAGAAATATAGTGAACAAAAATAGTATCAATTACAAAATTATACATTTTGTCCATTTTTTAGTACTTTTACAAACACACTCTTTAAGTATTTAATTTGATCAGAGTATTCTCTTTTGGATTTGGAGAAATCAATATTTTTATTCTGATGAAAACTGTACACAACAAAATGATCATGAGTGTTTCATTACAAACCCAAAATGCAGGATCTTTGTTGAAAAATATTTTGTTATTCTTATCATAATGATTATTTGTTTAAAAAATGTCATTGCAAACAGAAATACTTTTATTATTTCTGAAGAGCGGATTTATATGCATTTTAAATTGTAAAATATACACGTTAACATGCATAAAAAAAGTCAAAATATGCAAAAACCATGGCAAAACATGAAAATAAAATTTCAATTTTTATTAAATTTTATATTTGGTTTTTATTTTGCAGTGATAATTATTTATACATTTTATTTAAATTTTCATAAACAAAAAGTAAGATGTATAATATAGCAATACAAAAACGTAATTTAATTTTTAATTTCTTATGATACATTGTAAAAAATATTTTATTAAAATTAAATAGTAGATACATTGGTGATATACATAGGAAAAAAGTACTAACATTTTAATGTAGTATGTTAATCGGAAAAACAATGAGTTATCAAAGTATGTTCCATGTTTATTTCTGTGAAATTATGACAGCGATCTGTCAGAATGTACTTGTAGGATGAAAAACTGCGTTCAACATCAACACTGGTTATTGGAGCATATTTAAAATTGGCTAGTATATCCGGCTAATAATTTGGAACAGATAAATCGTTGAAATTAGCACTGTCACCTTGAAGTATTTTCAAAATTTCTTTTAAAGCCATTAATCCTTTATTTTTATTCAAAACGTTTTTAAATTTTTTTGAATTATTCTACTATTTTCACTAGTAGGAAGTTTATTGACGGAGTTTTCTACTTCTTCTAAAATTTTTAACGAGTACAAGGGACAAATTAGAGGTTTCAAGCTTATTGATACATTCAACGATACATTAAAAATTTGCTCTAATATAAGCAAGATCATATTTTACATTTAATTTATTTAAAATTGATTTACAACTTCAAATGTTGAATTGAATAACTTAATGTTTAAAACCATAAGGATCAAACTATTATTAGTTTACAATATCATATATTTGCTAAGAACTAAGAATAAATATAATAAATTGTGTAAAGTACATATAATATAATTATAAATAGATATAGGTATATAAAAACAAATTAGTCGCTCAAATAATATAATACAATACTAACTGGCCGATTTAAATAAATATAATATTATGATGAATGAAGATGGAATTTTTAAATGTATATAAATGTGATCCATTTAATGATTAATGTATATTGTATGACACTATTTAAAAAAACTATTAACAATTAATATATTAAAATGTATAACTCACCTTCGACAAACAATATTCAGTTCTAACAAATTTGCTGGAGAATGAATATACTTGTTCATAATTTGAGGGTTATTCAAAGCTTCAGTTACTTCCGTAAGACACGTACGGACACACACTTGACCGAGAGCTGTACCTCTACGCTCACCAGTATCTTGTTGGTAATTTCCACTAGCATAAAAACCTCAAAGCTGTGAGAACCTAAGTGTTATTTTAAAAATCAATTTAAAATAGGACCTTGGCCATAGTATTCAAGATTCATATTATGCTGTCATAAATTAAAATGGTGGACAAATATGTATCACACTGCTCAGTGCCGCAATTGGCAGGGTGCCGGAGGTGCACGGCATCCTCAAAAGAGCCCCATTATCATATTTAGGGGGCCCTTTTCAGATATAAAGGAATTTAGATTTTAAACTAATATGAATTTTTATTTCAATTTACAACACATGATGAAAATTGAAATTTTTTGATGCCTGCAACGTGTTATGTCCAACATCTAATATTATGTTATAGTATTGAGTATACTTATAAAGATAATATTTTGTATTGTACATTTTTAAATATAACTTGACCCCACAAATACAACTTTACTGATTTTCATAGAAAAAAAACTAAAAAAAAAAGGTGGATAAGTGGATGTCGCTCTGCTGTACAGTAGGTTACAAGTGGGTCACTGTAATGGATGGTGTTAAATTTGAATTCATTGATATAATATCATTGTATAAGAAAAACGATTCTGAACGAAAACGGTCAGTCAGCCTATGATATTACCAAGTATATTTGAATATTGTATTATTGACTCTGCCGGTCGTCCAAACACTGCTCGTGTGTATATGCGTACGGCGACTCATATGCTCCTGGTATCTGAGAGAAAAAACCAGTTCGCACACGACAATTAATGTAATAATATACAAATGTAAAGTAAGTAGTAGGTATTTTATAACTATTTTACTATTTAAAAATTTGCAATATTAAGAATATTATATAATTAATTTTCTTAATTTAATTAATTTTAGTAGGGGTCGTTCAAACCACGAGCCGCAACTTCTTTATATAGATAAAGAAATACTTATCTAATCCGAACTCTGGTGGTACGTACGCAGCGCCCTCAACGTATAACACTGCTGTGAACTGTTTTAGTGATCTGCGATGGAAATTTCGACCTAGTGACCTAACTTATAGGAGTAAAGTCAGTGACGTAACTTTAAAATTTGAGCCTGGGAGTGAAATATTTATGATATGTGGAGATATGAAGACGCATTCACCTTACTAAATTTGTTGTAAAAAAACAATAATATAAACAAAGCTGGACAAGTTAACCAATTTTTTTGACTAGTTAAAGTTAAGTTATCCTAAAATAAAAAATAACTAAGCTAAGTTAAAGTTAGTTTTAAAAAGTTACTGAATTTAAGTAACTAAGTTAAGTTACAAATTTTCATGAAAATAATAACTAAGTTAAGTTAAAAGTTAAGTTACTTTTTTTTTTTAAATAACTTTAACTTACTCATAAACGTTTTTTTTATCTCATCGTAAGAAAATAACTAGTTTTGGTAAAAAGTAAAACAAACGCTCACATTGACGAATAACTAAATTCACTGTTGGAACTTGGAACCCTCATAGTCACACACTCACACCAGTTGACACACTACTACATAAGCTGATATTATATAATATAGAGACTTATAAATTTATAACAATTAATTCTTATATACCAATATAATATTATAGGAATGTAGAGTGGAGTTTGTAGAAAACACAGCATAAGTATCACTGTATCAGAAATTACTAATTAGGTCCGTTCTGGAAATTGTATTATTACCTATCAATGTACACAGTATACTAGTAACAATGTAAAATACATCTTAACCATTGTTATTTCATAGAAAATATAAACTTCCTAGTTATATTTCAAAGAAGTAAAAAATAAATAATAATAATCACTATTCACTATAATACTACTAATTAGTAATTACTATATGTCTATATTATTGTATATTATAGTAAATAGTAATAAATATAATAATATACATACCTACAATCGTCGGTAGATATATTTCCGTCCTGGCGGTTCTCAGAAATATCAATGCAAATAATATACAGTTCATAAATCATAATAGGAAAATTTTTGTAAATAACATTTTACAAATAACTTTCATTTTAACAAAATAACTAAGTTAAGTTACAATTATTTATAAAAAGAAGTTAGAAGTAACTTAGTTACTAACCAAGTTATTTTCTACATTCTATTTTTTTTTAACTAGTTAGTTAAAAGTTATCAAAATAGTAACTTTTAACTTTTTAATTAGTTATTGCCCACCTTTGAATATAAACATAAATATGTTTTATTAAATACACATCTTACCATTTTATAGTTATTTAATTAATAATAAATTATTATTATTAATTTAATACTTGTAATATTATGTACGTACAAATAAATCAGCAAATAGTTGTAGTTGTAACAAATAACAATTTAAATAAATATGACTATAAACTTAAAACATTTTTCTGGACTTCTTATTAGGTAAAGTAGACATTATATGTGACAAATTAATTTTTTTGGCAATTTTCTTTTCTATCGATATTATAGCTAAACTTGCCAAACGAATTTTTTTCATCGTACTTCGAAGGCAGTTTTTAATTATTTTAAGTTTTGAAAAACTTCTTTCTGCATTTGCCACCGCCTCTTTTCAAAAAAAGAAAACAAGCTGTACATAAATCTTGAAAATTTGTGGCTATTAAATAATAAAATTGTCTACAACTATAAATTTTGCGAAGTCGTGTATATATTTTTACTAATAATAAAATATCACTATTATCAGTGTTGTTAATATATTTTGACAAATATTGCTGTGGCATTAGGGTAAATGTACATAAGTTAAAATATGCTCATAATGATTTTATCGTGTTATCGTATATAGTTTTTTTCCTTTACATTTTGGTATAAGAACATAAGTCGTGAGACTATTATTATAGACTATTATTATTGCTGTGTTAAAAGTACACAAGTCTTAGAATTCATCATTGTTAATTCGGGTAAATATTATTATGTTAACTTATGTACATACAAATTCGAACTGTTTTAAACTGTGATGACTGATGAGAATATATATATAAGTTAAGTTATGTAGTAACCTCCTAATAAAACTTCTATTGAACAAATCACAAAGGTAATAAATCATATTCAGTCCTTCCAAGCTTATAAATCACATTATTCCAGAAGGCACACACGCAAAAAATATCTTTTATTTACCTTAACTTTAATGTTTGAGTTGTATGAAAATCAAGTAGAAAATTCAGTAAACTTTTCAATTTATTTAAAAGAATTAAAATAATTAGATACCCAAACTTGATACATGCCACAAATGTGATGTCCTCAAAATGAAAGCACAAGTAGAAACATGTGATATTGAAAGAAATAAGATATTATTAGAATTGAAGCATTTGAAACAGCACAATGAAGATGCTGATAAAGGTTATACTAGCAAATCAGTAGATAAAGATATAGCCAAAAATGATGACACTAAACAAATTTATACATTTGATCTCCAACAATGTTTGCCTATTCCGTACTTAAATACTTCTGTTGCTTTTTATAAAAGGCAACTATGGACTTTCAACCTCATTATACATGATTGTATAACTGGATAACCTTACTGCTATATGTGGTATGAAGGGGTTGCAGACAGGGGTGCTAATCAAATAGCATCTTTCTTATATAATTTTTTAAATGAAAAAATTTCTGATAATATTGAAGAGATTACATTTTACAGTGACACTTGTGGGGGCCAAAATAAAAATAATCATGTTGCCTGTATGTTCCAAGTTGTTCTTCTAAACCACTAAACACTAAAAACAATTAACCATACATTTTTCACACCAGGCCATACATACATGGAGTGTGACATTGATCATGCAGCTATAGAAAAAAGGAAGAAGAAGGGTGGTATGGTGATATCTATTCCAAATCATTGGTATCAACTAGTAAGAACCACAGGAAAAAAAAAATGTAAAGTTATAGTTATGTCTCAGGATAATTGTATTGATTTTGCTTCCCTTTTAAAAACAAACTAACAAATTAAAAAATATATATATAAGGTGACCAAGTCATTTGGCAAGGAATTCAGTGGCTACAATATGGTACAAATTTTGGTTTAGTTTTATACAAGAATACCTTAAATGGTAATGAACCTTTCAATACCATACATTTTGCCAGAAGAGGAAAGACATCAAAACAATTACAGTTACAAAAATGTTATACCGGTCCTCTACCTATAAGCAATGAAAAGAAAAAGATCTGCTATCACTACTTCCTTTGATAGACCCTATTTATCATGCATTTCATGAACATTTATTCACAGCTCAAAAACAATGTGATATTGATCCAGATCTGGAAGAATTTAATTTATGAATTTTATAAATTAATAATGATTAAATTGAAGTCGTAATACAATATTTAATTTATATATTTAATTATTTCAAAAAATAACATATTTTAGCTATGTATTTTATTTTGTTGTATGTCAATTATTTTAATTTGAAACTTAAGTTAAACATTGAACTTATTTCTTTGTTTCTATTGTTTTTATTTTACTATTTAATGTTATGTTGTAAAATGAATTAATTTTTTTGTTAGGAAGTTGTAATAACTATAACTTAAAATTGAGACAAGTTTTATTATTTTATTTTATGAATTATTATTAAATTGTTTTATTCTAGTTCTATTGTACTAATTTGTTTTTTATAGGTAGGTACATATTTCAAATTGAGACTGAAGTTTTATTTTTATTTTATTTTTTAATTTGTTCTAGGTATCTTATTGCTATAATACTTATACTATTTTTATCAAACTGTTTTTAGCTTTTCATTAAATTTACAAGTTATAAACAATTGAGATACTCGCTAGACATATGTACTTTTACTCATTGTTTATGTAAAAAAAAGATTTAAGTTTAATATTTTTGGGTAAATTTATTTTTCACAAGAATTATAAATAATGTAATTTAAGGTGAGTTGTTTAAACTATTTAAAAATGCTATAAGAAGATATCTAACTAAATAATTGTATTTACACGAATAATTTGAATGTATTATTTGTCTTCCTGAAAAGTTGCTATTTATAACTTATGTACATTTACCCTAATGCCACAGATTGGTAACGTTATTTTTTTCGTAGTTTTCGTGTGGTATTTTAAGAACAGGTGTAGTAATTGTAGTAGGATCTTCAAAAGTAGATTCAAATGTTGCAACAAATTCCTATGAAAAATACTTTAAAGTTATACAATAAAATCATAAAAATATATAATTGTTAACCTAACCTAACATATTAACATATGATGGACATTAGAAATGTAGGAATTATAAAATAGTATAAAAAAAGTATTTAAAAATTAAAATATATTATTTTTCTGAATTAAAATTTATAATTATATATAAATATTTACATTGTGTTTTTGAAAATTGTATCGTCTGTTACTTAAAATAGGTGTGTTTATATAATGAAAAAGTACTTCAACCTACCTATAGTTCATAATATTTTTACCTTAAAATCTGTATCAGTTTTTATTTTATGAATTACCGTTTCGATTTAATTCTTTAGCAAAGCAAAAAATAAAAAGCGGCAACCGTTCTAATACCTGATAAACGTAAAAAAATAAGAACAAACATTATAACATTAATATTGTCAATGTGAAACCAATTAAATCGTTTCCCCAATTTATTTTTTAAAATTTTTTTTAACTAATATAAAAATATTTTTGTATTACATAAACATAATAATATATTAAATTAATGGGTCATTACAAAAATCCTAAATCTAAGTACTTAATTCAAAAATCGTATTTGATTTTATTTACTGCTATCTTGTTTATTATACAATTTTATTTTTTTCCGACATAACGTGGACCGCGATGTCATAAATATTTCCTAATACTATTGTCAAGCTTAAATTAATTTATTTTTTATTTAAATGTATTCATGTTATGTTACATTTACGTTTAGTTGGCACAACACAAAATGTTGCGCTCGTATTTGTTTATTCTAAATTTAGGTGTAATAAAGATATTATATTGTCTAATATTGTATTTGTATATTATGTATTATGTTTACCCAAACGTTCTCTGATTATACTGATTTATCAGGTAAAATTATAAAATACCTTTTATTCTATGTGTGTTCAAACGTTGTGTCTATTTGTACCCAAACGTATTGGCTTTTAGGTCCATGTGCGATGTGCCTAAAAGTCTATCAATTAAAATAATACAGCCTCTGGTAATAATTATAAAACCAATTTATCTTACCGCACGTATGATCGGATGCTCCTGAGTCAAGTACCCCAACTCTCTTCAATATCGTTTGTATTAACACTGTTCCTATCACCTGCTGGGATAGAGTCCCCAGCACTGTGAAAATAATTAAACATATTTTCGTCATAACCATATTGTCTGTTACTGATTCCATTGCCAAATTTTCTATTTTGGAAGTATGAGTCGACAGATTATCATATGTTAATTGAATAACAAAAAAACTTTTGTTGAAAATAAATGTAAACTTGTTTCTGTCTTGTTTGTAAATGCTGAGAAGTTTTTCCCACATTTCAAATGCACTCTCACAGTTTATCAAATTTTGTAATGGACCATTAATTATTCGCGTTAATTCAAATGAGTTGAGATTTACCTTCAATTGGCCACACAAGGGCAAATTTTCCACATTTGATAATTTTGTTATTTTCACTGAAACGTCCATCCTGACTTTTCCTGTTTGATATCGTTTGAAGTCCAAGTTTATCCAAATAATGTGTCTGAGCCATAACCTGTTGAGTTTAGGATTATATTTGTAGATCGATCTAGACAAAAATGACTACACTGCTTTTAGTAATAAGTAACATTTTACTAACGCATGACGTACACATAAGTATTATTATAATGTAGTGCCAATAGTATGCTAAAAGTCGGTCTTATATTATATTCAAGTGACCTATTGACCTTGTTATTATACAATTTATGACGTGATTTGCACTTTGCGAATAACAACAATTAATGTTGTTATTATTGCGTAACATGATGTTACTTATTAATTTTTATACAATATTAAATTATATTCAACAAATATGTTTTGATTCTTATTATTATTGTATCTACCTTAATATCGAAATTAAAACTTTATTTTAGTAGAATTATTCCATATTGAACCCTTAAGACAACCAAGGGGAAAAGCCCGTGGATATTCTCAATTTCCAACCATTCAACCAGGTGTATCAGGTTTTTCGAATTTTCCTCCTCAAGGAATAAAGGAAGGACCTAGACCAACCATATCACAGCCAGTATCTTCTTCACAGCCACTAAAAATACCAGTTATGGGTACAATGCCACGGCCACCTCGTCCAATGCCATCACGATCTACTGGTGCACCCCAGCAAAGAGCCCCTAGGCCACTAGGGCTAAGACCTGGGATGTCTACTGATAATTTACCATGGAATGGAATGTCTGGTGATAATGTAACCCTTAAACAAGACCCAATGGCAGGAGTAAGAATCTATTTGAAATTGTATATTATTTACATACATTAATTATATGCAATTATCTTAAGGCGCAACAAATTACAGAACGTCTTCAAAATTTAGGTGCAAGTAATATATTTCTTATATAGGTAGTTTGTTTTAACCATTTCACTGCTATGGACGTACTAGCTTCAGACATACTATTACATTCCTTTATCCATAAAATAAAATATGTAAAAAAATAACTAATTTAACAATAAAAAAAGTTTCTGTGTTCATTTTTGTATTAACGGAAATAATATAAATACACATTTTATAAATTTTAATATAATTAATACACATTTTAAATCATTATTATTTCTAGTGATGACCAAAATGACACTACTTCTAACTATAGAATGTGTCGTCATGCTGACCCTGTTGGGTACCGTTGTCGTATAAATTTAAAACTTAAAATGCAAGCCAATATACATATATTTTTTTTTAATTTTTACATATTATAGTTTAACAAAATAAAATTGATAATTTAAGAATATGAGAATGGATCAGAGAATGGAATTTTAGGGAAAAAAGCATAGCAGTAAAAGGTAAAATTAATAAAATCTAAATGACATAACCAACTTATGTCTTAAAGGAGATGTACAACTAGTAGATACTGTTATGGCGCGGAGCAGTACGAGGGCGGAGACAGATTGATTTTGAACATTTTAGAACACCAAGACCTCAATCTTCATTAGGTGATATTGGAAAACAAGGTAATGTTTAATTTTTAAATTATTTTAATACAATTTTTATTTTATTTTTTGTAATATCTAGAAAATATATTATACATTTATAAGAGAATCGTCTAGACTCTAGAATGTAAGGTTATACCACTGTTAAAAATCGATAAATGCGTATATTTTAATTAAATGTGTTGGATATAATATTCCAAAATAATATGTGATTATTTCTCCAAAAAATGTTCACCACATTTTTGAAGGCTTGACACCAGCTTTTAGTATGTGCTCATATACCATTTGCTTCACCTCCCTAAGCCACATTACGACAACATTGATCTCCTTGACGTGGTAACCTTACTTCCTGGTCAGTATTCGTAATATATACAATTTATAGTACACCTACACATTATAATTTATAGAAAAAATTGATTTTAAAATACTATCTGGTTCGTGTATTAGAGAAAAAATGTACTATACCTACTAAAAAATGTTTGCACCAAGGGCTTTGAAATAATTAATTTTGAATTATTTAAATTATATTTAATGAACTGGACTCGAATTTCAACACTCTAACAAAAATATTTTTAAATAAATTAATTGACGTTGAGTATTTTTATTTTTAAAGAAAAAAAATTAGATGTTGATATAAATAAATATTAAAAAGTGGGTAAGTAGATGTCGCTCTGCTGTTCAGTAGATTACAAGTGGGTCACTGTAATGGATGGTGTTAAATTTGAATTCAATGATATAATATCATAATAAGAAAAACGATTCTGAGCGAAAACGGTCAGTCTGCAGCCTATGATAGAAGCCTATGAAATAAGTATATTTGATGATATTATTGTGAATAAAGTAATTTATATATTTACCTATTTACGTGGAACCTTGTTTTAAATTTTAAATCCTTAACTATAAAAGTTGAACATTTTATACATTTTTAACTACAAAATAATTATTAAATTTTAAATTTGATAAATTTTGTCAAAATTCGAACTTTAAATGCTTATAAAAAAAAATTGTGCCTATCTATTTTTAATATTTTCAACTGCTATTGTAATAATATATTAGGAGCCTTGCATTAAATTTTTACAAAATTTTATCATGTATAGAAAAGGCAAATATAAACGACCAGTGAAATTTCATGTAATTATACATTTGTTTTAGAGTTACACCAAAAATCAAAATCGATTTTGTGGAAAACCTATTTTGAGTAAAAATTCTCGTTTTTCCTTAATTTTTATGTTGTTTTTCCAGGCGCTTTTAAAAACTATTGGGAATTTTAAATTTTGACCTCCTCAATGCAACAACAATATTCACTTTCCCATCTAACAAGATACTGAAGTTGAAAATCGAAGCATTATTTCAACTACTTATCGTGTATTAGACAATAAAAAAAAAAAAAACACACATCATTGTAAAATCAATAGATACATTCATCGTTTCACTTAGAATCTAAAATATGAAAAAAGTATACCTAGGTGTTTTTAACATGTAATTTTGTCAACATTTTATAACTGAAAAAAAACAAATGAAAATATTTATTGTGAAATAGATATTTAAATTGATTACACAATACAAAAATTGTTTCTCTAATATTTAGAAATATGCCTAGGCTTAAACATTAATAGTATTTACTTGTGATTATGAATTATAATACTTTAGGAACTTCTGGACAGCCAGTAAAATTGTTGGCAAATTATTTTACCATCACCTCATATACAAATTGGCGTTTGTATCAATATCAAGTTGATTTCAGCCCCGAAGAGGATATAATTACTATTAAAAGAGAATTATTAGCTCAGCATCGAGAACTTTTAGGAGGATATTTGTTTGACGGAACCATGTTATTTTCTCGCACCCGATTTGATACTCCTGTAAGTTGTTGTATAAAGTTAACCATTTCACTGCTCTAGACGTATTATTAAGTTCCTGTAGTTTATATTATTATAATTTTCCAATAACCCTAAAATAATAAAAAAACTCTGTACCACATTATTTTAAATTTAAATAAATTATAATTTGTTGTTAAATAATAATAATGTAAAATAATATAATATTGTTAAATAATTCAAAATAAAATTAAAAAAATATATTTTTTGTCACGCCTTCACCGAAAGTTTAGTTTTCGATAACGGTTGAAGCGTTGGAAAGCGATGTTTTTCCGTCTAGCGGGCGGTAAAGTGGGAATCCCCAAAAGTACCGCGTGGTAAAGTGGAAATCCCCAAAAGTACCGGGTGGTAAAGTGGAATTTCCCAAAGGTACCGGGCGGTAAAATGGAAATCCCCAAGAGTACTGAGCTCAGATATCACGCGTATTCTCTGAACAAACAGACACTAAAATCTATACTACGGTCCTCATAAAACATAAACTTTTGGTTACATCTTATATTCATATTATAATCTCCTTGCATGGCGCGTAAACATTTTGCTTTCGTGAATTTGTTTTCGTATCATTATTTGGTTGGTGCATAGATCCCGCATAATGCATTACCTTGCCTTGATTACATATTTTTATTTTTATTCTTATTTTATTTTAATATAATAATTATTATTTATACTGAAATTTATACCACGGTCCTTACAAAACATAATCTTTTGGTTACATCTTATATTCATATTATAACCTCCATGCATGGCGCTTAAAATAAATAAAACCAAATCGTTTCTTTCATGAAATATTGTTTTCGTAGAATAGTCTGGTTGTTGCATAGATCCTAGCCTGAATTAACTTTGCCGTGATGGCGCGATCAATAAACGCAGAGGCGTGACAAAAGATAGTATGTGTGGCTCGTGCAGGAAGGAAATTTCAGTCTTGGGCGAAATGCGGCACGCGTCTACGGCGCGTGCCGCACACGTCTGAAATAGCTCACTTCCCGCACTTGCCACACAATATACTATTATTGTACATTGCATACACTGCAGGTTGTAGAGCATAAATAGTGAAGCAGTAAAAAGGTTAATGATTAATCAAATGTTTTTATTTTATTGGTTATTATTGTAATAATACTATTACAAAAATAACTAAGGATAATCAAGAATTATTATGCCAAGGGTTGCATAAAAAATGTATATAAATGAAAACCACTAAATAAAGTTTAATGAACCGATAGCTCTCTATCATCAATTGGTTTATTAAACGTTTAGTGAATATCAATTGATTAGAATGTTAGAAATCAATTTAAATATTTTGGTTTAGACTTTTGAACTTACATCTACAAGTTACCCGGATGCTAAAATTGTAATTATTACAGTAAAATTCACAAATGTAATAAAGACCGGGGATTACGTCAATATTCAAGTTTTTAACTTACTTTTGCGTAAATGTCTTAGATATCTTAAACTAAAAATGATTGGAAGAAACTTTTATGATCCAGATGCCAAAGTAAATTTGTGATTCCATAAGTATTTTATTTGTTATATATTTGACCCCTTATAATTGCTTTTAGATTGATATGGTTCAACATTAGCTTCAACTTTGGCCAGGTTATGAAACAACTATTGGCAGGTATGAAGATAACATTTTACTGTGCGCAGAAATTTCAACAAAAGTCATGCGCCAAGAGACAGTATTGGATTTTTAAATCAGTGCGCCGCTGATAGAAATAGAAACAAGGATTGGACGGTGTGTTTATTATGATTTTGGAGGATTTCAGTTTAAAATAGCTTAAACTAATAATTAAATGATTAATATATTTTATTATTTAGATAAACTTTAAAAGCGGTGTCGTCGGTACCACAGTTATGACAAAATACAATAATGAAACTTACAAAATTGACGACATTGATGAACATTCTGACCCTAATTCTGAATTTAGTAAAAAAGATGGGTCTAAAATGACTTACATCCAATATTACAAAGAAGTACATAATTATAATGATTTATTTTAATTATTGTAGGCCTAAATTAACATAATATTGATTACTGTATTAGAAATGGAACATAACAATACGTGGTGGTTGACAACCGATGTTGATTTCAAAAAATAAAAAAATTGTAAGACGATTTGGAGTTGAAAATACTTTGGTATACCTTGTTCCAGAACTATGCATCATGACTGGTATAACTGATGCCATGAGGAAGGTAAATTGGTATTTAATTCAAAATTTTTTTTATTTGATGTGCATTATCTTGTTTTAAATTATAGAAATAATTTCACACTCATGAAAGATATGGCCATACATACCCGCGTGAATCCCAAAGTACGCATGGAAAGATTAACAAACTTAGCAAACAGACTTCTAAATATTGTAGGTATTGATTTGTCATATTTTAGATTCTGAGCGATGAATGTAATTATTTTGTTTGTTTTTTGTGTCTGTAACTACCACCTATAATATAGGCACCTACACAAAAAGTAATAGAAAAAAATACTTTGATCTTGGATAAACAAAACTAATTATAACATTTATTATATTGTCATGCTATAAAAATGATACTAAGTCAAGTTGAACTAACATTGTTGGTAAACGTTGCTTGTTTTAAACTTTTATAATTAACATGGTCATGAATCAACAAATTTTGAAATAGTATTTGTCATATATTGCAGACAGTCGTCAAAATAATATTATTTAATATATATGTAATATAGGTGGGAATATTTTAAATTGTAAATTATTGACATAGGTCAGGCCAGCGAAGCAATATGTGCTGAGGCGACAATAATATTTTCTATATAACACCGCCGTACGCGCAGGCAAGGGGGCCCCGTTGTCGCTGAGTGATTCGGTGAGGACGTAGTGTGAAACGCCGATCGTAGTACGGGCTAGGCGATCTGAATTTGCTAAGTGTTTTATTTATGTTTGTTTTAAATGTTTTAATACAATAAAAGTGTTTCCGACCTGAAAACCCGAGTTAAACATTATTTTAGTCATTCTTACGTTCTTACCTTTTATAGGAACAGCGCCGGGATATACGTACTATGTGTCAATGAAGTTTTATTAAACTGAATAGTGCCAAGGTATATGTAATCTTTGAGTCATTTCAACTAGATAGGAACGAACTAAGAATTGACAAGCGCATACCATCGTACCTCAACGAGTTAACAGTGCCATTCTAATTAACTTTAGAGAGTGCAGTCATTAACTAGAGAATACGAGGGTAAGGCGCAAAGTTGGTTTACCGCGTATTGTCTAATACGGGTGATACCACATATTCATTTAAAAATATTCCAAGTATAAAAATTTGTCAAACTTTAAAAAGGGTTTCAAAATTTAGTTTTTTCTATATCAAAAGTTAAAGTTTTCAATTAAATTAAAAACAAATCTATTTTCAAGTAAGTATTGTCTATTAAAATAGCCATAGATATTCTTTTTTTTATTTTTCGTAATACAAGATATATATGATCTTGAGAGGACGTCGGACTTAAAAAAACATTGCTTCCACAGCGTGCTACACCCAAAAGGAGTTGATCAATTACAAATACCTAGCAATAGCAAAGCATTGTTATGTCAGCTTCTAATTTTATAATAAACAGTGTGTCCCTCGAGGATTTACTCATTGCGATATCTCCTGAGATAATAAATATATTATAAATCAGTTTTTTTGATTAGACTCGTAGAAGTCGTAGAACCAAGGACTACACATATTTTATTTATTAATTTTATTTAATTTTTTTGGTAAAAACGTTTAAAAAGTTTTTTTATTTTTTTATTTTTGAAACAATTGAAGATATCTATTTTATAGAGTTTATTTTTGAGAAAATTTTGACTTTTCAACGTTTTGTTTTCATTAATCTTATGAATTTTAATAACTTTTTTTAGTTGATAGGTAAAACAGCAAAAAATCGGTTATTGTCAGGGCGCCTAATTGGTATATCGTCACCGTGACGCACCGATTGGCCGACAAATCAATTCGCCGACACACCATTTTGCCGACACCCAATTTGCCGACACCCGATTTGCATTCATTGACAATGAATTACATACATTTAAAAATATAATTTTTTTTTACTGTTTTAAATTTTTATAAATGCTCACGTTTGCAACTCTGCCAGTAGTTTATTTCGGTAGGTAATCGGAAAAAAATCTATAGAAATCAATCCCCGGAATAAATATCCCTAAAGCAACTACGTAGTTTTTAAAATTATAAAAGACAATAGGTTAGGTACCTGTATATTATAAGACCTCGCGGATTATGGATTGGCAATCCGAGTTGTAGGCAGGGCTTCAAACCGAAAACAAATTTCGATATCGATTTCGATATTGTTAAATGATAAACAGATTTAATTTTTTTTTATTTGAATACCGGTTTTTCATTTTTCCTATTTTGATTTCGATATCAGTTTTTAACGGTTTTAACCGGTATTGAAAATAGAGTTGTGGACATAATCCGGTGCCACAAAGACGCGTGAGACGACGCAGTCTGTGTTGCACTAGTGCATTTCTATAGAAAATAGCAGTTAGGTTTAAATTATAAATGATACAGGTATTTTGCATAAGCCATTTTACATCGCTGTATAATAATGAAACATATATATTTTATTCTGAATCGCACACAAAAGTACAACGGATGAACGTAGAACGGGCGTATTACAATTTTATATAGTTTTGTATATCTCTGAAATATATATAATATAGTTACAATATATAAAGCAATAAAACCATACATTTTAAATGAAAAATACCTATTGGCTATTTGCCGATTTCTTTTTTCACAAACGTGAAATAATATATAGTATTTGTAATTTGTATATAATAATATTATATACTATAATAGATATTATATTGAACATTTTTTTTAAATACAAGGATACAAACGATACTAAAAATAAGGTTTTTTAAAATGTCAACACATTTTTTTTTTTATTACATTATAATATAACTACAGAAGGAATGAAACCGATGATAAGTTTCACTAACAATAATATTTCACTGCAGTGAAGCTAGAAAAAAAAACAGTTTTTAAATTTAACACATTTTTCCGTAAAGAAATTAACAAAACATTTTACAACAAGGCTATATAATATTATATAATTATGTCGTACAAACGGCATTTTGTTTTTAATATTTCTTAACGACTAAAATTATTAAGTAATAATCAGTAAAATAAATGCAATTTATTCTATATACTAATAAGGTTTACATTTAACTATTTAAGCATATACCATTCATACAACACACACACACACACACACACACACACACACACACACACACACACACACACACACACACATACAGATAGAGTGGCGAATGAGGTTTCTTAGAGGCAGCCACTTGTGTGTTATTGAAGCGACGGGTATTTTAGTTGTAGTTTATTCCATTTTGTAAATTAATTTTTAAAGGGTTTTTTATAGGGGATTTGTTTGTGTGGTTGATCAGAGATGTTAAAAAAGGATGTTTTTGGAACGCCTCTGAGAACGTTTGAATTCACCACACCACTGATGTGCACTCGTAAATATATCATAATATTATAGTTAACTAACGTGAATATTTTTATAATAATATACATATATCAATAAAAGTAGGCTAAACGCATAAATGGCAAATACAATAGGTATTGTTACTAAATAGTAAATTTAATACATCATAATAATATGTGTGTGCATAAAATATAATTTGTACAGAGTGTTCAGAATTCCATAAAATTAGTTGGACATCATATTAAGTAAAGTGCTCTTGTGGGTTATAAGTCTATAATAGTTTGTACAAGCATAATATACAATACTATATGACCTAAACCTCGAAATATTTTTAAACATGGTATAAAATGTGTTTGTAAAAATATCAAATTGTTCGTGATATTTGCAAGCCGGGATTGAGGGTTTTTGGAGGTCGTGAAAAACTGGAGACGTGCCTGTGGAACATTTGCTTATGAATCCTATGCCTTGAATTTGTTAGTGTTGTTTTCATTTTTTGGTGTTATTACATAACAGGGGGCCAACAAAATTTGCTACAATAGTTATTTGGCCTAGACTTTAAGAGGATCTTTGTACCGGTCTTGGATAAATTGTCAATATCGAAACTCAACGAAAAAATAAAATAAAAGTATTAATACAAATAATAATAATAAAAATAATAATAATAATAATAATAATAATAATAATAATAATAAAAATAATAATAATAATGAAACACGCTCTCTTACGTATAATAATACTATACGCTATTTAAGTATTGATGTAGGTAACAATAATATACGTATAAGTATATAGGTACAACAGAATAGAATAGATATAATTATTAACGGTTGCCAGATATCAAGAAAATCGTATTCACTTCGATGATTTTATGTTACATAATATGGATGATCGTGTTTTTCAAAATGGTAAACTAGCAATGAACATGTTCTCAATTAACGGCGGTGCGGGCACCAGGTCTTCCAGTTTCAGGTAGAATATCCGCTGGAGACCCTGCAGGCTGAGTGAACGCAACTCGGTCAGTTTTGCGAGCAGTCTCGAGAAGTAATAAGATTTGCGCTGCGAATCGGACATGCTGTAAGTGATGTGTTCCCGCAAAGAGTTGATGATTTTCATCTGGATCTGTTCAGTTTTTTTCGCTTCTCTGAGACCGTGTCGTTCTGAGGACAAAAATCACACAATTAAAACGTTTAAACACTAAACGATTGGGTAGTTAGTAGTTACACAGTCGAAACGTGTACAATATTTTAATATTCTCATGAATAATATAGCTGTACATTTCAGGGACGGGACCTTTTGAATTTATCGGTATCGGTTCCGGTACTGGTTCTCTAAAAATAGAAAATAGTTCCGGTTCGGTTCTGGTTTTTTGATAAACAAATTAAAGGTATCGGTTCCAAATAATTTCGGTACCGGATCCAGATAATTTAGGTACCGAAAAGTATAATAATTTTAAATATCTATCCGGAATGCTGGTTTAATTAATAGTATGATAAATATTAGAAAACTCATATGATCATACATAATTATTATACATAAAACAGTAGGTAATACTATTAAATTATGATAAATAAAATAATTTTATTTTTGAACCTAAAAGAACCTACTTAATTTAAAAATTCCTATTCGGTTCCGGAATTTTATTTATTAAAATAAAGGTTCCGGTTCCGGAATTTTATTTATTAAAATAAAGGTTCCGGTTCCGGAATTTTATTTAATAAAATAAAGGTTCCGGTTCTGGAATTTTATTTATTAAAATAAAGGTTCCGGTTCCGGAATTTTATTTATTAAAATAAAGGTTCCGGTTCTGGAATTTTATTTATTCAAATAAAGGTTCCGGTTCCGGAATTTTATTTATTCAAATAAAGGTTCCGGATCCGGAATTTTATTTATTAAAATAAAGGTTCCGGTTCCGGAACTGGTTATTTTAGGTTCGGTTCCAGTGCCTGCTACGTTTGTACAGACGACTTTCAATGGACAGCGGTGTTATACTATAATATTAATTCATAAAAAACATTTATAGTTACACAATTCCATTTAGGAATAGTCAATGATATCGGGTTTGCGGAGATTTCGAGTATAATATTAGTAAATGCGTATCATAATAATTAATAATATTGTCAGTTGGTACAATTTCGATTATTAAATGTGTGACGTTAAAATTAGGTAAATAAAACCTCTCCCTTATTTTAATATGTATGACAAAATTAAATTATGGCTTGGGGAAATGTACGTAGTTTGAAGTGTGTCTTTAATAGAATAGGTACTGAGTGGAAATATTATATTATAATGCTTATTATATGTATATTTATTATATTATATTATTTATTTATCTATGCATTAATGTCAGTGTTGATTCTATTTAAATGTTTAGATATTTATATTACATCAAACTACCTATATTATTATCTGATGTTAGCCATATTTTCGTTAGTATTGTTGCTACGGAGGTAATGTTTTATATATTATGTAAAAATATGTACGAAAGTTCGCGGTTTATCGAAATAAATTTCACAGTGTTGACATTTTTTAAAAAAAAATTATGATTTTAACGATATTAAAATATTGTCTGACGTTTCTCCAAGTGTTAAATGTTTATCTTAACAATATTTTCCAAGTTATATTAATATTTAGGTACACATAGTCATACACTAACGCCAGGCGTCTTGACTTCATAGTAGACGGCGCGTGGCGTTACGGTTACGGCGGTCACTTTGTCAACGACTCTGTGAAGTAAGTGATACTTTGTGAGTCTAAATCTAAATGTGTCAATTTAGGTATTTGTTATATCTTTATGAGCCGATAAAATAAATGTTATTACATTTGTTTTGAAAATAGGAAAAGGGTAGCCAATTTGTAAATCTAATTTATCAAATTTGTATGGTAAAAAGGTTTAATTAGGTTAAGTAATTTATTTTTTTAAATTTTTTAAAATATCAATATTTTTGTATAGGTATCTAATTCAATTTAAAACGTAATTACTTATTTCAAAATATCCTTTTTGGGAACTTCCTGACATCAGTATATTTCTTAAATTATTTATTACCTATCCGGCTATCCATATAATTTTCACAATTTTTGTCATCCGTTTAACTAAAAACATTTTTTTTTATATATATATATATTTGTCAGGTCTTTCCGTTAAACCCTGTATATTATATTTATGTAACATAAAGTAATTATGACACTGCAGTATAATACGTGATATCTATATTAAGGGTTTTGATGTAGTTAATTTTAATGGCATTTTATATTTTAAATATATTTACTTATACAGGTACTAATTCAAAGTAGCTTACAATAGTGGTCTAATGTCAGTTACCTTTTTTTTATTTGTTTCGTTATATTATTATTATTAACCTAGAAAAACTGTTTCGTATTAAAAGCTTCTATGAAGAAAACTACAACCATATAAGGAAATCAATTTTTTTCAGTTAAACGAAACACTATATGAAATGTGTTACAACTTACAATATGGAGGCTGTGAGAAGTTAAAGAAATCTATACGTTCGGATTTTTTATCCTGATATCCGGATTATTTACGTTTTCCCGTTTTTGTTTGAATATTAAAATCACACACGTCATCAATAGAATAAAAATACTCAATCTTATATCCCGTCTTAAATACGTTACTGTATACAATATTATATAATATGATTGATATATTATAAATCAACAACATATACTGTAGTATTCAAAGATAAAAATGTATACCTGTGATCAGAGTTAAGGCACACAGGCAAGAGAAAGATGATATATCGATGTCCAGCGAGTGCAATGATTGACTGAAGTCCAATATAGCTTGTAGCCAATCGCCGAAACTCCGGTGGCACTGCTGTTTGTCCAGAACCACCCCATTACAAAATATTAGTTTCGTATCGGCGTATTTTGTCCTAGAGTAATCAAACAAGGCGTTAGTTTAATAACATCAAAATAATTAATAATAAATTCATTTTTTGAATTTTTATATACCTAGATAGGCACTAAAAACATTGAGAAAATACACTGTGATAGTATGCAAATTATTGAGAGTATATAGAAAATTTTAATGTGTTAAAAATAAATAAATTCATAAATTAGAATAAATTATGAGAAAGTGCACGTTTATCATGATAAACCGCGCTATTCGATGGATATATAGAGGGTGACTTAGGCGCTCTACATATTATATATATATTTTTTAAGAACATAAAAATTTAAATTGTTCATTTTGAATTTCCCATTTAAAATAGATCAAAATCGAATAATTAATCAACACGTACCTGTACGCGAGACGTAGAACGAATAGTTCCAGAGATGCCGACTGAAATAATAAATCTTGGTCCGATTTGCACAGAGTTTTGAATCCCGGTATCTTTTCGGCGAAATGTCTGATCACTTCCACGGACGTCGTGAGCAATCCAAAAAACTGTTGAATTTTTTCCGCTTCGGTGATCAGCGGTTCAAACGGTTTTGGCTCGTGATACTATAGAAAAAGAAAACCATCAATACAGTCATAATACGACTTAACCTAACGCCATGTTATTGTATAACTTTCTCGTATACGTAAATAATGATATATTATATTGTACAAGGCGATTATTTTGTATCGCAGTATACGCTTGACACCTTTTAAAGTTTTAACCTAGGCAGTCTGTGAGAACCCAACTCTAACATGCTGAGCCATAGAGTTGGGTCCGCGGTCGTGCTTAAAGAATATCCAGTGTTCTCCGATAACATAATCACCCTGTACGTATAATATAATATTGTAGGCACCAACAGCGCTGTACAATAATATCATAACACTCGAACGACAACAATAATTGTTGTCACCCGTACCATGTGTTCAAGTAGAAATGTTCACCACCCCCACGTGATTTTTTATTCGACAAACAGTCGATATATTATTATTATTATTATTATACCCGTTGCGTGGGAATTTATGACCAGTGCGAGTGTATTGCATTATCGTTTATTATTATTATTATTATTATTATTAACTAACAAGATTGAAAATAGATAGTAATATTATGTAAGAATAATACATAACACGGGGTGGTTAGACGCCTGTAGAGTTTATAAATATTTATCGTAATTATTATTGAATTATAAAAATATAATATACGTTTTTGTTGATATCAATGACGAAAAGTAAAAAAAATCTACGTGATTTACGCGAGGTTATAAATAATACAGAATTTGTATACGCTCACGGATAAATAGATATATTGTCGCGAATTTTGTGACTGATTTTTCTTTGATCAATATTTTGGACACAATCAATTTTTTCATAAAAAAAAAACGCAAACGATCGCTGTAAATTTGCTAAATTTAAATATTTCTTATCAATTCGTAACATACAATTATACAACTTAAATTCGGCTTTTATTATTATTTTTTAGGTTACAAACGTATATTATAATCGTCTATTAAATAATAATAATATAATCGCTATTCAATTTAAGCTGTTCACGAGGAGGTACTTAGGAGCCTACCCCTTTTCGTTCTACTATATAACATCGCGAATTGAACAGCCGAAAAGTATCTCTATAGTCTATAGCAGGGGTCATCAATTAATATTTTTGAAGGGCCACATTAGACATTTGGAAATTTTTCGCGGGCCATCAAAATTGCAGACGTCGTCGGTAAAAACCAATGAACAACAATGATAAATTACTACACTAGAACGTATAATATTAACGGTTATTACTTTTTTTCTCTTGTCTGCGGACCGGATATAATTAGTCCGCGGGCCGCCATTTGCAGGTGACCCCCGGTCTATAATATAAGTACCTATATGACATATGTTTATATCGTAATAAATCAATCACGAATGCGAATAGTGAGCAAAGGGCGTTTAGGCGCGACGCGTTCGAACTGAATACTCGAAGCAAATTAAATAGGTTTCGGGCATTTTAAAGTTTCAATTTTCAAAACGAGCGGCATTTGTCACCTGCGAGTAGTCCAACGACGAGAAGTCCGGATTGGTGTCGACGTGGGCCCGGACGAGCGCTGTGATGAGCGACACCGGCGGGCTGGGCGGCGACCCGTGTGGCGACTTGGGCTTGGACGGCAACCGGCCGCGGCGGCCCTTCAGCGAGTCGGTTCGCACCACCTCCTTCACCATGCCCACCTGCAGGCACTTCTGAAATCGGCAGAACTGGCACCGATTTCGTCGGCGCTTGTCCACCGGACAGTTCTTGTCGGCCAGGCAGACGTACTTGGAGCCCTTCTGCACGGTCCGTTTGAAAAATCCTACACGACAGCCAAATGCAATGGTATAAATCGTTATGCAATAATATTATTATTATACGGTCTTTACCCTAAAGAGTACGTCGTATCCATAGATAATAGAAGAATGGCCATGTTAATAAATACAACGCAATAAGAGAGAGGTCGCGGTCTTTAATGGGGAAGAGAGAAAGGCGATCTCTCACTCCCGCTGTAAGTGGACTTTTATAATATGTTATGTTATATAATACGTATTATGTATTAATGTATTGTATGTTACATTACAGGGACTGGAACCTTTTGAATTTATCGGTATCGGTTCCGGTACTGGTTCTCCAAAAATAATAGAACTGTTCTGGTTCGGTTCTGGTTTTCTGATAAAAAAAAAAGGAATGGGTTCCAAAAAATGTCGGTACCGGTTCCAGATAATTTAGGTACCGGAAAGTATAATAATTTTAAATATCTATCCGGAATGCTGGTTTAATTAATAGTATGAGAAATATTAGAAAACTCATATGATAGTTATATCACATAGTTTATACACAAAACAGTAATACCATTAAATTACGGTAAATAAAATTTATTTCATTTAAAAATTCCGGTTAGGTTGTGGTACTTTATTTATTAAAATAAAGGTTTCGGTTCCGGTTCTGGTTCTTAAAATTGTAATATTAAATATTATTTTTTTTAATATTATATTTGTAACCGCAAATATAATTCCCGTGTGATAAGGTTGCATCCATTCTTCTATTATCTATGGCCGTACTCGTATGTGTTGTCTCCGTCTTACGCACGTACGACATAGCAAATTTTCGTTCACATGTTTCAATAGTATATTAGTGTGCTGTTATTGGTTTTGATATTAGAGTGAATTTACCTATTATCAACTTTAAGGTACGAACACTATCCGTGTTCTCTCGATTGGGTTTTGACGATATTTGAATTTTCAAGTGTATTACAAGCAATTTCAAATTATTAATATTTACATACTCATAACTCACTTAAAAATTAAAATATCGTAAAGAATCGATCAAGAGAACACCGGTAATGTTCTTAACTAAAAGTTTAATAATTAGTAAATTCACTCTAATATCAAAATTAATAGTACACTAATACACTATTGAACATGGTGGACGAAAATTGGCTATGTCGTACGTATGTAAGACTGAGCAACATAATATTATGTGGGTACGAGTGTACGACTCGGGTCTATTAAGAGAACGTTATACACGCATGGTGGGTTTCCCCCAACTTAGCAAATTTTACGATTAGAATATAATCCATTTAACTCTTTTATATTTAGTATTATTATACAGTTAACTTATCTACTGTC
Source organism: Metopolophium dirhodum (assembly GCF_019925205.1). Taxonomy (NCBI): domain Eukaryota; kingdom Metazoa; phylum Arthropoda; class Insecta; order Hemiptera; family Aphididae; genus Metopolophium; species Metopolophium dirhodum. The sequence continues at coordinate 59,684,805 of NC_083560.1, read as the reverse complement.
AAATTTAAATTTAAGGCTATTATCTAGGGCATCATGTAGCATTGCCGGCGCCTGATCCATGGTTCCGCCTGAAACTGCTTAGTCCTATCACTTAGCCTGACCCTAATAAATGTTAACGTTTTAATTTGGTCATGTTTTCCAAACTAAAATTAAATAAACTTTTTTCTTTTTCATTTTTAGTTTACGGATAAAATCCAATATTGTAAAAAGATTACAATATGTACAACGACCGAAGTTACATAATTAATATAGATAACATAACTTGTCAAATACGGAAGAGAAAATGAAAAATCAGTAATTGCAATGTGCGTTTTTATAATATTTTTGTTTTATAATGAAAGCCAAAAATATTGTGATTTGAAACAAGTCTACAAAAATGATTGATGGTTAAACTAAATTACGAGTTATAAGTATAGTTATGATCAATAGATTGATGGTACCTTGTGTTAATATAAATCGATATAAATCGAGTTATTCCAGATTTGTAAACGGTAATTTAAATTAGGATTGGCATTCGGTCGGTCAAATTTTTAAGAAAAGTGCGTCGTGGGTTTGAGGGTGACTGAATGCATATAGTGACTATATAGCGCATAGGTAATTATTAATCATGTATACCTATTATAATAAAATCGCAATCATTAATGATGATACTTGACATTTTCGAAATAATTTTTTATATACCTATACTAAATGGTTGAAAAATATAATATAATATTATGCAGTTAAGTTATATTATCTAATGACAGTACAGACACTATAGACATTATTTGATTGGTTGTTCAAACGAGAGCATTCAAATAATATGTTATTTAATTTTAAATTTTATATGATCCTATAAGTTATGTGTAGTTTATTGTTAATAATAAAGTACAATATTCGATAATATAGGTGCCTAAAATTTGTTATCAGATTTCGAAATAAATAAATTATGGTATGGACAACAAAAATGCTCTATTTGACGTCCCAATGCCTTATATTTAAGCGATTATTCACATATCGTATATATACCTACAGCAGAACCAGCATTTAGTTTAATTACCTATACAATACCGCTGACCAAAGATCGTAAGAGGGAACGTAAAAATATTGAGTCCACTGTTAGACCTATCATATATGAATATGTGTAATGAAAAAAGTTCATAATATAATGTTTAAATTATTATATTATTATATCCCTACATCATAATTTTATTACAATTTTCTATGACTGTCTATTGAAATTTCTTAAAAAACAATGAATAAAAACTATTTAAATATTGACTATACCTAGTACAAATTATAATAATATAATTATAGTTATGTAATAGTATAGCCTTCAATCGGCTTCCGCAAGGATCAGTTGTTAGGTCATCAGTAGTATTTGGAACGTTTTTTTTTTTTTGATAAAACCAATTTTGTGTGAAATTCGATTTGTTCAAAAATAGTCTAGCACACGGTCGAACTTATTATTTAATTTTCCAAGAAACTAACACGATTCACCCTTCTGAAGTAGATCATAACACACGTGTTAAAATCTACAGAAAACGTGAAACTTTTGGAGTGCCTTCATTTGTCGAAAACTAAAACGCTATTTCCGGGTTGAAAAAAATCATAATTGCCAAACCAACTGAGAACGATATCATAAAAATATTTTAAGAATAAATTGACCGGCTTCGACGTTATTGCATGACTACGTTGGTACTTCGTATGCCAATAATGAATAAAAGTGATAGACGATAGTGATAATAATAATATCAGTGATCAGACCATATCAGGTGTGTGCAGTCTCAAATCACGGACGCAGAAAGAAAAATAAGTGACAACAATTTATTATATCTGGCAAATATTTTTAATTACCAGATAAAAATGTATACTTACGCCTATTATTAGATATTATATCGGTTTTATAAAACCGTTATTACTGGAGCAGAAGTTACAAATATGTTTTTGGGAGATACGACAGAATCACTATTATAAAGCAGCCACACACTAAATTTATAATTTCGTACCACACAAGAAAACAACGGTAGATAATACCATTGATAATGAATATTAGTATTAATTAATATTAGAATTTATAATCAATGGTAATACACGTCGTATACATGACTAAATTATAGTTGCAGTAGTCATATCACAGACTAAAAAAAAATTGTAAATACTTTACTCGCGTTAAGTCGCTTACCTTTACATCCTTCGCACGTGCGCACCCCGTAATGCTGGCACGCGGCCGTGTCACCGCACACAGCGCACAATTGGGACGGCGAAGACGGAGCAGTGGCCACGGCAGTGGCGTTCCTCTGCGGCATAATACAAGCGGCGTCTGGCGTAGGCGGTGAACATTCGACAGGCACGGTCACCGACAGTGTGTTGATGCAGTGCCGTAATTTTGGTGACAGGGAATTGCTGTAAAGTGAATTAACAATAATTATCAGTAATAGTAACTACAATAACGATAACTTGACGGCATGCTCGGTGTTTAAAAACAGCTGATAGAAAGAGAGAGAGAGAGAGAGAGACAGAGATAGAATTAGAAAGAAGACGTGCTGTACATACATGCTCAAGGGCATGTCTGGAATTTTGATCCAAGCTCATAAACTCAGTGGCGCAACTCAGTTGGGGAGTTTTGGGTGGAGGTTTAAAGTCTTGCCAAATTGTAGGTTTATTTTAGCATTTTAGCTCTCCCCAAACATTTTTACCAATTATTTTTTTAAAACGTTATAATAACTATGACTTTCATCAATTAACGCAAATCAATAACTACCTACTTATTTTATTTATATTTTATATTGTGATAATAAATTGTTTCAAGCAATAATAAATATGCTATTATTATATTTCTTGCTGCTTAAGTGTAATTAATGCATAGTACCTACCATATAATTTTTTTTTTGTTTTTATAAAAATAACTGCGTAGTTGTGTTTACGTGTTTTATTTTATTTTGAGAAAACCATAATATGTTCTATGATAAGACATAGGTACAGAATTGAAGATGAGCAATAACAAATTATTGTATTTTAGTTTAATTATTAATTATTATGATTGAATATGGTATTTGATTATCATGATATACAGTGCACGCTTATATATTTATTTCAAAATGCAAAAGCTTTTAAAATATTTAGCTACATTATTAATTATATTAAATTATTTTATATTTATGACACAATAAATAGGCTTACCTATTATAGTATTAAAACTGATAAATGATAATTATTCAATGATAATTTCAATCAGAAATATATTATATACACATAATCTATAATACCAATGATAGTTTTCGTCAAAAGTTTAAATCAAAATTAAGCATGAAAATACCAATATGCAGCGCATTTCTCATACAGCTATCTAAATTGCATCTTTTTCTAAATATCTTTAAAAATTGCTATCCACTCTGAAAATTCGTTTCATACATCAAAGAACTCAAAAATTGAATTTCATTTTTATAATTCTTTTTTTTATGGTATTTTTTGTATATTTTATTTAAATGGTTATTATTTGATAACATTTTTATCATAGACTATCTCACTAAAAAGAAAACAATTAAATTGGTATTGTTCATTTTGCTTTGTCAAAATTGTTATTACGTAGGTATTATGGTTTTACTTTACCTAAATACTATACGAAAGTGGTGATGGCTGCATGAAGCTCTGACAAACAAAAATATGTTCGTCACTTGCAGGCAGATATAATATTATATACGAGTAAAGATACTAGATAGGTAATTTTATTTATGACTTGCATTAATAGCGATAGAGCCAAATTATGTAAATTTAAATAATACTTTTTTTTAAGTTTTGTATTAGGTATGACAATAATACCAATAAGTGCATGAAATCTTTTTTAAAGGCATTTTCGCGGTTTTTAGGACATTTAAATCTACACTCTACTCGTGAGTCATGGACTATATAATATTATATACAGTAAAATCTCTCGGTTGCTGAAATTATGTACGCTATTCGGAGGCATCCATTAAAGGGTGTGTCCGCTTTTTAAAGGTGTTTAGAGGAGAGGTTTCACTGTATTTTGTATCTATTAATGTTTTCTTTCCATTGCATTATAGCTATAATAAGCCAATACGTAAGTTATGTATGTGATATATTATAGTACCTATATAATAATTATTAATTATAATATTATATTATTTTATAATGTATATTACATTCTTAGAAACGATGAACACACATCATATAAACTAAAGGTTAAATTATGGTCCCTGGTTAAATATATCAGGTATGATAGGTAAGTAGTAAGTACTGAATTTGGTACAAGAAACAGCGAGTGACGAGTGTTGTAGGTGTTTGTCAGATTATTTTTCGTTAAGATGGTGGGACGGGTTGATTTTTCTGCAAAGAATAAGAACGCTTCTGCAACCAGTGGGTACGCGGAACACTGTTTGAGCTCGATCGGTTGCAATAAAAGAAAGAGGGAGATGTGAGTTTTACCAGAGATTCCGATTGATTTCGTTTGTCGTGGGGTGTGGGGTCTCAAAAAAATCACAGTTATGAGTACGTGACAAAAATTGTTCAACCGCAGTCTTAGTTTATAGCCAACCGGGACAACCGGGAAACTCAGCGAACAGCCTCACCGACCAAAAGCGTATTAGAAAATTTACCACCCATACCAATCATACCATATTATTTAATTTGTTCTATTTATATAGAACAATTTATTGAGATGGATAGTTTATGCAGATCTATCTGTTCGATAATGTGTTTCTGATGCATATTATAATCGATATTGTATAAATATAAAATTAAAAGATTGTACCATATAAATATAATATGAGCTGCCATTAGATAAGTCATAATCAAATAACATTTGATTAGGTACCCTTTATATTTGTATTAACATTAAATTACATGGTACATTCATTACCATATATCTCGTAAGTATGTTTTAATATTTGTTCAAAGTTAATAACTCTTTTGTTTGTAGAAAATATATCTATTGATAATATTCGTTTGATGATTTTAACCTTTTAAGTAATTGAGCTTATAACGTTCTTTTTGTAATTATTGAATATATGTATATTCTTATACTATTATTTCTTCTACATGAATTATAATTAGGTTTTTTTTATATAATAATAACTTAATAATAATATATTATGTTGTACAGTTATTATCAAACGTTGGTATTAATGCTGCCAAATTTTGCGAATTTTCTATTCTGACGAAAAAAATGTATTTATAATCAGTTAAAAATGACAAAATGTGTATATTATTATTTTGCAATATCGCTTAATGTTTACATATATTATAATACAGAATTATTCAAAATTAATCATCCGATGCTTTGCCTTCGGAACCCTACGTCACCTTATCTTACGATTCTTACGTCATGTGACTACTTATTTTGGTGATATACAATATACATATGTTAAAAATAGTGTGTATATAGTATATTGAACCATCATTAGCAACCACAGAAGAGTTAGACAATCAGCAAAGTCAATTACAACGGATATGATGCATGGAATTAATTTGAGTTCCGACTAGATGTCGTTGGTGTGACCAAGAGAAGCTATGTACAACATTCATTTTTTTTCATTAGGTTTTAAGTCTTCGATTACTGAAGTCATTAGCCTATAAGGTTGGTGCGGTTGGTACGGTTGGTTAGGAACACTTGTATGTGTGGCGAGGTTTTTGCGCACTACAAACCCGGGTGGTCACCCATCCGAGAACTTGTGGCAGCGGCCATTGCTTACTCTCAATCATTTCGCACGAGTGATTGATTTCAGCCACTAAGACGTGCTGAGCCAAGCAACATTAATTATATCCTATAGGTACTATCAATTAAATTAAAAATATTATTCTTTTATTTGATGTATCATTATTACTCTAAACCTAAAAATTAAAAATATACAAGCATTTGAAATCGGTTGATGAATCATTTTGAATGAAGCCTGTATTATAATATGTAACGAATAATGCGTGATAATAGAAAGCATCCTAAAATACAATAATTTTAAAAAAGAAACGCGTCTTGCAATATTCAAATCCAGACCTGATTATTATCATTATTGTCGTTGTTGTTATAAACGTACCTAAAAATATTTTACAGAGTACGCATTCTAATCATATCCGAATCAATAAGAAATTTAAATCTTAAATGTTGTTTGCATTTTTGCATTTCTTTTCTATTTTTTTTTCAATTCAAGCTAACCGTGTATATATACAATAACTTAACAACACCTATTAACTGATTGATAAACGGTTAGTGGAAATTACATTGTGTCATAATACAATGTAGTGAGTAGGTACCCACGCAATAATTGTACGGTTATTGGTTGGTGCGTGGTAAGGCAGACCCGGGAAAAGTGTATTTCAAAGTTATTTTGAGTTGTTAAAATGGTGTTATTTTTGCCGGGTTCATTCTTTCTTGAATAAAATTTTTTATATTTTAGATTCTGAGCGAAGCGATGAATGTATTGATTTTACAATGATGTGTGTTTTTTTTTTATTTTTTTTTATTTTTTTTTAGGACAGTAAAAGTGCTTGGATTTTCTTCAACAGTAACTTTTCTGATAGGAAAGTGAATTTTGTTGGTACTTTGGGGGGTCAAAAGTAAGAATTTCCCAGTAATTTTCAAAAGCGACGTGAAAAACAAAAGAAAAATTATGGAAAAACAGGAATTTTTACGCAAAATCTGTTTTTGAGAAAATCGATTTTGGTTTTTGGTGTAACTCTAAAACAAATGACCGTAGAGACATGAAATTTTGACTGAATGTTTATAATTGCATTTCCTATACACCATAACATTTTCCAAATATTTTGACCTATTTTGAGCTGTTTACGGACATTGTCAATTTTCATTTTTTTTAGTTTTTTTTTTATAAATATCAATAAAATTTTACCTGTTGAGTAAAAAAGCTTGAAAATATAATAGAAGGCTCCTAGGTTATTGTTTCAAAGGCAGATGAAAAAAATTAAAAATCCTTAGTCACAGTTTTTATTTATAAGCATTTAAAGTTCAAATTTTGACAAAATACGGAAAAATCACGAAAATTAGCAAATTATTTTGAGTTGAGAATTCATAAAAATTTTTCTTTTTAAATCTAAGATTTGAAAATGTAATATAAGATTACTCATAAGTTTGTCTACCTTTATCAAAAAAAAAAAATGTCCACAAGAAACTTAAATTAAATTTTTATGAGCGTCTGAAATTTATTTATAATTTTGATATTCACTCGATTTCTCATGTAACAATTTTCTTATTTTATTGTAATTAAAAAACGATTGATTGTAGATACTTGAAAATTTCACTGAATATTTAGGTATATTAACATTTTCTATACACCATAAAATTTTAAAAATATGTTGACTCTTTTTGAGCTGTTTACGGACATTGTCAGTTTTAAATTTTTTTAGTTTTTTTCCTATAAATATCAATAAAATTTTATTTGTTGGGTAAAAAAGCGTTAAAATTTAATATAAGGCTCCTGATATATCGTTCTAATAGCAGTTGAAAAATATTAAAAATACATAGGCACAATTTTTTTTTTATATGCATTTAAAGTTCAAATTTTGACAACATTTATCAAATTTATAATTTATTAATTATTTTGTAGTTAAAAATGTATAAAATGTTTAACTTTTATGGCTAAGGATTGAAAATAACAAGACTCCACGTAAATAGGTTAGGTATTTTTATAGGTATTAAGTGTTTTGGAATAAAAATACGAATACAAATTTAGTACCTACTAGAGAATTTAAAACACGTACATTAATTTACTGTCAACCATTATTTTAAAAGTTTTTGAAATATCAAACAAGTATTTAAGCTAGTGTAACTAGTGTCTAGTGTTACATGCATTCGAAAACTTAACAAGTCTGCAGGTTACAGTGTCATTAAATTGTACAGGTACACGATGGTTTTTATTCACCGTTATTCAAAATCTCATTCCTTTGCCCGCGGGTTTCCCACACATGATAGATAGGTATAGACACCAACATAGATGCCGAATTCCGCGAAATTGAAATAGGTAAGTATTTAAATTTCGGCATAGATCCAATAATCACGGTAACCTTACACGGGATATTCATAATGAATATAAAATAATATATATTGTATTACGCACACTTCGTCACTTACAACCGACGTGGATCGGTGTGATGTATTATGATAGAATATTATGGTACTGCTATAACATCTACCTACGTGATATTGAACGCGATTTGACGAACGACGACAACGGTTGTATTTATTCGCAATGTATATGAGGGTTGTTTCCGCGATAATAGCTCGGAAAGCCATTTTCCCATGCACGGCGCGTACCCGCAGTATTATATAAAAATATATTACGTGGGTAAAGCGAACGGATATCGAATTCGATTGTTGTCGAGTTGTCGAATAAAAAAAAATAAACATTTCCAAGTGATAATAATAATAAATGATAGGTATTATATTTTTGTAGGGATGTGTTTTACATTATACAGATATAACACGCATGTAGGTCAGTACAAATGTATATTAATATTTAATATTTTTTATAATATTCAAGTGAGAAAAAAATTCAAAAAAATATTATAATTATAAATGTTTTTATCGTATGCTTTTATACTCTTATATACCTACCAATATTTATCGAACAAATATCAATTAAAAACAGGCCATTAACTACGTCACCTCCTCAAACTACTAAACGCGCTAAATATAATTTCTTCCCTCCCTCATCCACAAGTCAACAGACACGCCTATAAGTACCTATACCATCGATATTTATAACTTATGAATGAGGCATTGTGTAAAAATCTGATAACCAACACCGCTGATACCATGGTATGTGCACCGTTAAACGCGATCATTGCACCTCTTCACACTTTAGTTTAAAATATATTGGTTTCTTATTATCGCTCAGAATCGCTTCTGTGCGAATGAGAACCATCGTTTCTCTCTCCATTGTATAGGCTAAAAGTCCAAAAAGATTCCTATGAAGATAGCTGGATTGCCGTATCCATATATGCATTAGTTATAATATGTTTAATTATCAATGATCCATACGGTGTAATATGCGAATAATAATAATAATAATAATAATAATAATTAGGTCTTGGAAGTTGTAGGAGCTGCATATCATTCTATATTCCCTCGATTTATAGCAGAAATCAAAGCTATATCCAATGGTGAGTTTAAAAATACATATTTAGCATATTTCGTTCATTTTAGTGGGAAAATGTATATTATATTTCTTGATTTTCATACGCATATCAATGCATAGGTATTTAATATTTTCTAAAGCGGTGTGTTTTAATAATAATATTAAATATAAAACTCAATATTATTTAACTGAGGTTTTTTTTGCATATTTGAAATTTTTCCATGCATAGTTCTCCCTTTTTAGCTCCTACAACTTCCAAGGCTTAATAATAATATATAATTTGGACTCACCTGGCGGACGGATCGGTGGCAGTCCTTAGCGCCAACACTGCAGCGACCGACGAAGTCCTCGAGCTCCTGTTGGCGTCCACCAAAGCGGCGTTGTTGACGACGTGCTGCAGCTGCTCGGTGGCCGCGTCAATCATCAGAGACGTGGCCGTTGGCCGCGGCGTCGGCGGCGGCTGAGGCACTTGAAGAGACTGTTGTTGTTGATGGTGGTGCTGGTGATTTACAGCGACGACGACGTGTTGCTGCTGCTGCTGTTGTTGTTGCTGCTGCTGCTGCTGCTGTTGATGGTGGTGTTGTTGTTGGTGGTGGTGGTGATGCTGTGGATGGTGTCGCTTGGGCGACATGACACCCTGCACGTGATCCAACATGGGTTCGAACACGGACGCTGTGCCGCTTTGATCGGCGGTCGGCGAATCGGGCGGCTGCTGAGAAGGCGGCGGCAACGCGCCCGGAAAGTGTTGAAAGTGATAGTTGAAATGTATGAGCGGCGGGGCCGGGGCCGGCGGTCCGTGATGGAGGTGCTGGTGCTGCTGTCCGTTGTGTTGCTGCTGCTGGTGTTGTTGGACATGGTGTTGGTGTTGGAGCTGATGATGAACCGGCTGTGGCTGTGGCTGCTGCTGCTGATGATGAAGCTGCTGCTGCTGCTGTTGTTGTTGTTGTTGTTGTTGTTGTTGGTGGTGGAGGTGTATATGGGGGTGGTGGTGTTGTTGATGATAAGCGGCTGATGCGGTCATGGTCACCGCGGCCGCCGCAGCGGTTTGCGCACCGTAATCCTCTTCCATTTTGAACCCTACGCCCGCGCCCGTGGCGGCGTACGTCTCCTGGAAACTCGGCAACTGGAGGCCCGACGCACCATTGTGCTGGTGCTGTTGCTGGTGATTCGGTTGCTGTTGTTCGGCCGCGTCCGTCAGCACTGCATGTACGTCCGTCAGCGAGTCGATCTCCTCGTTCAGCGGCAGCTCGGAATACGAACCGGACAGCAGTTCGGCAAAACTGCTCGGCGTGAATGAGGTCTGCAACGTGACGAAATACGCACAAAACCGTGACGTTCGATATAAAATGGAATATGATAGATTTAAAACAAGTAGATAGTAATAGGTAGTTGTCAGTGGCGTATTTACGGGGGGTGGGGGGGGGGGGGTCTATGGGGTCCGAACCCCTCCCATTGACTCATGTCTCGTACATGTTCAATTTTGTGTTTTTTTATGATTAAAAAAACAAATTTTAGGAATGATTACGAATACTTACGAAGGATTTTGTAAAAACTTTTCGGTCCTTCAACTGTCAAAATGTTCAATTAATATCGTGATTTTTATTTTGTTATAAATTTACATTGCCAGTATCAGATTGTGAATTTGCACAGTATTTACATGGCCACAGCAAATCTCAAAATCCCCGTTTGAGAAACTCCCCAGGTTGGGCTAGGAGGGTGAAAAATACTTTACGACCTATTCTCGTACCTATACGAAATGTACAAAAATTTCTATCCGAATCGGTTAAGCCGTTAGGTACGGAGGAGTTCGTACACTAACACCGTGAGACTAACGGTCCGTGACACGAGATTTTTATATATTAGATGATTAGAAACTCGAAAATTGTACATGGACTTATAAGCTCCCCACGGCTCTGTGTTCTGAAAATGACCTGGGCCCTCCCCACGACAAATTTCTAAATACGTAGTTGTAGTACCTACTTGGTTCGATCGATTGACAATCGTTTACATATTATAATAGGTATGGGTGATCCATTTAAAACGTAAGACACTTAAGTGTTAGACATTTTACACTTCTTATTTAAAAAACTTTTAACGTTGATTTCAACTTAGGTACTTCGATATATTATAAAAACAGAATTTTTGACGATTATAGTTTATTAGTAGTTATAAATATTTCAAGTTTTTATGAGCGGAGTGGAGTGGTTCCGTGATACTTTCCCCGCACAACACTAGTCCACTACTTCGCTCATCTAAATATTAATTATTAATATTTATAACTACACTGAACTATATACTCGTCGTCCGAAATTTAATTTTTATAGATCGAAATACTCCAACAAATATTTTGCATAGGAATGTGAAATTAAAAATGTATGTTGTCATTCTAAACGGTGGAAAATGTAAAAAACTACAACGATAAAATGTAATAAAAAAATATAATTTTTTCCCTGAAAATATGTTGTTTTATAGTGACTTAAAATTATATACAAAGGAAATATTTTCAAAAACGTTATTGTTTTCAGAAATAATGATGAATGTATCCCGTTAAACGGATCACCCCGAATAATATTATAATCACACGTCCAAGACTGCACCGTGAATGTACATCACGTGTAATAAACGACAAAAAGAAAAGCACTTGGTGGCCTGGGAAGGTTTGATGGATGCATGAATAGAGTCATAGAGACGACGGACTTACAGGACGCGGTGGCCCTCCAGTGGACGAGGGAATCATCATGTGACGAGGAACTATATGCATTCACGGGTATCGAGATGGACGTGACTTTAGGACATTATGCGAATTCGAGTAAAACAAATAGACCTTAAATCTATACAGGTACATCATAATATCATGGTAAGTATATAAGCGTGTATATATGATATTATAATATATTTTGACGAGTTAAACGGAAAATTATTTGTAATCATGTACTATTATAATAGATATCACACCCTCAACACATTATACAATAAATCATATTGTAGAAGAACACAAAAATAATTGTTGATTTTGAATAATATTATTGTGATTCGAGTTTTCTCGTGGTCTCGAGGTTATACGATGCTATAGGTATATTATGTCGCATATCATAATGGAAAACTTTAAAGTCAGATTATTTACTTACTCAAAACTAGTCAAAACGTATACATATTAATATGTTTCCGAGTTGCTACACAAAAAAATATACGTATATATTAGCACCTATATTATGGACCGTCCAGGCGCTAATCTTGGAACTCGGCAACAGTTATAATTTTTGGTGGTCAAAAAACCATTTTATATTAAATTACAGTACTCGAGCTAGATATTTAAAAAAAAAAAAAAATCGTTTGACGGTTGCAAGTGCCAAGATGAGACGGACGTTCTGCCTACCAATCTATACCGACCGTGCGATACAAACATTTTAATATGTATTTTATCGATTTACCTTAACCACTGGTCCACGGATGACACTTCGGAGACCGCACACCTACAATATCACCTAGGTACGATAGACATTCGCGAACATACGATAAGGTTCGTAGGTACCTCCTAGCAGTACGTCAAAATATTATTATTGTAATAAATGTATAATACCGTGGTCGGAACTCCACTCGGGAGGAGCTGTTCGGCGCTCGCCCGATCAAACACTTCTTTTTTTTTTACCGCGGAACGACTATACTCTGTCGAGAGATCACAATACCTAATAATTATAATATTATTATCTTACGCGAAACATATACGTTCAAACGCTATTCGTATAAGCACACTGCACACACACTGAGTTCGCGTCGACGGCGGGCGTGTCGCCTATGATGATAATAATAGTATGATTATCGCCGTCGAATTATACCTATAATTGTGTTGGCCGTCGTCGGACACAAATCGCCATCACTCGTGTCATTAAAACGTCGTTATGACCGCAGATAATACGCGATCGTATAGAATAATACGATAAAATGTATATTGTGCACAGACGTCGATCAATCGGAACCGCCGTGTGTGTTTTTTTCATCAATTATCTGAATAATAATTGTAATAATAATATTATCTGTGCGGACCGCGATCTCCGGACAACGCAATAAGCGCTATTATAAAGACTGAACTGCGCAAACAATCACGACCGATATTATGAAAATATGCACCGCACGTAAATGTCACGCACGATATTATTACATACATTTTCACGCATGTTTTAATATTATTATTATAAAATAGGTAACAATATATTGATGATGATAATATATAACAATATCAATAATGTCATGTGGAATATAGAACCGAAATCGATCTACGCCTAATATCTTAGGTATTATAATATAGTCGAATGTCATCGCGTTTACGCTTTTTGTTATCCATTATATTTGGAAAAGTATCCGAAACTCAAAACAACGTACTTGTATTTTAACCCGAATAGTTCGTCCATTTTAATCTTTCAATACTATGTCGACGTTTTCCGATCCACTTTACCACAGGTATTAATATGTATAGTATAATGACTGTATAGGGTAAACATATTTATAAAAAAATATGTCACAAACAATTTTTATTCTAAAAAAAATATCTCTAAAAATTGTTTATATATTTTTTTAAAGATATTATTGAGATAATGTTTTTTGTAAGGTAGTTTTTGGATCTTGCGAGTTCATCACACTGCGTAAGTGTACACAATTAAGTCTCAGTATAATGTAATATTATGTTGCCAATACGACCATGTTGTACTGCATATATGCTTATTGTAGACAATAATTGTTATCAGAATTCAGAAATCGTTCTACAAAAGACAGTTGTTTATAACTATTGACTTCGGTTTCAATAATTCAATATAAAATAATTGTAAAAATATTGTGTGTCGCGTACATATTTTTCATTCACGCATACCGTCCCGTTTGAAGTTTGTCGGGACCAGGGCACATGTGGATCAAAAACGGGATGGTAATGTTTCAAACGGGACTCATGGTCACCCTACTGTGTACTAATAAAGTATGGGATGCATGGGGTTGACTAAATATTTGAATTGCTCGAATGTGTGCGTCGTATGTTATTATTATGCCAGTATATTCAGTATTGTAGTTGTAGAAGATAACTCTCTTTCATTTCCTGAAAATTATGTTTATTCGGTATAATATTGACTCAAATCAATTGAAACCTTTGAATGTTTTGTTTTTTCCTCCGTATAGCAGATGAAAATGAGATGGTAGATTTATTTTATTTCTAGGAATTCAATACATCCGCGACCGTATATACGGAATGTAAACAGAACTATCGGTGGTTTTGAAAACACGACAACTACCTGCAGTAAGATTCAAAACAACTACTTTTTAAATTAAATACACTGGTACTTTATATTAGGTGTAGGCGGTATTGTTATTATTGTGATAGATCCGATATTATATATATATATGGGCGTAGGTTCTTATTTCGATTGTCGGATTATGCACGTGTTAGCTTGCAGTGGGCTGAATGGTATTATAGGTATGTGATTAAAAGAGTGCGATTCCACATTATTTTACGTTTTCAAAGAGTAAAAATAAATTAAAAAGGTGGGCAAGTGGGTGTCACTCTGCTGAACAGTAGGTTACAAGTGGGTTACTGTGTGGACTGTGTTAAATCCGAATTCAATGATATATTGTATACGAAAAACGATTCTGAGCGAAGTCTGCCTATGATATATTATACTAAGTATATTTGATGATATTATTGTGAATAAAGCAATTTACCTATTTACGTGGAACCTTGTTTTAAATTTTCAATCCTTAGCTATAAAAGTTGAGAATTTTATACATTTTTAACTGCAAAATTATTTTAAAATTTAAAATTTGATAAATTTTTTCAAAAATGGTTATAAAAGAAAATCAGTGCATATATATTTTTAATATTTTCAACTGCTATTGTAACAATATATTAGGCAGGAGCCTTGTATTACATTTTCACGCTTTTTTACCCAACAAATACAATTTTACTGATATTTATAGAAAAAAACAACTAAAAAGTTGATAATAGAAAATGTCCGTAAACATTTCAAAACAAGTCAAAATCTTTTCATAATTTTATCGTGTATAGGAAATGCTAATATAACTATTCAGTGAATGTTTTATCTATGGTTATTTGCTTTAGAATTACTCCAAAAACCAAATTCGATTTAGTTGAAAACCGATTTTGCTTAAAAATTATCGTTTTTCCTTAATTTTTGTTTTGTTTTTCCCAGTGTTTTTGAAAACTATTAAGAATTTTAAATTTTAACTTCTCGAATACACCAACTAGATTTACTTTCCCATCGAACCAGATCCTGTTGAAGAAAATCCAAGCAGTGTTACAACTGCCCCAAACGGCGATAACAGACACAAAAACAAAAATTATAAATTTATATTATATTAATTAATTAAGTTTGAGTTAGGTAATAGTATTTTAGGTAAATCTTATTGTATACAATACTAAATTGTATTATGGTTTTTACACAAATTTGTCATTTTTACTACCTATAGGCAATAATTTATTATTCTAATATTGAATATTGTTATAAATATTTTACAAACAAGAATATCAATATTTAAAGCAAACATCATTTGCTTATTTTACGATGATGTATTCTATAAATACACTTTTTATTTTTTTTTTCATTTTCAGGGTGGTATGATACAAAAAATTATCACTTTATTTAAATGGTTTTTTTTTTACGAGAACAACTTCTCGAGGGGCTTCGTGAATTTAATAGAAATATTTTTATGTTATTAAATGTTTCCGAATCGTAGTACGGAACGTACACATGACCTTTAATTTTTCATAATAATTGTACCTATACAGAAAAGTTGACCTTAAGGAGGCACCACTACAATCCTATAAACAAAGTACAATTTAATATATGGAATATATGTATATAATAAATAAAAATGTTTCGTTGAAAAAAAAAAGGCAGGTAGGGTAATAAACAAAAACATAACAATATTGACCACCAATTAATTTATTTTTCTAATGGATAGAACATTAGAACGTGAAATTATCACTCAAGATTTACTTTAAAAATGAAAATGCGATATCCACTTATTTAAAAATTAACGTTTTTCTCACCAGTCTAAATATGTTGCAAGTATTATTCATAAATAATGCATTTATTTTTTATTTTAAAAATGTATGTTTTAATATTTGAATACCAACTAAAATCACAAGTCTCTTAGTATATTATATGAACCTACCTAACAACACTTGCAGAAATAAATCGACTGAGAAAAAAAAGGATAGATAGTTGATGAACATAGTAAATAGTTATAAGAAAATCTGATTTGATATATCATATATTATATTATTATTATATGAATGGGCAAATTTGAATTCTATATGTTTTGCATATGACAGATTTACTTGCATAATAATATAGAATAAGCATAAATCTATAAATATTTCTATTCAATTTTCAGGTCTACATAGGCAATACAAATTGCAAATTGTATGATAGTAAAACCGAAACTAAAATTTTTTTTTGTTTTGTTATTATTATTCATATTTTTATGTTTTCAACCGTTAAAACTTACATAATTGGTTTAACCATACCGATACTGCGTAAACACTTAAAATATTTAATTTTAAAAAAAAATCTTTATCAGCTAATAATCGATTCCTCATCTATCCAAAACTTAATCAAATATCCTATTATATTAGGCTTTTAGATTATTATTTTTTTAAATTACAGTAAAATAACAGAAATATTTTTATTAAAAAACCCTTAGTTGTCGTGATAACGTTACAATTTGTTTGCAATATTTCTGTAGTTTTTATTGCCCCGAGGGAAAACTACCTTGAAATTTTCATAAGATCCTAATATAGCTTTTTTAAAATATCTATAAGTTACAACGGATTATCCTATAGGCCACGGATTACCGTGGATGAACGTTATCTGGCCCCAGACAAGAATTTTATTTTTAAAATTATATTTTTGTAGGTGGCATATAAAAGGATTTCAATAATTTTAATTACATTTTTTGGATAAATAAGTACATTAAATTTGTATGGGTGAAAATGTCCTGAATTATTCCTATAACGGGGGCCTCCAAAAATATTAATTTGTGATCCCTGCTGTAGGCTACGACTTAGAATTTCCGATTTATAAACATGGTCTGGTTGATCAAAAAACTTTTGGATCAGACCTTTTACAAATATTAAAAATTAAATAAATCACATAGGTACCTATATATATTATATAATATATGGGTACAAACTACAAAACAAACTAAATTAAATAATGCCAACAGAAAACTGAATTATATGTGAGTATTGCTTAAAATTCGTTTGCCAGTTATTAAATTCAGCAAAATCAAACAAATTAAATCTCATCTGTATTGGAACATATAATTTGATCGTCTTAAGCGCTATCGTAGAAGTATGTAAATACTTTAATTGACACGCTAAATGTCAAACTTTTGTTTGAATCAATTGTTGAACGATACCATAATATTATAATACATGCCTAACCGTTGCATCAGCGGACAAATGTATAATATTCTTTGTACATTGAATATCATTATAAATAGATTTGGTTTAATGTCAAATTTTCAAATTTTTATTTTTAAATAATTCGTTGGAAATGTCAATCTTAACTTATTTTCTTTGTTTAAATAATAATTATCAATTATTAGAATATTAAAATTATCGGACACGCTGGCTGCTGTTGAATAAATGATTTCATCAAATGTTAGCCGATTGTTGAGTCACTGGGCGTGATGGAGGGTTATTTGACAAGTAATTAATCTATCGAATTTTTCATTAAAATTAATTAATTATAAAAAAAATCTACTTCTCGTCTCTCAGAAAATACAATAAACTGTATAGGTACATACAATTTTTTTCATGAATAATTTTTTTTTTTTGGCTGTGTACAGACATTTTTATTTTCTAACTGAATTTGCGTAACACTTTGTGTTTCACCATAGAAATGAATAAAATGTAAAAATTACCTTATTCCCACTAAGTTTATAATATATTATTGATGGTTAATTATTATTACATATTTATGATTCATACATTTTCATCAAGGTGGAGAATATCGAGTTCTACGTTTATGTCACACGATCATCACTTTATATAAAACTTCGAATTTTGTATTATAAGCAACGCAAAAACCCAGATAAATCCTCTTACTGTAGTCGATAGTTGTCAATCTTCTTGGATTTAACATATTTTATAAAATAATATTATTTATAGATATATTATAATATTATGCTATAGACACATTTTTAGTTTTAATCAATGAATTCAAGTAAATACATTTTTTATTTAGATTTTGGTAGACGATCAGATCTAGGAAATTTACATGCAGTAGCACGTACACACTGTACAAGTTTTAAATTATTTTAAATTTTACGACTTCTTACATTTTTGATTTCACGCGATGCCGAGTTGTCGGTTAATGTTGGCTTTTGTTCAAAATTCCGATACCCAGTCAAGATTAATCGATAAGTTTCACAGCTAAAATTATAAAGATTTAATATATATTCATATATATAGGTAGATATTAAGCAAACATCGAAGTCCAAAATTTCAGCAAAGAATCAATTATTATTTACTTAAATGGTTGACATCTGTTTCTATTGTTTTAAGTTCTATAGTGGCGGACATTTTTTTGAAAAACGTATTTTAGAGGTATCGAGAGTGCTTTAAAAGTTTTGTGTAGGTTATTCAATATATCGAAAAATTGAAGTATCCAACAAGTCATATATTATTGCATTTTATTTTTGGTCAAAACTATTTTCTCAGAAAGAAGTTCAAATAACTATCCAAAACCCAAAAAAATGTTTTGTAATAAAGCGTTTTACCGTTCAATATTATATACAATTTTTTGTCGGTTTACTCAAAACCAAAATAAATACATAACACTATGTTATCTTGTTACGTTTATCCTTGTATATCAACAGAGCTTACTTGATTATTATGATTATTAAAAACAAAACAATTTTATTTTGTATTTAAATAATATATAACACTAACTGATCCTGATCACTTCGTTGCTGCCCGTAAAAAAAATTACTTGTTCAACTCCTTTTGGGTGCAACTCAACCTCCCGGGTAGGCAATCTGACTACGTCGGATCGTGGATAATGTGCGCGACAGCATATCAAGTAGGCAATGTGCGAACATTTAATTTGATGCAATATATGCTTGCACCTGATATGCCAAAATAACCAATGGCAACAAATAATACATAATTAATACTAATTTTTACTAATTATTTCTCCTATATAACGAATAGCAACCATTTATAAACCAAGTTTCCACCGTAAATATCAAAAAGGCTTGAGCGCCTCCCCGGATTGGGGGTAGAACGGTGAAAAATACTTTAATACTTTACGGCCTACTGGATATACACACAAAATTTCATAAGAATCGGTCAAGCCGTTACGTAGAAGTGCGACCACTAACACTGTGACACGAGAATTGTTTATATTAGAGATAGCTATAGTTTTAGGTAAGTCATGATGAATAAAATATTTATTATTTTATATAAAAAAACTATTCGAAATATCAACAATAACGATCGTGTATAAGTATAATGGCTTTCCAACGTTTTCATAATAATATTGTTATTGTTGATCGTAGTAACTAGTAAGTAATAATATAATAGTTACTATTACTCGAATAATTCATTAGATTCGTATATATTATGTACTGTTTTTCTTTTCTTTATTATTATCATATTTTTTTTTTTTACTTTTTTTATTCGACTTTCTCGACGGGGAAACCGCAGACCAAGACCGGACGAATAGAAAAACGACTTGTCTGGAACCGTGTTCCGGACCTATTGAATATTAAACGAACCACGCGGTAATAGAAATACCTTAACCGCTGTATGTCCTGCGTGTAGCGCACCTCAGCTATACCTACGCGAATGCCGGTGGCCCACCACGCCGGAGGTGTATTATACATTTTAATATTTCAAGTAAAACGATGCTCGAGAGAAAAACAGTACGCCACCATAGTGATATAATATAATAATAATAAACACGCGCACGCGCATCAATAGTAGTTGTAGGTACGATTCGGAAACAATTTTGAGAATATATTTACGCTACATTCATAAAAAAAAATAGACTTAGGTATAGGTTAGGTTAGTTTTGTGTTTAATTTACATAATTATTGCAGCAACGAGTTTGCGCATCGTACGCTGTGTATATAGCTGTGAAATATGTATTTGACAATATTATGCATAATATATATATATATATATATATATATATATATAATGATATGCAAAAATGTAGGATAACTACTTTATATCGTATAGTTATATTGAACAGTGTATTTAGTTACAATAACTAATCGAAAATGTAGGAAAGTTACTTTATAATATGGTTACGACAACTGTTTTTCGTAGTAAAATTTGTTTATATTTTTAGTTGCAATAACCGCAATTTATAGGTTATAGTACAACTAAATAAATAAGTACAACTAAACCTGAATGGCAATAACAACTAAATGAATAGCTGCAGCGACATGTCGCCATAATAACTTAAAATTTAGGGTTATACGAACTGTTTAAATGGTTAACACAACTATTATTTTTTTCCGTGATGCTGCACAGATAGCCGATTTCGAGATGTGATTATAATATTAAAAAGCCGATAGAAATATTATAGTCGTTTTTATCTTATCTTAACTAATATATGCGAATGTTTACATTTATTCTACATCGGGATGTTAAAGAATGTCGAAATCGAATTAAAACGAATACAAAAGTAAATTATTATAATATTATGCTTTGAAAAATAAATGGAATATTAACGTTTGCACAAATCGTATGTATACAATTATACTACATAATGCCCTGTTAAAATGCATAATATTATAAATAAAAAGTACCGTATGACACATTGGTAAAAAAATTAATTACAAATCATATTGTGCATTTAGTACAATTTATGTAGAAATGAAGTTATACGAAATCCACGGATAAATACATATGATGTATAGATCAAGCGTATAACGCATAAAATGTTATTATAATTATACCTAATGTGCAAATAATTACATAAATATAATATAATAATTGTATTTATTCGTACGTCATTTTAATTTTATTTCTATCGATTTTTCAGCTTATATATTTTATTATTTTTTGGTATTTTGTCTCTTGTTTTTTTTTTTTTTTTTTTAAAAAGTCACGAGGCTAAATTTTTCTTTCCTATCAATTTTTTAAGGACATTTAAAGACCAATATGCAATACATTTAGCCTGTTAAAAGAAAACAATGATTTTATCTTATATATTTTATTAACTCATAATCTATACCAGCCGAGAACAGGGGTAGCACAAAAACGTATGAATGATAGTCGATAAAGATGAAATTCAATTCAATGTTTGTATAATAGAAAAATAAAACATGACTGATAGATAATATATTAGGTATACATACGCCAAGACAATAAAAAAAAAAAACGGAAATCCAAAGAAAAATGTAATAAACAAACACATTTTAAATTTCCTATTTTTTATCCACGTAAATTTTTTTATTAGATTTCTCTGTTAATTCTCATCCGTATAATACATTTTCTTAATAATATGCAAATAGCATATTGTATTATTATGCTTCCTTATTAGTAGTACAGAATTAAAAACACATAAACTCGTCTACAGAAAATGAAAAATAACCGTACAATGGTTAAAATAATAATAATATTTATTTATTTACGGCGCAATTAAAAAAAATCGATGCGGACCATGCGGTTCGTTTCACAAAAACTTTATCAAGAATTTGTTAATAATTTCTCTCTTTTGCTTTGTTAATTTACTGTTTTCATCAAAATGTTTTGCGATTTTTTAGGAAAACGTCTGAGGCAAAGGTAGGCATTAACAAGTTAAAAAGTAAAAACTAAGTTGAACGTTATTTTTTTGTAAATATAGATATTTTCAGTTAACTTAAATAATAATATTATAAGTTAAAATCATGTTATACAAATCAATAACTAGAATTAGCTAATTAATTATTTTTTGCTTAATTATGTCTCACCTATACAATTATTATAAATATGAATAAACAAATAATTATAACCTTATTAAAAAATTTAGTTGACATGTTATGTGTAAATAACCTGTAATTATTTTCTATTGCCTAAACAACAGTTTGCACTCTTAAGAAACAATAATAGTAGAGTTTATTTTGAATTAAATATTCAGTTATTGTTTTAAATGATTGAACGGTTTCACAGTATTCAATATTCACGGAAATACGCGCACCTAACATAGAAATAATAAAAAAAAAATCATTTTAACCAATAGTTTAATTGATATTTTTCTCTACACTGACTTCAAACTTTATGATTCGAATACCTATATTGCTAGTGAACTATTAACCATTACAAATGAACGTTGATGTTTTAACTTAACCAACTCAAGAAAATTTGATTTCCATTAACTTGCACATAATACCTTCCTACAGAGGTTGATGCACGTAACTAACTATATTACTTGTTTTCGAAATCAACGCTTTATTACGATCGGCACAGACGGTTTTTAGATTTTAATAATAATGCGCGTCGCGTTACTCAATAATATAATCAAACTCGACGTGTCAACGCGAAAATAAAATATTCTAGAAAGTCGTCGTCTTATAGTATATAAATTGTAAATGCGCCTCATCATCGAATGCATCAGTTTTGCAGAATACCGTGCTGTTATTCCAGGTGTAGGTACACGTTTTATTTATTAATATTATTTATCGCCGAACGGAATAATATAATAATATTATATTGTAAAAAAACGATCGGCGGCGGACCGTGGCGATTGTGTAAGAGTATATTACAATATTATTATAATGTTATTAAGTATAATACTTATCTATATTATACGCGACGATTATAATAGAAAAAGTATGGTCGTTTGTTGCAGACTCGCGCGCTACTATCTAGCATAATATTATACGTTTTAAAAACCTACATGATACCTGCTCGTAATAAATGTGACCAAAACCGAAAACCCGTTTGAATAATAATATATGGAATGATTTGCATATATACACGCGTATAATGATAATATTATAATGTATATGGTAACTAGTGTATAGTATGAGTATATCTATAACATTATGTAATACAGGCACCTATATATAATAATATTAGGTATACTTGCCGATGGCCGAACACCGGTAATCCGAAATTATGTGAAATGCATATTTTTATATTAGATATTACACCGCGTATATATTATTATATATAGGTGTAGCAGGAGATGTGCATACGATTACGTAATTCGGTACAATGTCAGAGTATTCGCGCATATAATTTACGACGTTTTGCTAAATATTATAACGCTATTTACAATATTTATGAGTTTATATCGGTGGATTTGAGAAAAAAAATCTCCACGCGTGCCAAACTTTATTTGATCCCAAAACAGGTGTAGGTGACCATATAGGTATACGATAATAATTATAATGATAATGATAATTGGGGCATAGAACTTGACGAACTGAAAATATTTCAAAATGCATAAATAAAACCTTTATGACCTAAACATAAAAAACAATTAGTTAGGTACCTAATTAGAATGACGTCCCTCTTGTCATACAAAGTATACAAAAATAAATTATTGTATTTTGAAGTTGAAGCAAAAATGTAATATCTTAACAGACATTTTTCACAACAACTCCTCGCCATTCGCGGCACTCGATAGGTATTATCAATACTATTATAATACCACATAGCCACTGAAAATTGCTCTACAAATTTTTCTTATTCTTCTTAATAGCTGGTTAAATAGTATATGCGTGTGTCTGCGTTTTAATCACCAATGTTTTATAGAAAATAAGTAAAGAACGCAACGGTTATTCAAAGAAAAAATATAAAACTATTTAGACATTTTGATTTCTGTAGGTATTGATTTATGTTGAATATTTTACGTAAGTATACTATATTATTAATGTTCTATAAGATAATGAAATTAAATCGTATTCCCGTGTCCTGCAGTATTTAATTACCATAATTTAATAGCAAAAATGACCATAAGCCCGAAATACTCTAAAAGTGCGAAATATTAATCGTATACGATGATATACCTACCATTATTATACATTCTCCATTTCATAAACCGAATATTTCTGTAGAGACGATCAAAAGTGGGTCTGTGAGAAATCGCCATAGCTATATTATGCTGTGTGCTCACCTCAATTTTCCTCTGTAATAATGAATGAATTCAAACTCTAAGTTTTGGACCACATTCACAAATATTTAGAATTGTTTATTTTTTATACAAACTTTTATTTAAAATTAGAGATAACCAATAGAGATAATTTTTTTGAAAATGTCGATGATGTTATAAATCGAAAGTCAAAGAGTAGTTATAGTTACTACATTTTAAGTATTATTATAAGGAGAATTGTCAACGCTAAATAGTTTAGAAGATTCATTTTATATTTAGGACTTTTGCGATGGTTAAAAATCTATAGTAATTCATATAAATTAATCATAATTGCATAATTTGTAAAATTGTCCGAGTAAAATAAGTGCTAGACTATATACATGTATATTTCATATTCTATTTTATATTTCATGTAAAACCAATAAAACGGACCATTATTCCTATATTATAATATATTAAGTGTAATAACTAAAAAACTGCGTAAACATTTATTATTAAATTATATTAAATACTTGGCGGGTCACAATCATTCGATGCATTTCTCTCGGCTATAAGATGTTAATTAAAGATAATAATTATTATTTGCTATTGATATCACTTATCGCACGTGAAATGGACGTCTACAATTTAATGTACGTATATATATAGACGCGTGAGTTTCTTCATCATGTTTGATGTTTTATCTCTTGTTATGTAATAATTAGGGTGTTAAAAAGCGAAAGAAATACTTAACCGTACTAAACTTCAAGACTTAATATTTAAGGAACTGTAAGCTAATACTCCTATAGGGTATTTTGATTTTTGGGTACCTATACTGAGACGGATTGTTCCATCAATCGTATTGTATCGTCTTACAATTTTACTATTTATTTATATTTTTGTAAAAATTCTATATGTCAGACTGCAATCATATAATACAGCGTGGACTCTCTAAGACTTTGCAAACAACTAAAGAAACATCAAGTCTTTAAGGAGTTTTTTTATTACAACATTGTTATTTTAATCTTGTTATTTCGAACATAAATAATACAAAACTTTGCGACAACTCGATTTTTAGTATCTATATAGGTAAATTTAATTCTATATACGACGACATAATAAGACTTTTATAGTAAATTCTAAATAGCATTTTAAAATTAAACAATATGCACTAATTGTATTACGCTCTAAAGTTTAAGTTTTGTAGTAGCTCAGTAGCTGTGACTGCAGTATTGAAATACATGTTATAATATCTAAAACGTTGTCAATGCGTTACGCGATGATCCTATTTATTAAATAAATGGCATAACGTAAGTTAAAGGTGTCACATAAAAATAATTGTAGAAAAAGTTGTGAAAAAAAAAATTGAAATTGAAATATATTTTTTTAACACTCAAATTAAATTTATTTTGTAAAATGTTATACTCATTATTTTAGTTTGTATGTAGGTACCTATATTTTTTTATTTTGTAAAGATATTACGTGATAAATATCTTATCATACGTGTTATTATACGTGCTTATCTATAATATATTATAATATATTTTTAGTACAAATAATGCATTTAAATTTTTTTCAGTCTTAATAACCTAAAACTTTGACAACTTAAATACCTAATCTTTTTTAGTCTTCGGCAAATTTGAGGTATCGAAGTTGCACTGTCTAATATAATCGCACAACGTGATAAAACGTATATATTATAGAACCAATATATAATAAACTGCAAAACCTGTGTGTCCTTTAATTATGTATTTATTAAAATTATTATTTTTGGAATTTTAAGTATACCTATACCTACTTACTTAAAAACCACATTTTCATTTACTTAGATTTGTTATACCTACTATTTAAGGAATGTGACGTTGGTTACCACTTTCTTTTTTCAAACGAGAGTCATCTATTTTGCTTATAAAATATTAATCAGATGGTCTAATTGAAAATTGGATTACTTATCCATAAAATATAAATCGAAATTCGAACGGGTAGTTGTTGACTTATTTAATTTTATGCACTAAGGATAATGGATTCATGATTGTATTGGTTTCAATATATGAGAACTACGGTCGTTTAAAAATTATATCTGTTGATTATTATTAATCCATCAACATTTTACAATTTGTAAGTTTAGGTGACAAATATAGTAGTAAATACAAGATCCAATAATACATACGTTTTATATATTTTTAAAGAAATTATTAGCATAGTATATTACCAAATGACGCAAACAAAAATCATCCGCTTAAAATTGTACCTACAGTAAAAAAAGGTTGATTCTCATTTTAATAAAATAAGTTTGTATCGTCGCATGACACTCTTTGAATTATATGAAAAATATAAAATAATTGAAATTATGGTGCTGAAGTATAGTTATTTAAGATTGTCAAAAAAATCAGAATTCGAATAAATTTACATTGTTTATGGAAAACATGAAAGTGATCAATGATCGTGTTTGATAATAGGCTGTAGGTAGCATCCTGTATATTATGTTTACAAATAAAATTATATTTTAAAAATAAAATGCATTTCACTATTACCTACAGTGTTTAATAAATTATAATTATAATTTATAATTAGAAATAATCGTCCATATTATCGGGTTTGTATCGGGGCTTGCGTTTGAAAAACCAATTTCGTTTTATGTTATTTACAATTAAAACGTTAGGTACACAATTTTTGCGTTTATCGTTATTCAGAACTAAAATGTTATTCAAGTTTTGCGTTTATCATTATTTAGAATTGAAACGTTATTCAAGTTTTGCGTTTATCGTTATTTAGAATTAAAACGTTATTCAAGTTTTGCGTTTATCGTTATTTAGAATTGAAACGTTATTCAAGTTTTGCGTTTATCGTTATTTAGAATTAAAACGTTATTCAAGTTTTGCGTTTATCGTTATTTAGAATTGAAAAGTTATTCAAGTTTTGCGTTTATCGTTATTTAGAATTGAAACGTTATTCAAGTCTTGCGTTAATGGTTATTTTGAATAGAGTTAATACCTATTAAATGTATTAATAATAACTAATGCGCGGGCAGGTAATGGCCCAGATACGGAATATAATAATATATCAAGTATAATCAATTATAATGTCCGTATGCACGAAATAAATATTTCTACGAAACCAATATAACTTTTAAACAAATGGATTTTCAATTATTTCGTTCCGCGAAATTCTATAAATTACTTTTTGCGTTATTTTCTTTTCAATGATATAATACAATACGGGTATTTTGTTAATCGTTATGATTTGTTTTGCGGTATTCAATTATTTTTGATTATCGCTTTTCGTTTATAATTACGTTTAAAAATGTCAATCGCTTTTTTTTCAAATTTAACGTTTGCAAGCTCTGTTTGTAATAAGCACCTACTTGATATTAAACATTTCTCAAACAATATTATCCGTTATCCGAAACTTAAATTTTTCAATATCTCCTAGAGAGCCATTATACACGACTACAAAATAATATGTGTGTTTGCACAATATTTGGTGGACAATAATTATATTATTTATGATCGCATCCTGCAGGACACATTAGGATCAGGTCATAATATAACACACCGGTAGTCCGCGCATTGACTATACAGAGCGCTCGTAAAACAAACGGCAAAAAAAAAACGGATAAACACGTTATTGCTCGGCTCTGTGCAAACCGTATACATCATAATATTTATTTAGTTTCGGTTAGATGGTATAATACCGTTTTGTAGTTTCGACACGTCCATACATCGCATTATTAAGTGCCAACCTATATAATTTCAGCTTCAGCCGCACATCGTAATAATAAAATATTTTTAAAATAACGGTTTTAATTGGTCGTTATGGGGGATGAATAAGTGCATGATTTATTAATTGGTACATAAACACTGACCGCGCTTACAACAATAATAATGTAAAATAAAAAAAAGAAGACAAACACAATATTATTTCGATTATTATATTTTATGCACACGAAAGCTGTTATCGAAATCGTCACGGGCAGGAATAAAAAAACAATTATTTAAATGCGCGTGTGGACGATCGTATTTAATATACGTATTACCATTGAGTGTAGATACTATTCTAAACCTATATACTCAATGGTATTACGTACTATTGTAAACTGTTATCGTATTTTATATATTATTGTGTTCACGCGGAAGAATGTCTTATTATTGATAAAAACCGAGATTTCCGTTACCTATAACTTTGTAATATTTAAATATTTTTATTCTGCCGCGTCGGCGAAGTTCCGGATAATAATAATACATAATAATAATATCATTGCAATAATAACCGTTCGATTAGCAAACAAAAAAAAAAAATATAATACCGAGCAACGCTGGCGGCACCCACGCCGCCGCCGACGAAGCCGCCGCCGCCGCCGAACTGTAGAAAAGTAGCGAGTAGTCCATGCGACCCTGGTACTCCGACCCCATACTCCGATCGAATAACCCACCATCGTGTACCCACGCGATTTTGCCAACCCGATCAATATGATTTTACCAACCGACCAACTAACCGTAACGATTATTCAGTTTATTTTTCAACTATTCAGATATGACTAAAATTATAATATAAGCCCGCCGCCCAGTAGTATACGTCTTGTCTATATGCCGCCGCCGCCGCCGCCGCCGCCGCCGTTTCTAATCGTTTTAATTTCAAACAGACGTGGTCCAATTATTATACGATTTAGATTAACAATCGACCGATCAATAAGAATAAAGAAACAATAACTATGAATATAATACGATAACAGTATTGTTGGACAAAATTAACAGTAGTTAAGTACCCATAAAGCATAAACCATGCAATATGGTGTATAATGCAGGCGTATAGCGAAGTATTGGTTTCACAACGATGACGTGTGTCATATAATATTTTAATTTAAAAAAACGACGACGTTCCGGAAAAAAAAAAACCGTTGATTATTAAAATAATAATACATACCCACGTACAATGGCGTAGCGGGTGTATGAGATGTGTGGGAGGGGGGGATTAGTATAAATTAGTCTAAGTGTTTCACAGTTTTCGTATATAAATAATACATATTCTATTAGGGATAAAAGACAATAAAAAGGCATATAATTACGACACGGTCGCGGCTATTGGGGAAATTAACCGCGGACATCACTATAATATTATAATTTAGGAAGTGGCTATTTCCGCGTCCGACGCGTATTTACCTATTTTTGCGTCCTATGCTGTGATTGGTCCAAATATTGATAATATCTTATCATTACCGAATACCGAAAATTCAAATTTAAACTTATTTTTAATTAAAACATGATTTGGTGATAATAAATAATTAACACAGAAATGTTTCAGTATTATCTAGTATAAATATTAAATACTAGTATTTATAATCTATGGTATTAATGTATTATATTAGTATATAATATTATACTATATTACAAATAATGTAAATCAGTCATTCTTATATTATTATTAATATTTAAAAGCAAAAAGTATAAAATTCTATAAATCACAAAGTATAATGTAGGTATTATTAAATACCAGAGTCATATGTGTTTGTTAAGTTATTAATCAAAAGTTACTTTACAGATACTGCAAAACCATATTTTTTTTTTAATGTTGTTTTAACATTGATACACTTAAAATGAAACAACTCTAAGAATCTATTGCAACAAATTGAATTATTTGATGAATCCTCGTTGCAATATTTACATATCCATGTTGGATTTATCCGCTTTATCTCAACTTGAGTAATTTTTTGATTAGTACTTTCTAAACGATTATTAGTTAGGAGAATTTGTTAAAGCCAAGTTGTGCATGTCTTTTAAAGTTATTACTTTATTATGTTGTGCCATCAACTCATTCAGTAGAATTTTTGTATTCACTTTCATTGCCACTAATTTTGATGCTATTGATTTAGCATCAGAGTCAAGTCTTCGCTGGCGTGGATAGTGGTCAAAAATTTATCTACTGAGGAATATACTCGGTTAAATACGATTGACACAACACTTCTCTCAAATATAACAGAACAGACTATATGTCTATACTGTCTTGCAATAGGAGAATATTTTCTTATCTGTACATCTCTACTCTTTTAGGTCAACAGAGCATGTATATTATATACAATAACATAATAAATATAAATAATTAAATAATTAAATAAATAATAATCGATCTGAAATTTAAATTGAGGCGGTAAAAATCAGATAATAAAAATGATAAGATATCATCAATATTTGGACCAATCACAGCATAGGACGCGAAAATAGGTAAATACGCGTCGGACGCGGAAATAGCCACTTCCTATAATTTATTGTCAACCTGATATAATATTATAATAGCAGGGGCGATACGTCATAATATTATATAGATACTTGTGCTAAACAATTGAGTCGTGATATTATACAAGTACCTATGTACGTATTTACAATAAATAATTAGTGTACGCGCATGTATAAATGCACAAAAATTAAATTAAATAAAATTCAATCAATCAAGACATGTGGCTTACAGAGTTAACCAGGATTTAAGTAACTACATTATATGTATGATATATATATATATTGTATGCATAATATATTATTTATTTTTATATTATATACATATTATATATAATATAAAGTATGAATACCCATCACAATTTAAAAAAAATGATATATACATGGTGAGACACCGCTTGTTTTCTGTAAAAATCAACACGGGAATACAACGCTGTATGTATCTATATTATGCGCATATTATTGTGTATACATTATAATAATATTGTCATACACGTATAGGATATAGGTCCGAAAATTGCCGGATTTAGGAATCTGAAAGCTCTTGGCCCATCTTTAGTGGTGGCCATTATTTTTCAATTACATAATATTATGAACCTACCTAATAATGGTAAAATGTAATTAAACAATATATTATAATTCACAAATTTACTGCAAAATAATATTTTACTAAAAAGTA
This sequence comes from Metopolophium dirhodum, assembly GCF_019925205.1. Taxonomy (NCBI): domain Eukaryota; kingdom Metazoa; phylum Arthropoda; class Insecta; order Hemiptera; family Aphididae; genus Metopolophium; species Metopolophium dirhodum. The sequence continues at coordinate 59,653,736 of NC_083560.1, read as the reverse complement.
AAAGTAAAATTTTATTAAAATAATAAATAAAAAGTGGGTAACGTTCTGCTGTACGTCTGTGCATAAGATGTCTAGTGAGTCAATGTAATGGATGTGTTAAATTTGAATTCAATGATAATATTACAGAACCATTGTATACGAAAAACGATTCTGAGACTATAATATTACTAAATATATTTTATGATATTATTTTAACTTATTTTACTATTATAGGAATTAGTACTAGTGTACTACAGTTAGTGGGTAGGTTAAATACAATTTTGCCGAAAAAATTGCACTTAAAAATGTCATTGTGTGTACAAATTATAATAATATACTTTAAAAGTTAAACGAATAATATTTTTAAATTACCACAAAATTACTAAAATGGGTTTTCTTAAATATTTAATTTCGTGAAAATTTAAACTTAAAATAGGGAACTCAGTTCCCCTATCGATAAAAAAAAACTGTGTTTAGTAGCTCATAAAATTTCAAAATATTTTGAAAATTGTGTGGTGTGTAGAAAATGCCATTATGAACGTTCGATGTAAATTTCATATACTCGTATTTACGGTTACCTATTTTTTTTAGAATTACACCAAAAAACAAAATAGATTTTTTTGGAAAATTGGTTTTTTATAAAAACCATAGTTTTTCGTGACGCTTCTGAAAACTATAAGAAAATTTTTACTTTAGCACAACAGTTTGAACCAACTAGATTCACTTTTCTACCAGAAATTATGCTAAATATTTTAAGTATTGACTTAAGTTATTGCTTACGCTTGTATGTAAAGGTTGACTAGAAACACAAAAGTGTTAACCACTCCTAGGTGGTTAGGTATTCTAGACACCCTTAAGTTAGTGTAAAATGGCTAAGAATAACTATTACTTGTCGGTTGAATTTACATATCGATACATTTTACATCGGTTGAATACATTTTCCAATATGGCTGAAAAAGTTATTTTTAACGCACGGATGTAGGATTATTAAGAAAAAAGCTCATCGGTGCCAATTAGGAATTTGGGAACAAGCTTGAAGGCATCCATGTTGTGTACTACACTATTGCAAAAATCCCATTATGTGGAGGTCTGTTGCCCGGGCCCCCGAGGGCCTTTATGATGATTGATGGCTATATTCCGTAGCTTATCAACTGTTTGAAAAACACTACATTAGTAAATTATACGTCGGAAATGTATCGGAGAAACAAATGTTTATTTTGGTTTTCAATCCTCCAATGAAATACATAAATTTAATACGAGTGAAACATTTTTTGAACACTCTTTTGAACAAAGAGCACCAAGTTTGGTCTGATATTTTAAGTTCTGCAGAGTGAACGTTAAAAAAACATTTGTTTAGCAATGTGTGTAAGTGTGTATGTGTGTGTTTTATTTTTATTTTATAAGACACTTTCCGAGACGGTCAAAGTGTAACAAAAAGTTTCTATTAAATTGAAAATGGACACAGAAGGTAAATTTAACTTCAAAGGGGTTTGTTTGGCACACGAGAATAAAGTTTCTTTTTATAAACTGAGAAAAACTACGTACTGCTACAGTGTGGATTCTAGGAAAATATTTTATTATCTTCTAACAAATTGCAATCCGGTACGTTCATTTGACATCGGTTCCGATCGTAGGAATTTGACGGAGTGTGAAATTTCCCGAATCACATTACCGGTAATAAGCATTTTCAGCGAATAACGCACGTCGCGCCAGTTTAAGACAACGACGACGTATAGGTAACTTCCTAAAACGTGTAAATAAGGCCAATGCCATATTTCTTCAAGCTCCGAGTTTTATATACTATAGTATGTGTATGTAAATGTATATAATATTTAATTATTGTGCTGTCGTCAAACGTGCGAGAGACGGTATATAGACAATACTAACAATACGGACATGACGTATATTGCATAGCTGCACAATGTAGGTATATAACAATCTTGAGCCAAGATGAGCTTGTATAGAGACGATAACGAATATAATATTATGTATTACGTCCATCGATCACCTTCCACCCGACTCACTCGCCATATTATGCCCATGCAGTCATGTATGATCGACATTAAAAAACCAGCCTGTGAATCTATATAGGCAATAATAATCAGTGGTGTAATTGCGGGGCGAGGGGGGCACTTCCCCCCCAGAAATGTTTGCGGGGGCAAAAGTATAATTTTGCCCCTCCAAATAATCCACATTTACAAAGTATTATTAACAAGACTGTTAACATGATATTATAATATTAAAATATTTTTTTTCCTCAAATTACTTTATAAAAGTTTATATTTATTTTACGTTTCTCTTGTTGAATAATATTATGTTGCAGTAGGCATTGTCAGTGTTACTGTTATTGCAATAACCGCATTATTCGTGACTATTATTATCCGTGATTTGTGAACACGTTATTATCTTGAAATCGAGATTATGACTACAGGAACGGCCGAACGGGAGGTTAATTTTTGCCCTCCCCCCCCCCTAGATTTGTATCCAGTTATGCCACTGATAATAGTATATGATAATTTTTAACGTATATATTATAATATATTATAATATGCACGCGTACCTATATAGCGCGATATTTTTCGGTATAAACTTAAAATAATAATATTAAACTAAGGCCTACACGCGACGACGAAACGCGCGTAGTACCTAGGTATAATAATATTACATAAACCTGTTTTTCATTTCTTTTTAGAATTTTTGTATTTACATCAACAATGCGAGTGTACCTATTTACGCAGTCGTACGAACGATGATCATTATTATTGTGCTGCAGTGTATATACTGTGTATAATGATATAATCGTTGGAGAGAGAAAAATTAAGAAAATATTTTAACCCGGTCGAGAATCTACAGCGTGATAATAATAATATTTGAATGTGTATTACCCATCATACCTACCCGACAGTGCCCAGGTACGTGATATTATAGAATATTTTAATCGATCAATGCGCGCTGGGATAGTCGAATTGCACCCCGAGTTAAAAAAGGAGTTTCGATAAAAATGTTCAACAAATAATTTTAATTTAAGCGTCTTGAAAACAATAACTTCTCTTCCTGCTGAAAATAATTTGGTAAATGTAATCATTGCCATAGGTATTAATAAATATTTTTTTATACTTTTTTATACCATATGTAGTTATGACGACGTATATTATGTATATTTTAAGAAAATATTTTTTGTAAAAAATATAAGAAATAGTTAATTATGACAAAAAAAAAATACAACTTACTGTAGACACGAATAAAAACATGTTTTACATAATTTGTAAAAAGTGCATGAATTAAGTTTACTATTTGTACAAAATTTATAAAATTGTTGTTAAAACATTTTTTTTGCAGAACTCGAGTACAGTTTGACCATTAGGTACCTGTTTTTTTACCTAAATGCAGTTCTACCATTACCTATTTTTTTACCCAAGCGCTGCAGTTCGAATATTATCTATTTTTTAATCAACTACAATTCGACCTTACCCTTCATGCATACTAAATAGGTATATCTACAAGACTACAGTATCGTGACAATGCGCAGAAAGTCGCGTAAACACGGTGGATAGCTCAAAGTCTATAACTAATTTTCATTACTTGATTATACATAAATCGGTCTCCAGATGAAGTGAAGTCCAATGAAATAAATATTAATTTATTGAGCTATTTTAAATGTGACTGATAAAATAAACAAAAAGTGTTTGGTAAAAACCTTTTTTAATAGCGAAGTATTACATGCTACATGGGGTGATTCGATTTGAAATCCGTATGTTCGTATACTATCATAAAATTTAAATTTAAATGTTTGGTATCATACTATTATATTATATCTCACAGCAGCTAAAGGCGTTGATTTTTACTATCACACAATTTACTTTTTTTGAATGAAATTTAGTAGTACTGAAGTGGATCTGGGAAAGAATTTACATGCCCCCATCACGTAGTACTGGAGTAGAAATGGGAGAGATTACACGTTCCTGTCGGGTAGTACTGGAGCAGGGCTGGGA